>NW_019154094.1:26888209-27150479 GCF_002288905.1 Enhydra lutris kenyoni | reverse complement strand
GTGTGTGTGTGTGTGTGTGTGTGTGTGTGTGTGTGTGTGTGTGTGTGTGTCTGTGTGTCTGTGTGTAATTCTTATTATAATGCTCATCAAAAATAAGACATTAGACTTCGAACTAGACACACACACACACACACACACAAAAACACCCTTAGAATATAGGGATCTCTTAGGTTATCAAATTAGGTTCACAGATAACAAACTGGGGGCCCACAGATGCTTAAGGGTGTTGCCAAAATATAGCTATGTAACGCTGGACCCAAATAGTTGTGCGTGTTTTTACCATTTAATTCAGGTGTATCATCTGACAGTAGGCTTGATTTGTCTGCTTCTTTGAGAGGACGAGCCCACTTGTCCAGGTTGCTCTTCAACCCAACCCATTAGATAGAGGATTATCGTGGATTTTATGAACCAATACCATAATAGGACCAGAACTCATGAATTAACATTGGCCAAACTCTTCAACAGTACCACAGCTACACGATGATCTGCCCCTCTGATGGTGCATTTTCTTCCCTTTCCTTCAATTACCTGAGACCCCGGACAACCTCTGTCCATTTCTCTGCTGTCTGAGTTAGAAAGGTTGTTTCTGTTGATTGCAATTCAAGAATCCTAACTGAGGAAATGACCCTCATGTGTCCATCACATCGGCAGTGAGTAGACTGGCTGAGGCTTACGAACCGTTCCCAGGGCAACAGCTCTAACTTTATCCCCACCTGTCTGTCCTGGGAGTAAAGGGATGGAGAAGGATGTACTAGATAAAGAAAAGACAGCTCTGCTCCATTCGACAAAGTCGTTAAATTATGCCAGACTTTTTTGTTATTTTGAGCATCATTAGCAAAATGTCACTTACATGACACTTATTTGAGACCCAGGTGTGCCACACATTTGTATTCTGTCATCTCTCACTAATCACTGTGCGGTCTGCTGCTTTGAGGCTTCCATTTGTTTGGTCAGAAATGTGGGAATGATGTCCCTCTTCCAAGAAATGACCAAGATGAATGATTTCCAAGGGAAAAATACTTTAAAGAGAGTATCTGTTTTTTCCTTTGATTAAAATAGGTTGTGAAATTTCTTAAAAAAAATGGAAATATCCAAGCCATGTGACAGATTTTCTCCATTTAGAGGTCCTAATCCTCTAGACAGGAAAGGAGAATGAGAAACTGCCTCTATTCGAAATCTTTGGGTTTCTCTCCCTCCACAGACCCACCTAGAAAACGCACATATGCTCACACGCTCTCTCTCTCTCTCACACACTCACACAAATGGATTCCAAGAGGAAACTCCTTGTACCTTGGAGGTTTGACTCTTGTCTTTTTACATCCAATAACTTCTTTGGTCACAATTTCCTCCCAGAACATCTGGGCCTATATCTATCCATTATTAGAAAACAAGTTACTTAAGAGAAACTTTCAGTCTTAGAGTGACTTTCAGCACCTTCTTTATAGCCAGAAGCCAATACCATTTAACTTGCCAGACTACCCTGAAAATCAAATCTAAGTCACTACGTTTAGTGGTCAGGAACACCCACTCGTTTATGAGTCTCTTCTCACACTTCCCAGGTTGATACAGCATTCTAAAATGGAGTCCCTTGAAGTGTGTTCTTGAACAGTCAATCCTGGGAGTTATGATCTCAGAGTGATCTTCATTTCCGGAGTTCTGCTAGCTAGACTGGCAGTAGGATTCTCTAGTCAGTTGACTGAAGCGCCCAGTTAGCGGGGTTCCCATGAGGGTCTGTCTGGAGGCAAGGGCTGGACCAGAGGAGCAACAGTGGGCACAGAGGAGGGCCTTGGAGACTTGGGTAACCCGTGGGACCCTTAATGGAAGGCCCAGACTCTAGACAAAAAAGAAGCTGGAATCCTCTGTTGTGCGGGACACCAGACAAGCAAGCAAGGGGCAACTTTCTCATCTGGAAATTAGTAACACAATTTAATAGACCCTGGTACCCGCAGAGGCCTAGGGAACAGAAGCCGCCAACATTTTAATTTAATTTTTCCCTTAATTAGTAAATCAAGTCATCATCACAGTGAAACCAGAGGAAAGGACTTCTAGAAATCCTTACTTTTATTCATTTAATATGCTTGCTTAATGTAGGCTCACACGGAATCAGAGACACAACAATCCCAAGCAGCCATTTCGATAATGTGATTTACTACTTGTGACTGGGTTTTTGAGGGGGAATTACGGGCCGCAAATTTATTTTTTAAAGGGGCACACTCCTCATTTGTCTTTGGAATTTTGATTCAAAAATGAGACAAGAGATGGGTTCCTGGAAACGCTGACCTTAAAAGAGAAGAGGATGAACTCATTTTGGAAAAGCGAGGCATGCAGCAAACCTGGAAGAATTACCCTGGCCTGGCCATCTGCCCGCTACAGAGACCAGGGAGGTGGTGCCTGCATTCTCCAAGAGAATGGGACCAAAGACGATGACATGACATGTGTCGCTATCCCAACAGCTTCCTGTAAACTCTCTTTCCAACATTTATTTTCTCTCTGTAGCATCTGAACGGCACTTCTTTCCACATGGGAGGCACAGAGGACTTTACTCTTTAAGTGGCAGCAACTTAAAGCCACAAATAACTCCTGCTCCAGAGTGTGCAAAACTTTGCCCCCAAACATAAAAGCCGAGTGTTTATTTTGAGAACTCCTGGAATATTTTTTCCTCCATTTTTCGCTCTACGTCTGAGAACTTTGGCATCTGACTAATTTACCATGCATTTAAGGCTGGTAGCAATATCGGGAAAGAAATACGATAATCACTTGCTGCCACAAAATATCCTATATACTGTTCTCTTTTGCAGCTCTAGTTCCACATGTGTTGGTTCAATGGAATATTCAATAGACATTTATAGGAAATAAATTGAGAGATGAATGTAAACCATATGGCATCTGGAGGTTTATTTGCAAAGTCCCTGCATCAAAGCTTTCTCCAGATCACACCATATTAGCTATGTTTTTCCAGTCCAGCAGAATCAGGAAGGTAACCACAGACTTCCTTGATGGAAAACACATGAAAAACCGAGCAAATCTTACTATGTAGCTTGAGTGGCTGGTCAAGGAGCATCCCTTAAAATAATTTTATTACCGGTGTTTTCAACACATTGTTTAGAACTGCATTAAAAACATAAAAGAAGTTGATGTTGCTTAGGATTTGAATTTCTTCAAAATTCTAGGACACATTTTTATTTATTCACGCCAATAAAAATTATACCACCTTAGCAGTATTTTATTAAAATCTCAGGACTATTTCTTTTGGCTTGGGCATGTAAAAAATAAATGCCAACCAAAGAGAAATGCTGCATTTAAATATAGCCTATATATAATGTACATTAGAATTTTTGCAAATAGCAATAGAGCACACACTCACATATGCAAAGACCACCACACTCAGCTTCGGAGAATCACATTATTATAAATAATAGTTAAAAAACATTGATTGGACAGAATGAGAAATGGGCCTCAAACTTAATTTATATATAAAAAATTTTCCTCCACCTTGAATGCTCTCTGCTTTGTGCAGTTGGTTATGGCTAGCATTACATCTGATCTCAAATTAATTCTCATGCAGCCTGTTATATAAATCATTATGAAATGTCAAAAGCTTGTACATATATTTTTTTTAAGTTTTCACTTACTTTCCAAATAGTTTCCATTTTTCAGTGTCATATACTTCTCAGCCACTCAGTCAATTTTAATGATTTTTTATCACTCTAAATGTTTCCCTCATTTATAGTACACTTGTGCTTGCCTGTGCGCACACACATGCACGTGTTACGTTGTGGGATGCAGGTGACGTGCACAACAGTAATCTGAAAGTTTTCTCATCCTTTGGTTCAAAACAAATGGTCAAATGAGTGGCACAAAGAAAGAGTGAAATACTGCTATTTAAATACACAACAACTAAAGATTGCCCTTCATAAGTAAATATTAAGGATTCAAACAACAGCCTAGTGACTCCATGCCCTAGGGCAGACCAGTTTCCCTCTTAAAACAGTCGCTAAGGAAAATGGTGCCTTGCACTTTTTGGCAATTACTCCATTACCCATCTCAATGAAGTTCTCCTCCCTTTACAGGTTCAGCTTCGAAATTTATGGCAGTAAGTTAATGCCACTCACAACTTAAAAAAGTGGGGGGGGGGGCAGTGTGGGAGCAACATCACTTAAAAAATATGTGGCTAACTGCTGGAAGCTATTAAAAACCAAATAAACAAAAGAGATTACACTTCAAAGAAATGTCAACAGTTTTTCCTCTCTCAGAACAGACGAGTTTTCTTTACTTATATCCACATCCACATCTGGAAAATGCTTATGGCTTTATACATCTTTTATGGTAAAATGAATTTATTGAGTTTTAAAATTTTCGTGATGGATTAATGCATTCTTCATAAAAGGTAAACCCACACCTTAGTAAAAAATCTGTCTTAACACTGAAGAATGATTTCAATAATAAATAATAGTCCAATGTTAATTTCAGAGAGCAAAATAATTTTAAGAAAGCACTTGGTTAACTCAATTAAAAAAAAATACATTAAATGACATGGAAATGAAAATACAATATCTCGTTCCTTCTGACCTGTCTTTAGGTTGGTACAATTAATTCTTAAGTTGAGGGGAGAAATAAAAGCAGCAGTGTGCAAAGCCAACTCCAAGTTTAAGTGAATATACTTACTCCAATTAACTAACAATAGAATCCAAGAATGCACTAAATTTACTGATAGCAAGATCGCCAAGGGAAGATTTTGAAACAGTTAATGGGTTTCTACAGTTCTTCACAAAATTATACAGCATTGCTTTTGTATACTTAAAACGTGAGAATTAATTTCTCATACAAAAATATGTAGCCTGTTCCGGACGTCCAAACAATTAATTCATATGCTACACAATGTTCTCTCATGGCCCCCAAAGGACAGCATTCATTTGATGTTGTATTACAATTAACTGGGTAGTAGCAACTTGCTCACTGTCTAAGCTTGCCAAAAAAAAAAAAAAAAAAAAAAAAAGCAAAACACACTTTTGGGATCCAACCAAACATCCACATGTGGACAAGTGATTTAAATTTAATAATTTACAGTTTTGATGGGAAGGGAATTAAAAAAAAAAAAAAGACTTGAAATAGGGGAGAAGGTGTCATCTTTCTAAGACAGGCCAAGAATTAAAGCGGGCAGGGCGGGGGGTGGCGGGACCAAACCAGAAGAATGTTTAAAATGGAGCAACATAATTTGGACATAAAGTAAGTGGTCTGCAGTCAATAAAAAAGAAAGAAAAAGAAAAATAAACTCCAAAAAGCCGGCTGCAGACTAGGAAAGTAGATCTATTTTGTTTATTTATAAGTGAGTAGCAAGTAGATTCTTTCGCACTAACTAAAGCAGACAGTAATTATAAACACAGGTCGGTTAAATTCCGTGCACCCTACGAAAGGAAACAAGCTTCTTTCTTTTCCAAACATTGTCATTTGTTTATTGAGCCTCTTTGGGGCTTGGTTTCATTTAAAACCATGTAAGCACCCATCTGTTACCCCCAAACAATGTCAACCTTTTAAAGCCAAACCTGAATACTTATTATACAAAAATTTGCAAGTAACCTAACAGCAATTTTTGAAGTAGCCAGTTAGCATACTGAGTAAAGAATTTGGATTATTTTTGTTCCACTACAGAAAAAAAAAAAAAAACCTACATTATAGTGTAATCATACGGGAAGCAAACAGTCGCCGCCTCAGTAGTTTTGGATAATTAGTTACCTAAATTTTCTGAGGTGAATTCAATGTACTTAGACTGAGGAACATTATTGCTTATATTCTGAAATACCACAATACAATCTTGGTTAACAATGAAATTATAAATATTGGAGTGAAACGTCATTTTAGAAATCATTAGGTTTTATCAGTACAGTACAACTGAGTCTCTCGTTTAAGGAACTGTTTTATTAAAAAAAATGGGGGCCTGTGATATTGCTTATATTAGCTCATGTCAGATATCAGATCTCAAAAAACTTTAACACAGTAGACACTATTAAAACATCATTATTAGTGTTGTCATGCTTGGGTGGTTTGAACTAAAGTGAATTTCATGTATTTGCTGGGAGACAGCAATAATAAATCCTGGAGTCTGCATTTCTAGGCAGTGACCTAGAGTCCTAGGGAACTGACTTAATGAACAGACAGGACAAATGGAGAAGTGTAGTAGTGGGGAGGGGTGGGGGAGGGACAAAATCTGATTAAAGTTCACTGGGAAATACAGACATGGCACCCAAATTCCCTGAGGCAACCACTCTCAGGAGGACAAATTCTGTCTCCTTCCATTTCTGTGCCACTCATGGAATCCACGTGAGCCAAGAGAGGTCTACTAATCTTATGTTGCCTATACTCCTTCCCTGGATGTGGCAGACATAGCTAGTTGATCACCGAACTCTCCCTCAAGTGTGAATGGAGAGTCAGTCTTTTTCATGCAACACACCAGTCAGTCACTGCCAATCATTCCACCTGCCAGCAGGGCACTAGACCACGCACCAGTTCTTAACAGAGCAAGTTCAGTATCCCTGACACCTTTCACACAACTTGGCACAGAGCAGGAGCTAAATAAATGTTTGTTCAGGAAATGATTACTTAACTTGCCTCAGAAGGAAGAACGGAAGAGTTGGAATGGAACCCAAATTGGGTTCTAAACCTAACCCAGCCATTTACTAATTCTGTGACTTTGGGCAAGGTACTCAACCAGTTTCTCAGTTTTCTCATTTATAAAATGTGAGGAATTAATGAGTCTGTAAATGTGGAGTGCCGAAAACAGTCTGTGATACATGGTAATCAATAAATGTTGGATGCTATCATTATTTGCCTCATTATTGTTTATTGATACGCCCTGTCTACATGACCCAAGTTACCCGTAGTTTGTTCTGTTCGTGCACACACATAGTACTCCATAAACCTTCACACAGATGCTAGAGACTCTTTTCTGAAACACAGATCTTAGAATATTCCCTTTAAAACCCTGAAATGACTCCCTACTGTTGATAAGACAAGTCCAAAGCAACCTACATCACCTTCCAAAAAGTGAATCCAATCTGTAATTTCCAAGCTGCCTTTGGTTCTCGGACCTCATCTCCTCTCTCTTTCCCTCCATTCCCTGTGACCTTATTTTTGGCCCATGCCTAAATTCTTCTCACTCCATGAATAGGCCATCAACTCTCTTTCAGGTCTCTGGTTGAACCATCCTACTTCATGTTCAGTTTCCCTTCTGTACCTTACAAATGTGTACTTGCCTTTTGAGACACAATTTAAATGTTACCTCCTCTGTAAAGCATCCCCCCAATCCCTCAATGAACTAATAGCTTCTCAGCACATTTTATTTATCTTCAGTACAGCATCTTGGCACTGACTTGTGTTGCTTTCTTGCCCTGATCTTTGAGTTTCTGTGGTCTTGCTACCATGTACACTCATGCACTTAATATGTAGGGATCATTCAAATATTTGTTGATGAATATATAAATCTAATCCCCCAATAATACACTTCTTAAGGCTATTTTTCCTTTGCTTTACTGAAACTGTTAAGTACTCTTTACTGGTTTTCAACTTGCAAAAATAAGACCTGTCTATGGTACAGAAGTGTAACAAAAGTTAATTATGGTTAATTATGATTCTCTCCTTCCCACTGGAACCTGCTCCCTGACTACCAATACTAACAAAGTGGTGTCTATCCTCACCTTTCTTTTTACTTATGTGAATATATATATATATATATATAATATAATATAATTATATATAATATGTATTTTATATTATATATGATATAGATACACATGATTTTATATATATTTATATGTACATGCCATAGTTTAAATTAATGGAATATATCATATACACTGATGTGAGTGTGTGTGTATGTGTGTGTGTGTGTTTTCTTTTTGGTGTACTTTTTTTTTTTTTTTGCTTGCCCTAGTCTTTTTAATACTATCCTATGCATTCTTCTTTACTTTTCTCAATGCTCATTTGTCCATGTATGAAACATATGCCCTATCTATGTTGTTAGCTTCACTCAAAGGTGACCATATGCACAGTTGTATCCACACCCTACTCTTTTGGCTCCTAACACTGTTGGAAACCCTCCCAAGTCAACTGGAAGAGCACTGATCCATACTTCTTAATGAACACATTACATGGTGTGGATGTACCATAAATATTATTAACCATTCATTGGTTCTAGATTTTTCCTGATATGAACAACACAGGAATGCATGTCTTTATACTTAGCGACTTGCATACTTGTGCTTTTATAGCCTTGAGACAGATACCCAGAAGTGGGTTTGTTAGTTTGAACCATGTACAAAATTTATTCTTTGTGGATGTCATTAGAATCGTATTTCTTCTGAAAATACATGAGATTTTTTTTTTCTGTGCATCTCCACAAACAATTGCTATTATCACTTCAAGTAAATTTCTTTGACAATCCATTAAGTAAAGTAGTATCACATTGTTTAATCTCAACTTTTGAATACTCATGACCTGGAGCATCTTTTCATGGTTGTTGATCATTCAGATTTGCTCTTCTCGAATTTTCCTTATGTTTTATCTCCATGGCTCTTAACTTCAGATGATATGAACAGCCTGTTGTCTTTCTTTTTGACCCTACTATCTGGTGTCCCTGTGGACATACACAGATTATAGAGGGCAAGGCACACCTATTTTAACTATTTCTCCTACGTCCTGAATTCCGTAGTATTTTTCTTTTAAGTAGCAATGTGTAATTGCACAGTCATTGCAAGTTTTAAAGATGTACTGGCTAGGGTTTCATTGAATGGAAACATAGCAGGCTCACCATGAATAACTGTGTATTTAATGGATATTATTTTCATTTGTACATTTTTGTTTTGCTTTGTTTTTTTTAACTCTTGCTTTTACTCCATAACAGACACTATGCCACGTGCTTTAATACAGTACCTCATTTAATACTCAAAACAAACCTGTGAGGTACAAGTCCCTATTAACTGCATTTCCTACCCTACATGAGAGAGTAGACAATATGCCCACCATTGCCCTAAGAGTCTGATTTACTCCAAAAGCTTAGCACCTAGCACTGTTATCCTGCCAAATTTAAGACATTCAACGGATAGAAAACATGAACTAGGTTAAGTATTTCTTGGATAATGCGGGCACCTCCTAAGCTCTACCTGGGATAATTTGTCTGATTAATCTAGACATTCTGCTTGCAAGTGAAATTTTTATCAATCCAGATCTTAAAAGATTAGACTGTAACTCAAATGTTCAGTTAAGAATCAATTGATAATTGTCAAGAAGCCACCAACTATCGTTAAAAAGAAGGGGGTTGGAGGGAAGCCCTAGATTCGGAAGGAGAAAACATGAATTCTGATCTTGACTGAACCAGCCCCTAACCACACGATCCTGAGCTGTTCTGTTTCTTATCCCCCTTATCCTCACCTGCAAAATAGGGCCATGAGTTTCTCCAACCCGTGCCACTGGGTTTTCATGAACCCCAACAAGATGACTTATAAGGAAGCCCCCTTCCCTTTTCTCTTCTTTCTTTGAGATTTAACAGTTGTTTATATTTTGCATATTGGCATTCCCTTTTTGAAGTTAAATTATAGATATTGCATTCTCATTTTCATCCTCAATATATTAGAACATATCTCTTAAAAATAAGGACAAAAGGAACCACTTTTTAAACTCAAAACCATGATTTAAAAAGAAGATACTATTATTACTACTACATATAATCCATTTTGAGGACTCTGCTCTACAACCGAACCCCACCTGTATCAGAAAGGCACTGTGAAGAACAAGGTCGTGCTCTTATGTTGCCGACAAGCTTCAGGAAAAAAAAAAATCCACAGTACTTATATAATCACCATCTATTCTTTTCATCTAATGGCTGTAAAAAGAGAATCTCTCTCAATTATATTTTTGAAGCAGAGAACCACATTAAAAGCAGGACACCACTCAATAATTCAAGTTAAGATGCATTTCTGTCCGTCCTTGCAAACGCAGCTGAGGGAATTTGAAATAAGCAGAAGTAAAGGTTCTGCCACGTGCAACATCTGAAGAAATGATATAAAATGTACACTCCTGGATCTTAGGGGGTGGTGGGAGAAGTACTTCCACATCTTTGAATCTGCCCTGGGTGAGCCCACGGCACCTAGGGACAGCCCCATGCTCCCTGGAGGAGCTCAACAAACATTTCTTGATGAAGATAAACACCTGCTGTATTTAAATACGAGATGGAGTCAAAGTGTAAATGAGTCTAAGAATAAACTGGGTGTGTACGTGCACACAGCTACTATTAGCATTATGGGAAATTACATTCCTGCTATTATTATGATTATCATTCTAATGACAAAGGACTACACACTGAGCAAGAGAAAATTATAAAGAAGAAAGGAATAAATCAGTTAAGGAGGAGAGTGAGTTTAAAACACACGTATGCCCAATGGCCCCAAATAAAGCGAAAGCGCTCGGTTTCTCTCACTGAAGCCATACCGGGGTGTGAATAGTGGTGAACGCTGTGAGACCACAGGCAGACACAGTCTGAACCTGTGGGAAGACCTAGTCCTTATTCCTTCTCCCTCCCACCCAAATGCCTTTGCCCAACGTTTTCTATTTAACAGACAACCTCGATGCTTTAGTGTGTGTAGGGGTGTGTGTGTGTGTGTGTGTGTGTGTGTTATGTTCATATCAATAATGACTGTAATCAGATGGACCAAACGTTAGCCAGAGTAGACAAGCATTCTTGTCCTTCCTTGGAGGACAAGAAAAAAACAAAACAAAACAAAACAAAACAAAAAAACCCCAGAGATCATGGAGTGAAAAGTTGTTGGTCACAAAAAAAATCAAACTTAGAAATTATACTGGCTTTCTGGAATGTGGATAGACTTCACTTAGGAACTCCACCATTCAAACTGGAGTTTGAATCAATTAGACCAATTTCTCACCCTAAACAGTCAGGGTTTTAACAAATAATCTCTTTTCCCAATAACATATTTCACATGAGTGCTAGGAATTGAGAGTAGAACTTGATGGAGGGTGCTATGAAATGTCCCGGGGTTTGGTGTTTACTTGTAAGCACACAGGACAAAAGTCTCAAGTCCAATCCAGTGAGGGTTCTACCTAGAATATTGTATCACAATGTGGCCTTTCTTAGAGAAGGTGGCTCTTTGTAGGAGTGACAATCACTTATAAACACGACTTGAAAAAATAAACCACAAAATTACCTGTTTTCTTGCAACTGAAATGGCCCGTCAGTCAATGAGGACTGTACTTCCAGAAATAACTTCTCAGGGTAGAAGCCTGACAGGATTTAGCAGGCGTGTACTTCTCCAGATCTGCTCTGCCCCGCCTGTATTCAGACAGGCAGGCAAAAACAAAGCACCAGCTCGGCACGAAGAACTTAGTAGGACCTAATGCTTGGGACAAGAAAACAGACAGGGGGACTGGGAAATTGAGGGCCTTTTATTTTTAAATGCCCAAATGTTTACCAGCTGACCTTCCCCTTTACTGCAGTCCTGGAAGCAAGGTACATACAATAAAGTTCAAACCAATCAACTGCTTTCAGCTGTTCTTGTGCAATGAATTTTTAAACATTTGGTCATTAAGCCCAATATATATGCAGGTCAGTTTTTGAACAGGATGGGAACAGCTTGGGAGCAGATGCCACAGTACTGCCTGGTGGAAAGGGGATAGTAAAGAAGCACAGAGGATATCTATATGGCCCCAACCATCAGGTTCAATTTCTCCCAGTTCTTTTGCCTCCCAACCACCTCTATACATTGTTTCGATGATCAGGAATAGTTATTAACTTCTGTTGTCCCTTCTTTGCATTAATGAAATGGCAGCCTCAAGACCATACAGAGAAGAGCTTGGGTTAATTTTCCCTTAAACTGGATGCTCCATGAATAGTCTGAAGGTGATGTAGCTGAAAATTGGTCTTGTGTGTTTGGTTGGTGAATGGCACATTGATTTGTTAGTTTCTGAGCAGTCTGTGCTAGACTCTTCAACTCATTTTTGAACATCAATGAGCTGAAAGCTTTCAGTGGTAAAGAATTTAAATCACTTAACCATTTCCCTTTGCTACATTCTGGCAGCCATATGTATGGGGGTAGCTTTCATGCTGATATCCTGGGGGTCAAACACAAGATTGTATTGAAGATGGGAAAATAATAAGACACAGTATCCTCCTAGTCAGTTTAAAAGGTTATCTTTGTTAGCTCAGACCAGCAACCTCGTTCAGATAATTGTATTCCTCATAAGCAACTTCTAACAGCAAAACTCGCCCAATTTTACAATACGTGTTGCCCTCCTCTCCTCACCCCCCAACAAACAAGACGGGAGGGGAAGCTGCTGGAGTTCATGTTTTAGATTAGGACATACATAAAATCTCATCTAGGAGTTACCCTAACAAATAAAACTCCAATGTGGTCAGGTATGTTTGGATGGTGGAAAAAACAACCAACCACAGCTTGCCGATAAAATAAAGAAAGTGGTGGTGGGGAAAGGCAGCCACTAGCTTTATAAGGCACAGCTGGTTATGTATAGGGCCTTTTGTATGACTACAGCAGCTGGCAGTTTGGTTTAAATATTATTTGAATAGCCAGCAATCTCAATACTATCAAAATTGTAACAAAGCAATAAAGTCAGGGTGTTAAACCCTCCTTTTCTTGTGGTAGCAAAATTCTGTACTATTTACAGACTTCCAGAGGCACAGAAAATTTTTCATAAATAGATATATTTTTCAAAGATTTTACTTATTTTTTTGAGAGAGAGAGAGAGAGAGAGAAAACACAAGACAGGGGAGGGTCAGAGGGAAAAGCAGACTCCCCACTAAGCAGGGAGCCCAATGCAGGACTTGATCCAGGGACTCCAAGAACATGACATGAGCCGAAGGCAGACGCTTAACCAAAGGAGCTGCCCAGGTGTCCTCATAAATAGATACTTAATCAATACAAATATCATTTCTAGCATTCAGTCTTAAAAGTATTCAACCCTGAAGATTTTTATCAGGACATGTGAACATGTTTGACTAGAGGAAAATCATTATTGGTTGACACCTTTGTAGAATAACTATGGAAAAGGAGAGAATTGTCTAGATTTTAAGTGACCAAATATCTACAAATTGTTGAAGTCGTGTTGGTAAATAGAGAAATTTATACGTACTTGAATATCAAAGTCTGCTCTGTAGATTCAAGGAGAACTGGTAAACCAGCAGCCTTATGACAACTACTTTAGATACAAGAAGATTCATTTTGAAGTTCTCATTTGAGAAGCCAATAACATAAAAAATCCACAGGCAAAAGCACTGAGGGTGTCTCTGGGTTTTTCTTAGAACAGAAATCTATAGGAATGAGAAAAGTAAGAGTCCTTAGATCAGAAAAGAGAAGTTTCAGATTTAAGACCTAAAATTTTAAAGAATGAGGCTATACAAATGCTTTCCCTCTACATATCTAGAGTACGCTGCAATTCATTACTGGTAGATAGAAGGGAATGAGCAAGAAAATGCAGCTGAATGAACGAGGATGAGTATGAAGGGTCTTTGCTAGAACATCATAAACAAGAGGAGATAAGCCGAGAAAAATCATCCAGCCAGCTCACCTCTCCTCGTAGTAAAAATATTTCCTTCAAATCATTACTCTGTTTCTGACAAAATTTTAAATAAGCAAATAGGAGGCATTTTAATAGTTATTACCTGACAAACGCCTTTCAAAATAGAGATACACAGATTTAATTTAAAAAAATCTCATGTCATGCCAACCAAGAAAGTTTATTTTTAATAGCCGTTTTTATGTGTCACAAAAAACAATGGTTTGTGCTCCCTCTGTTGGCTTTTCAGCAGCAGTTAATTCATAAATCCCATTCCTGGAGGGACCCTCCCCTAGCTGGACGCTCTGGGAGCTGTGGCAAGGGACAAGATGTGTCCTTAACTGAACTTTATGTTCGCCTTAAACACAAAGTTATTCTAATTTCATTTCTAGCACATAATGCAGAAAGTGGAACATATTTGGTAACAGGGTAGAACTACATCGGAATGAAAAATGACTATGGTTGCCCCTAAAATATCAGGTCGGATTTTTTGAAAAAAGTATAAAACATAGTTCTTTTCACCATTTGAGTCGGTGAGGAAACATCTTCAGGGAATCATTTGCTGTTTTTTCTCTTAATTGTTTTCGTCCCTGTATGTGATGTTAAGCTTAAGTTCACTAACAGAGAGTACTAAAATGGGAACCAATTCATTTCCACACTCTGCTCAGGGTGACTTAAAGGGGGAAAAAGACAACAACTAGAGTTACACTTAATTTAACTTATCTTCCAGTTAAAAGAAAAAAAGGAAGTTTGAGACCAAAATTATTACATGTGTTTGGCTTCCACTCACCTTCACGTAGCCTGGGAAAGCCTCCTGAGTATCTTAATTTACTGAAAAAAAACCTTTTTGTGACGAGTGCTAGTCCCGGAGTTTGGTTGGTTGTTTTTTGTTTGTTTGTTTATTTGTTTTTCTTCTGGCTATTGTCTTAGTGTCTTAGGCTTTAAAAGCCAGAATATTTACTCTGAGAATTTCAGAACTTAAGTGTGTCAATATTTTAGGCTCTGGTATCTGTGGTTTAAATGATGATATCCTTAAAACCTCATTTGCCTTCATCGAGATCTTCTCTATGTTCAGCATGTGGATTCTTTTTTAAATATGCACAGACAGTAATCATAGCCACTACTAACTGAGCATTTGCTATGTGCCAGGCATGCTAAGCACCACATGGGCATTATCCATTTCCTCTTCACGACAATCCTTCAGGGATTATCAGAGGCATTATTATCTCACTCATTTGGCAGGAGAGGACGCTGAAAGGGAGAGAGATCAAGTATCTTGCCTAAAGTCACAAGTCTGACGAGAAGCGGAGCCGTGCTTCCAACCCAGGAAACGTGATGCCAAATCCCAGTTCATAGAACAGCGCTTGCCCAGCTTTAGGGATCACAGTAACCACTGAATCACCTGGGGACAGTGTTGGAGTGCGGTTTGTCCCAGAAGGTCAAGGGCGGGACCTGGGATTTTGCATTTCTAATGAGCTCCCAGGTTCTGTCACCAAGCGGCTGCTGCTGCTCCTGCCGCCCTGGGTACCCCTGAAAAGATGAAGCCCTCACCCATGAGATTCTAATTCTCCAGGCATTGGGAGGGCTGAGAAGAAGACCGAACCCTGACAGCTCCAGGTGATTGTTACAGTCAGGTAAATTTGCAAAAAAACAGAGTTCTATTTGCAGGATCTACTTGTAGTACATTACCTCAGTGTGTGATGTTCTACAGCAAGGTGATGGCTAATAGAGGATAATTTCTTACTCACCAACTACAATAAGACTTTATATTTTTCAAAGAATATCCCTCCCATAGAGAAAACCCCTCTTCTTGCTTTTCTTTTTAAAATAATGATTTCCTTTTAGCTAGCTTTTGGTGAGAATTTCTTTGAAGCTGTGCCAGTTTCCCAGAGCAGGGCCTGATGTGGCGATCGGACACGTGGTGTTTTTTATTTTTGGTGTCGGTGTGGTATGTTTCTCAATATGCTGACTAGGGAGCGCACATCTACTTCACCTTGCTTATTGGTGGATTTCAACCTGTAGCCATGACATTGCAATTAAGCGAATGGTGTGTGTGAGATGTGTGTATGTGTTCGCAGCTCTATCCAAGGGAGAACCATCTGAACAGAACCCAGGTCAGAGAATCATTTGCAGAGGCATCAACTGAGCCAAGAAGTCAGGAAATGCTTGCCTGACTTCTCAGTCTGCAAGCTCTGTCTGCGTATGCACCCAGGGCCAAGCAGGTGCTAACCTCCCAGCTCGCAGAAATTTTCAGTTTGGCGTGCTCCTCCCTCTTCCCCGAACCTAGCTTTGGGCTGGCGGACATTGAGTAACTTGGCCTCTAGCTTAGACATGCGTGAGCCAAGCCTCACTGCAAAGGGGCACTGCAGGCAACGTGGAGACAGATCAAATGTTCCTTTTGAAAACAATTTAAATGTCTATTCACTATAAAAAGAAAACAGAACTTCCTCCTCTCCCCGCTAACACACATCCATGACTGTAAGTCTTATTCTCAGTGACTAGAAGATTGTGCACTCTCTCTTGACAATCAGCAAACATTCTAAAATATTTGAGACATACAATAAGTATGTAGAGTAATACGACAAATACAAGAATATATGCCACCTGGGTTAGGAAATAAAACATCAATATAGTCAAAATCCCTGGTGTTCCTCCCCAAGTTCATTCTCCCTCTCTCTCCTTAATAAACACCAACATTGCAGAATTGATATTTATCATTTTCTTACATGCCTTGAAGCTATTAATACAGATGTACAGACACTTAAGGAATAAATAATGTTGTTTTGGAGGTTTTTGAACTTCATATATATAGTGATCGTACTTCACATACTCTTCTGCAATTTGCTTTTATCACACAATATACTTTTATGTTAAGTATGGCTCTAGCTCATTTATTTTCATGCTCTATCATATTGTATGATATGAATATACCACAATTCACAAGCCCATTCTCTTGCTGATGGACATTTGTACTGTTTCCATTTTTAAATCTTTGGAACAAGATTGTGGTGGATATTCTTCACACTCCTGGTGCAAATGTACAGTGGTTTTCTTGGGCATAGTGTCAATTTTACTAGCTGTTGACTTTGCTTCTCTGTCTAGTATGGGAGCTGCTTACCATGTGCAGATACCAAGCCCTTAACATGTGGCTAGTCTGATGTGAGTTGTACCCCACATGTAAAAACACACCAGATTTCAGAGAAAGTGTGAAATAAAGAATGTAAAACATCTCATTGATAATTATTTTTAGATTGATTATATGTCGGAACGGTAACATATAGGGTATATTGGTTGACAGGAAACATATTATGAAAATTAACTTTACCTGTTTCCCTTTACTTTCTTAAAATGTGGCTTCTGAAAAGTAGGACTCACACCTTGGCTCACATTTTCTTTTTATTGGTCAGCGCTGACTCAAATCATCTTCAAGGTATTTATACCAATTTAGTCTCCCACCAGTGACCTGTAAGAATGCTCCCGTATTCTTGCTAACCCATGGTACTGTTACCCCCCATTCTTGCTGTGTTAGCTGTGAAGTAAATCTTTGTGGTATGATTTTCATTTAAGCCATTACTTATGAGGTTGAGAATCATACACATGCCTGTTTTGGTTTCCTCACTGATGTCTCTTGCCCGTCTTCTACTGGGTTGTTATTTTCTTATTGATTTGAAGATTTCTTTATGTTCTTCCAGAGTATGTCTTAAAAGCATTTTTTTCATGGTCTCTTTTGATATATAGAAATGTTTAATTTAATGCATCCATTTATTGACTTTTAGAATTTGAACTTCTCAGTAAACAACATCTTGAAATGTTTTCAGAGGGGCAAGGAATTTTAAGTCTGTTTTAATAACTGCTCTATCCCCAGAAACTAAAACAGGGCCTGGTCTGAATGGGCATTCAACAAATTTTTGTTGAATGAAGTGATGTCACTTTTCTGTGGTTTTCTGGAGTCCCTACTATGCCTTTGTCATCAGCTTCCTTGCTCAGGATCTAGCCTCTCTTTCCTGGTTAGCTTAAGGTACCTTGCTTTCATGCCCTCTGAAGGTCACTTGCCCTCTGAAGATCATCAGATCTTCAATTCTCCTGGTACTTTGTACTTAACGGTGTTTTTCCAAGTGTACTGCTGGCAATAGCAGTTCCAGAAGATGTTAAAAATGTTACGTGGAAAATAGATTATCATAGACAAATAGGGCTTATGAACAAAGTTGGGCAATTTCTGATGTTATAGGACTGTGAAACTTTGATATGCTAATATGATTGTGAATTTCTAAGAGTGGGGTAGAGATGGCGTAGCATTTCCCAAACCTATTTTACCAGAAGCATGCTTGTTTTAAAAAAATGCTATTGTGCATCTCTAGATCTAAAGAATATACTTTTTAAAAAGCCATGGATGGACTCATTGGAGGACTGAATTAACCCCAAGACTGTGATCACACACAAAACAACATGTTGGATGTAGTCAGTATTTTGGAACCATCAAGTTTTGAAACTCACACACATTTAACTCAGATGCCTGAAGTTTTCAGTATGGGTTGTTTTCTTAATATTTTTAAATCTGTCTTCCTTCAAAATATCTGAAAAAACATATCACCCACATTAGGGGCTGTTCTTGAAATTCACATAATAAATAGAACATCCTAAAATTTAGCTTTTTTTTTTTTTAAGTTAGAGAGAATATTTTTTAAATAAATGCTTTCTAAAATGAAATATTTCTGTACCCGTTGAGATTTCTCTTACACAACAACTTGGGATAGAAAAACATTCTTAGTCATTTTTTTGTGTTTTTTTCTCTTTTATTTTAAATTTAGCATTTGTATCGAGAAAATATGTTCTCTTTTAACACTATATGAATTAGTTCTGTGAGCATTAGGACTTGGTGTAGGATAGGCAGAAAAGCAAGTTATGTGTTGGCAAACAGTGGGAAGAAAGTGCTAAGTTTTTAAAATTTTCTTTCATTTGTTTCTGATTTCAGACTGCTAACTCTTTCGATTTGGGTGTGGAGTGGGGAGAGTTAGAGATGATACGATTAAAAAAACAAAACAAAACAAAACAAAAACCAAAAAAAAACTGATCCACAAGAAAAGATATCAAATTGGTAAAACTAGTTTGGAAGACAAGTTGGCAATATTAAAGAAACCAAAAATGTACATTTTCTTAGATCTAATCTTTCTATTTGAGGGCATCTAACCTGGAGAAAAAAGAAATCACTGATAAATATTTGGGAATGTATTCAGATCTGCCACTGAAATATTATCTGTAAAAGTGAAAAACAGAAAAAATTGAAGGCTACTTAAACATTGATTTTGACTTACGAAATAATACAGATTAGTTAAAAAGAATTACAACTCTATCCGAGGATATTGAAAGATCTCCAAGGTATATTTTGAATAGAAAAAGCAAGTTGTAGAACAAAGCATATAAAATAATCCCATTTTGTTTCAAAGACACAAAAATTAAAACAAAAAGAAAAACACAAAATCTGTGTATTTCTACAGACATAGGACCTAAATGTAGTAAATGCATACAGTGTGAAAAAAAAAAACAACAAAACTCAAAACACAGTAGTTATATCTGGTGAGGGTACCTGAACTGAAAAAGATGGTCAAGGGAGATACAACAATGACTTCTTCTTGTATTGCTTGTGCAATTATACATTAATGGACAAAATTTAAATAAAAACATTCTTTAAATTTCTCTTTCACCTTTTACACATTTAACTGTATCGCGGGTCAAATTTTGTAAAAACAGCTCGTGTTTCAGATCTTTGCGATCTAAAAAAAAAGGATAACTGATAATTTTCTGCTTACCATTTGGATTTGCATCCTCCTATTATTGTAAGGACTATTTTTTGAAGATAAGGGACAGTGAGTGAGAAAATAGAGGAAAAAGGCCTTTTTCTAAGTGAGATAGCAAGAGCCCCTTTTGAAGATTCTCTACTTGACAATGTTTCTGCAGGACAGGACATGTAGAAACATATTTGCCAATAACAAAGCCAGCTCTGACTTTTGGAAACAAAGACAAACAAAAGCCGCTCTGAGTGAAATTCCTTTGAAGGCTACTTGTGCTGTCCATTGTCAACATTCTTCCTCTGGAAGGGAATCAGCCAATATATATGCGGTGGCCGCATCCCCAAACTGGGCACTAGATTAAAAACATGCCAAAGCAAAGGCACTAGATGCAAGCCAAGATCCAAGTCTATCTTGGGCTGTAAAACCAGGTAGAGAGTTCTGCTCAGTTGAAACCTGCCATTGAGTATTAGGGAGAGCAGAGAGGTGTTCTGGGGGGCGGGGGGGATTTATGAACCTATTTGAACATCATAAGTTTGAAATTTCCAGACGAAATTGAGCCTTGTGCGGTTCCATTTATCACACTTTCCATTTCAGGCCGGCTGAGATGGAGGGAGTTTAAGTGACAGCTCGCTCACCCTCACCCCAGGCCACCTGATGAAATTGTGGAGCCGAGCCTGCCTGGCAGGTAGGAGGCAGATAATGGGAAGGAAACTAGCAGTGGGGGAGGTGGGGGACGGGGGACGTGGTGGCAGCCCCAAGCCACTGCATGGGAGGGGAAGAAGGGGCTGGGAGTCTGGTAGGAAGACCCGAGGACAAGCAGGGGAAGAAGACTTGCGACCGAGGCCTCGTGCCAAAAGATGGATAAAAGAAGATGAAGCAGAAAGGCAGGCAGGAAAAACAAAATTGCCCAGCTGTTCAAGTAGAGCCCTTGAAATAGAAGGGGATGTCGATTTAGAAAAGAAATCGGTCAGAAAAGAACAACAAAAGAAATCCAGAAAGGTACTGCCTGCAGGAAGAAAGCCTCTGCTGCATTTTTATGACTGCCTTTAAAATGGAGAGAAGCGTAAAGGTGGGCGGAATTATTTCAGCATCTCCAAAACGTGTGGCTACCTGCTTCCCTGTGGCCAGGATGTTTGCCTGGCCGCCGATCAGCTCATATTTCCTTAGAAAGTTAGAGACTTCACTTATCCATTCCCATCAGACGTGTGGAAACCATTCCTGGATACAGATGTAGCTCTCTCTGCTTCATCAGGCAAGAAAAAGTGACAAAGAGCGAAAGTTCCAGTGGAGCCATTTCTGGCGTTTTCCCCCGCTTCTGTTTTATTTTAGGCTACTATTTCTTTCTCCACTGAGTTTCTGTTAAAAACACTAAATATTTTTGGTGTGTTTTTGTTGTATTTTTCAAGAGACCCCCCCCCCCCAAAATTACCTTTGGAAGAACACATCATGGACTCCTAGAAATTCGAAACTGGTTTGAGTTAATCCAAGGCATGTTTTTTTTTGAGGGGGTCACTTGAGACACATCAGTAGGACCAGTTTGTTTTGGAATCACATTTAGCAGATTTTTTTTTTTTAAGCCATGAATAAGTCTGTGTTTTTCATAAAAGCAAACAGCAGATTTTGCAAACGAAAGAGGTCATTCATCCCCCAAACGAAAGTGTTTTGCATAAAAACAATATGATGCTTTACCTAAAGAAAACTAGTCATGAATTAATGACAGCGAATTCTGATTATATCCACTCTTTCTATTTATTGGTGGTAAAAAAAAAAATTTGCCCTTGAAACAAAATGTAGTGCTTTCTTCTCACAGACTCACAAAGCTATCAGTCGTTCTGTGAGATGAAAGTTGATACTTTGATAAGCAATTAACATGTGCTTCTTTCAGACAGAGCCAAATGTTTCATTAGATTTTTAGATAACGGCATTTCAAGCCTTTCATCGAAACACACATGTAGCGTATTAGAAAAGGTCCCATTTGAAGCTATTGCTGAGATTACAAAGGAAAATATCTCTCTCTCCAGCAAAGCCCAACAATAGGCCTTTTTCACGTGAGCTTTTGCCCTAAAACTCCAGGCCACAGTCAACAACAACCAATGTCTCCTGAGACTGCCCAGGTTTAAGTGATATCTGTTGGTTCAGGTGGTCATGCCGAGCTGTGAGTTGTTTTCAAGTGCATCAGAGAGAATGCAGGCTACCAAGGAGGTGAAAAGAGAAACTGGTTCAAGAGTGCAATTGATTTGAAAATAACTTAACAATCTGAGCCACATTGTAGACTGTGGCTAACCCATTGTTCTCTGAAATTCAGAGGGGGAGACAATAAAATTAGATGTTCCTTTGGAATTGAGTGTGCTGATCCAGCACTTCCCTTGGCTCCCTACCAAGAGCATAAAATCTGTGCTTTAAAAATGTAAGAGGCAATACTCTGATTGGACAGAATGCCATAAGATACTCCGATGGCTTACACTTCACTTGGGATCGACTGGAAAATGTGTGTTGAAAATCTCTTTCACAACTATGAAATTTCACTTCCAATGCAAAAATATCTTGCACGCTAAAAGAGAAGTAACACCACTCCAGAGAAAAGCATTGGCTGTCTCCCAGATTAATATGGGGTTATGGTCCATGATTGGGTTAGATGAGGTAAAAATTTCCCACCACTCTTCCAGATATACAGGAAATTGTTGTGCTTGAAATAGATTTGGACTAAGTAACTAATTAAAAGAATTTGGATCAAGAAATGTGACATGGAATGTGATGTGGATATTTCCAGTTCTTATTCAGGAAACCTTATTGCAAAAAGGTTGAAAGATAATTGAGAAAATAATTTATATGGTGGTGAGAGTTATTTGTGTGAAGATAAAATACAGAGTCCTTTTCATTGAGATGGAGAAGCTGCCAAATAGCTCTTGGTGATAATTCTATGCACAAAATTTTCATAGTGGGCTTCAATACCTTGCCAGATGAAAGCTTTTGCTCAGTTTAAAGTTGGAAAAGAGATTTGAGTCTCCACCAAGGATAATGTGTTAAGCTTGGTAATTAAAGACTGTTTTTCATAAATAATGCCAAAAGCACATTGGGAACAGTGGGCTCATATATTACTGTACTTTAAAGAAATCAGGGACCTAATAACATTCTTGATAGGATCTCTCTATCTCTCTCACACACACACACACGCACGCACGTACCCATCAACGTCAGGATGTGAAATGAGATTACCCAGTTTTTCTAATCATAAACATAATTAAATATTAATAAAGGAAAGTATGTCTGTAAATAACGTCAGATTTTAAAAATATAATAAAAACTTTCAGTTATATAGCCCGGTGCTACTCAAAGTGTGGTCCATGGTCTGGTCCTGGTTCATAACTAGACCACAATAAGCTAAATGGTACAGAAAATGAGACTAAGCATTTCAAAATCATTATAGCAATAAGACAATGACTGTTGAATGTCACCATTTAAAAATGAGCTTGTATTTTCTATTTCCTTATTATTCCAATTTTATATTTCAAATTCATTGTATGTTATAAATGCATTGGTCCACAATGTTAAAATATATATATATATTCTCCTTCCCAGACAATTTGAAAAACACTAACATGAAGTATACTTTTCAGAATTTCAATGCTATTACTTGAATTCATGTTATCTTTGTGTTTTAAAAAGGTTTAAGATCTAACCTCCATTTAAGGAGGAAAACCAGACACATACATTGAATCTGGCCAGTGTTGTCCTCACTGACCCAATCTTTTGCCACTCTCCCCCTCATTTATTTAACTCTAACACCATGCCCTTCTTTCCGTTCCTCACGCACACCAAGACCCTTCCTGACTTGGAGTCTTGGCACTGACTCTTCCCTGGAATGTGTTTCCTTCTTTTCCTCCGGAAGTTGTATCTTTGCTAGGTATGCCTCAGTTCAAGGTCATCTCTTGAGGCTGAGGCTTCCCTAACTCTAAGTGATCAAGAAAGCCCCTCCCAGGCACCCTTAATTGTTCTCTCAATGCCACTCATGACTGCTACATATTTTCCAATTATTTATTATCTGTTTTTCCATACTAGATGTTTAACTCAACAAGAGCGGGAAACTTGCCTATTTTTTTTTTTCATTGCTGTGTACCTAAAGCCTAGAGCTATATATAACACATTGGCGTATTGGTTCATTGAAGAACACAATATCTGATTATCTATATTCCCTTAATAAAGTATAAGCCCCACAAGGATAAGTGTTATTTTATTTATTTTTAAATTCAAAAATTTTTACACAGTGCCTAGCACAGAGGAACTGTATGAAAAATGTCTTTTGAAGAAATTTATGAATAATGTCCCTAATAGGACAACCCAGTTGGGTGTCCCATGGGCAATATGACTCATATATTTGCCACATTTGCCACTCATCACCTTCCTCTGTAGGCTTCAATTTTGATCACCATTCACTGAGGCTCCCAAGCAAGAAAATAGTGCCATATTTGATTCTCACTCTCATTTCTGACCAACAGATGAAAGAAAAAGGAAGCTGATTTCAAATTCTAATATTTCATTTACCTTTGACTATATTCTTATTTTTGTTCTTGAGATCTTTCCTTTCTTTTCTTTCCTTCCCTGCCGTTCTCTCCTTTCCTCTCCCCCTCCCTCCCTCATTTCTTCCTTTCTTGCTTGCTTTTTTACTTTCTTCCTTTTTTTTTTGTTTCTTTCTTCTTTCCTTTCCTTTTTAAAATATAGGTAGATTTATGATTGTTTTTCTTTATAACTTAAGCTTTTCATGTCTTGTTTAGAAAATTCTATGTATTTTGTAGTCCTATGTATTTACTATAACTAAATACTATGTATTTACTGTAGCTAGTGATGTCAATTTTTCTTACCAATTCTACATGCCCAATTCCACACTTCTGTGTGCTTTGCTTCCAAAGACTCCCACTTACAACTTTCCTTAGAGAACTGCCCTGGGGTTACTGGACATGCTTCCACTCCATGTTCAGAAAGCCAGTAGTATCTGAACTTTCTGTCTTGCTGTGGGCTATATGGAGTCAATACCACCTTCTATGGGACCAGGAGAGCCCAGCTCCCTTGCCTCGATGTAGAATGAACTCTGAGGGGTAGTTCATTCTCCAGAGCTCCCCAAGGGATCAGGCTAAGCCTGAGACTTCACCTGAGGCTGGTTTTACTTCCACATTTCACTAGAAGGAGCTAAGTATACTAAGGAACTACCAACATACAGTTACTTCTTTCTTTAACCAACACCATATAAACAGAATTGCTTTTAATATTTCTGGAGAATATAACATCATGGTGGAAGACACCGAATGATAAACTGTAAGCTGAAGCTTCCCATGTACCCAGGTTACAAGAGACAACTCATGAGAGCCTCTGGAAGCATGAGAGAGAATGTCAGCTGCCTTTGGTGAGGCGGGTAGGATTTGAGGAAAGAAAACAGAGTCTCTGGACAATGGATCTGTCCTATCGAGTTAAATGGGAGAACTGAAATTAAAGGAAAACACCCCGTAATATGTTATGGACACAAAAGGAAGCTGATAACCTACATATATACCTTTACCTATCTTAGAAAAGGTTTGACTCAGCAAACAGAGCTGTATCTTACATAAGAAATAGAATCCGCAGTCAGTGTATCTGGTACACATTGTTAAAATAGAAATAATAAAACACTAAGTCACACTCATTGTGGGGAGATGTTGATCCCTATGAAAAGCACAGAAGAACTGAAACCTGCAAATGGAACAACAGATTCGTGTTTCTCATCCAATGTTCGGGCTAGGAGGGAAACATATTGAGCGGATGGTAAGCAAACTAGTGACATTTTTAAAGTTGTTACTTTTCTTTTCATACTTTGTTTCATTCTTGTTAACATTCCTCTCTTTATGAAATAATATTGTATACACTTAAGAGGATTAAATGTTTCTATGCTATTATCCTATATTAGTATATCAAGGTGATTCCACTCCAAAAGAAATCAAATGGGTTGGAAGAATGGTTGGGGAATGTGAAGTATCAGCCGTAGAGTTAATGGAAGCAATTTCAGGAGAGAAAGGTCTTCACGTGTCCACCAGAATTACCCTTCTTTGGAGAGCTATTAAAACAACCATGAAGGAAATAAAAGTTTTTCATTGTTCAGTGACTGCAAGGTCTACAGTCTCTTCTTAATTAGAGGAACCCATTTAATTAATTTTTTAATTAAGAATTTTTAGCAATGGAAAAAACTTGCACACATACAGGAAATGGATAATTATTTTAGCATTTGGTGGCCTTTTATTAAATATTCTGAAAAATATAAACTCTGTAGATGCCAAAGTTTGCAACATGATCTTCTTCAGTCTGTTACTATACAGAAGTAAGCAGCTGAGTGGAAAGAAAAGCAAAGTTTCTCTGCTCAGAAGAAAGATGGCGTTTATTTATCTGGCCTCCTCTGCTGCTCCTCACATCGCTATTTTAGAAGATTACACTTGTAAAAAGTTTATTCATGGTATAATCTTAGACCAGACTTATTAATAGATGCCCTTTTAAAGAAGGATACAAATGAATAAAGTAGATGAAAACAAAAACACAATGCCTGTTTATCTTGATCAGAAATCAATACCTTCTGTAGCAGAGATTAAAATTTCATCAGCTATGTATCTGCCTAGAAACTTGGTGGTTATTTTGTTTTTTCTAACAGAGGATAAAAATACACAAAAATTATTTCTGGACAGGAAACCCAATATAAAGTCCTATTATTAGAAGGAAAAGCAGAATTTTTTATTTGCTTCTAGTCAAACCCGAGAACATGAAAAAGAAGCAGACTGTAGGCATCATATATAAAGAGACTGGCTGTTGGCTTTGGAAGTTCAGGTTGGTCTAACCCTGTCCCTTACTAAGAGTGTGAGCTCAGGCCAGAAATTTAATGCACTGTGTGTAGAAAGGGGATGCTATGTTCATGAACCTATGTTTAAAGAGGCAATACGTGTTAAGCACTTGGGAGTATCTGGCACCGTCTTCACTTAATATAGATGAACTATTGTCGGCAGTACCACATGAGACAGAACTTTCCTAGTCAGCTTCTCTCCACTATTACAATAAGAAGACTGAAAAAGATCCATGTTTCCCAAAGAATGGGATGCAAACACTGGTATTAAAATCAAGACCATGTGAGGTATTACAGTACACAATACTGAATGAACTTGTGTCTCAATATGAAAATGATAATCCCATTGCAAATCTCAACCAAATTTTCTCATTAAGTCAAAAAGAACATCATTGTTCAGTGCTAGAATGACATAGCCAGTCCCCATTACTTGAAAGGAAAAACGAGCCATACTTCTTTGACAGGCACGGATAAGACTTTGGAACTGCACGTTATTTTTTGTCATGTCTATTTTTAAGATTACCTTCTATTTGTGACAACTGATACTAGTTTTATATTTATAATAATACTGTACATTTTTTTCTTAGAAGGTATATTTTGGTAACAACTGTTGAGAAAGGCAGCCTTGCGCATGCCATCTTTTATCCCCACTCGGTCACATGAAAATGGGCCTCACTCCTGGGGCGCTTCCTTAGAAGAGACTTAAAGAGTTCTCACAGCCTGTGCTGGGCTTGGCACTTTGTTGGGGACTATCTTTCCCTGTTTCAGACTCAGTGGGGAGCTTTTGTTCTGCTTAAGTGTGTGTGTCATATGGTACATGACCAACAGCATGACTGTATCTGTCTCAGGGGATGTTGTCCTTCATCCAACGACAAAAGAAGAGTGTGTACAAGCCAACTGCCCAGTGTTGTTGCCAGGAGGGTCTCACTGGCCAAGAGAGACCAAACTCCATGATAGAAACTGACTCTGCTTTGCCTCTTCTCTATAGGAGTGATATCTTCCCATTATTTACTTGGGATGAGCCTAGCATACCAGCTCCTCCAGGGATGGTCCCTTGCATGTGCCAGGTGATTTCAGAGTCCTGAGCGTGTGAAGCAGTATTAGAAAGAGGTGAGCAGGTTCCATCCAGTAAAGCTCTGGAGTGTGGCTCAGGAGAGGCACAGCCAGGGATTACCACTGTGTCTCTACCTGGTTGAGACTTTAAACTGACCATTACATCCACAATCTCTTACCCACAATTTCAAAATGCAACATTCTGAAAACTAGAAACATTATTTTCTTATTTCCACTGGAAGCAAAAATGTGACCAGACCCAGTAATTCATCAGGTGATTCATAGATTTCACTTGTCCCATTTGGTGTGGATATTCTTGCATTTTTCTGAGGAAATACTTGATACCTTTGCTTACCACATGCTGTTCAGGGCCCCAGATCCTGAGGTTTTTATTACATGAGGTATGGTGTGTGCATCTTTGTATCTTTCTGAAAGCCAACCAATTCTGAATTCTGAAATATATTTGGCCCAGAGGGTTTTGAATAAAGTATTGTGGACTCGTATTTTCCATTAATGTTTTACAGTCAATTCTGAGACAGGTAATGTTAAATTCATCTGCAAAGGCTTGAGCCCCAGCCCAAACTACTTTAAGCATCATAACAACAACAACAACAACAACAACAACAACAACAACAACAACAATAAAGGAATTTGATTGGCTCTTGTAACTTGAAAGTGTATTTCAGATATGGTGGGTCACCGGCGCCCAAATGGTATTTTTTTTTGGTGCTCCTTCTTTAGGCCTGTTGGCTTTATTCTTAGGGATATTCTGGTACCACATGGCAGGAAAGGTGGCTTCCCCAAGTTCACTTCCTTATGGCTTATGATCCAAAAGGAAAATGTCCCTCCCCTCAAATGTCATATATCAAATTCAGGAAGAATCTGATGGACTGGATTACACGTTTACCTTTAAACCAATCACTCTGTAGTGATGTGGTTGTCTGGCCAACATGGGTTCCATGTATCCCCATGGTTACTGCAGCCTAGGGAAGAGGGATGTGATTATTACCAGCACTGGGACATCAGGGAATAGGGAAAAGGCATAACCTAGAGACAAAGTGAGGTAGTGCTAGGAGAAGGAGAAGAAGTGCTAAGGAAGGCAAGATAAACAAACAAACAAACAAACAAACATAAATATCACTACTTTCTCTACTTTACCATATAATATCTTGGAAGGCTTACCTTCCACCAAGTATGGATTTATTAAAACAACGTACTCTATTTTTAAAAATAATTTGCTCAAATGTAAATATTTTTGTCACTTCCTCTGAACTCATAATGATCAACTTTATTAGAAAACTTTTTTACTTTTCTGAGGTTGTTCTTGGCAATCATATTTGTACTAAGTACCCTTAGATTTCTGATGTAAGATGCACCGATTAGATGCTTTCTGCCAGAATTTGGAAGGGGACTGAGAAGCAATTGGGCATCTAGGCTAGGTTCTTGAGCGGAAATGTGCTCTCAGGAGTTGTGGCATGGTCTCCCTTCCTCTATGTTGATAAAGAAGTTGAGAAAGTTGTGCCCAGAGAAAAAATTCAAACAGAATAGAGAAAAAAAAATACAAAAAAGAGAGAATGTTGCATGGGTTCTTGTGGTCCCTTCCAGAAACTTAGACTTTGCTGCCCTTGGAATTCATGAAGACGTAGTGCATTCTTAAAACAATCCCCTTTATTGCTTAAGCTAGTGCAGCTTGAGTGGGTTCCTGTCCCTTGTAATAAAAGAATCTTAATTAAGTGAATTTATTTCAGTTTCTTAGATCTGAAATATTCTGGAAATAAAAATGATAGAAGTACCATATATATCCAAACATAAGTCAACTCTTAATCACAAGGATCATTTGCATAACATGAGGACATTTGCTGTAACAGCTATCTAATTCAATATAATGTAATTGGGAGTTCACCATAATATAAGATACTTAAGGAGATTCTTTTTATTTTAATGAATAATTTAGAAAAGAGAATCTTACCTTATGGTCAGATATTAACTAGAGGGTGCTTTGATATTAATGAACTAGATTGATGCTAAATAACTAGGGGGTGACTTGACCACAGTGGAGGGGATCACGTTAGGCCTTCAAAAACTGACCACATGATAACTTTATGCAGAAAGTAAGAATGTATTTTCCTACTCAGTACACTGTACTCGGGATCTCGGGTCCAGGCTGTATGTTATCTTCCTAGCCAAAACTTGAGGTTGATAGAGAAACTCAATACAATAATGAAAGAGAAAACCTCCTTAAGGTAATGGAACCCCAAAGGATAAATTTATTACCAACCCACCCATATAGCTGCAGAGAAAGGAGAAAGGGGAAGTTTAAAATGAAACCAAGAGCTTACAGAGAGGTTTTTATTTATGGGACGTGATTTTGCAATAAATTACCTTAATGCTTTCAAAATGCTTACTAAATGGATTGCTATGATAGCAGATTTTGTTTTGTGGCTTATGTATTCCCTAAAATTAAATTATGAAGTGGGAAGGGCATTAACTCTTTGAGACCACTACAAAACCATTCCAGGCACTAGATTGCAGAAAGTATTAGAAATAAGGATTCAAGGGAGAATTTCTCAAGCCTCTTTATAAAGCTGGGGACTTCATCAGAGTACAAAAATCACAAAGACAGGGATTAGGAAACAAACACCCAAATAAAGAAGGGTTAACGTTCGCATGGAAGAGAAACTATGCTAAAATTATTGGACAACTGAGGGTGCACACTGAGGAAAAATGTAGGGTAGAACAGTAGATCTCAGCACGTGGGCATCCGACCTGCAGCCCGTGAGCAACACTAGAGAGCTTTGCTAGGATTTTGTATTCTCAGGCTGTTTTTAGCCCTAGTGAACCCACAGTTCAGGGACCAAATCTGTATTGTAACAAGTTGTTCAGTTGATTCTATGTGCACCAAAGTTTCAGAACCGTTTGAGGAGAGTCGAAGAGCAAGGCCTTTGAACTTGGGCATATGGGTTTAAATCAGTTTTTCCTCCTACTGACTATTATTTTGACCACTTACATAATATTTGAATATTTGAAATTCCCTCATCTGTGTAATGTGAAAAAAGATTCCCATTTCACACTAATGTAGGGATTAAATGTATGCTATTTATGAACAGGCTTGTCAAAGGGCCTGATACATTCAATTACTGAACTGTGTTATTAGCCCCATTTTACAGAAGTGGTATATGGTGAAGCCAGGCCATGAACCTGGGTGAGCTAAGCCTGCAATCTACACTCTCCAATGACTTATCCAGACATGCTTTACAACACTGATCGCTTCTCCTCATGCTGAAATACTGTTTCTTCTTGCAATTCTACAAGCAACAGCTCAATCGATTTATTTATTCTCTCCAATTACAAAAGAAATATATGCCTAATGTAGAAGATAGAAAAACACAAAAAAATGAACCCTCAGAAAAAGTCATCATAATTTTATGACTCATAAATAACCACTACTATATTTCAGGGTATGGATTTCCAACCAATCTTTTGTTATAAAGTATCTTAAATGTTGTTTTTTCCACTTAAAATGTTAATAATTAAGAGCCCTTCTTTCATCTTGATAAATGCATCTAAGAATTAGAAGCAATTTGAGCTACATGAATCATTTTAACATGTACAACATAAAGAGAAAGTAGTATGTCTCCAAAATTTTGAGTATAACTAAATGGGCATTATAGTTGCTCTCTTAATACCCATTGCACTCTTCCTGCATTATGCTGCACTCAGGTGCTTTCAATGTTGCCAAGCCCAGGCTCACCTCTAGGAATGAATGAGCAGCCAATGAAAGTCATCCCATTTCCCTAGTCTGTGATTGGTTTAGAAAAGGGCACTAAACCTTCTCTATTTCCTTAGCTAAACAGTTAGCTCTTGAGTGAATATATGATTTAAATTGACTGAGTCAGAGGGAAGGTATGAATTTCTGTTTGGCAGAGAAATGCTTCCCCTCTGGACTGAAAGGAAGAGACACATAGGCAGGAAATGTTGACAGTCATCACATGACGAGGAGGAAAAATCAGAGTTCAAGTAAAACTGATAGCTTAGAAGACTGACCTGGATAATGGGAAGATGAATCACAGAGAACATGGATTGAATTAGTCCTGAAGCCTACAATACTACCAACTAATTTACAGATATAGTTTAATTTGGTTTATGTTTTCTATCATTTACTTCCTTAAACATCCTGTCTTCCAGTAAGTGTAGAAATATGGAAACTAGAATTTGAGAAGAACCCAAGAGGTGACCTAATCCAAGTTTTTTCTTTCCAGGGCCAGTCTGATTTTATGTCTACACAGTATTCTCCCAGTAACTGAAATAATTTCATTCTCCTACTACATTTGCCCCACAACAGGCTCTGGGACCAGAGTTTTCTCCCACAGATGAGATATTAGAAGACTGAGATTTCTGTTTGTGACCAGGGCAGTAACTATAGGAACCACCACTCCTTCTGTACTTATCTATAAAACTCCACAAAATATATGTAAGAACTACTAATTACAGATGTTGGAAAGAAGACAGCATAGAACTAAACTGTGATGCCTAAGAGAACATAGGCAAATAAGGTGAGACCCACAGTCACTCTTTTTGCTTTAAAAGAACTTTATAGTTTGCAGTACAAAGTGAAGAAAAACAGAGTATGGCAATTTTGCTGAACCGAGAAAACAGAGATCAGAGTTTGGGGGTCATAAAGTGACTGAATTATAAGCAGGTAAGTTTTCTTGCAAAAGGGAGTTGGGCAAAAGAACTTTTAAATCTGGATTCCATTGCACCAAATAGTAAACACCTACCTACTCAACAAAACAGCATCTATTATGTCCAGCACGAAGTAAATAATTGCTAGACATAGGAATGTACAGGAAAATATTACCCATAAGGAGAAGAAAAATCAGTCATTTGAAACAGACCTCGAAATAACAGAAAAGATGGAATAGTCAGACAGGTATTTGGAAAAAATACTTCAAGGATTTGAAAGAAAGTGGACACATAATAACAATAATTTCAGTAAAGAAACAGAAACTGCAAAAAAGAGGCAATTGAGTTTTATAGAAATGGTATTATAATATCTGAAATGAAAAATTCAGTGATTAGCATAAGAGCAGATTAGATGCTATAGGAGAAAAGATCTATGAACGTAGAGGCAGTAATAGAAGGTATTCAATGAATCTAAGCAGTACAAAAGGAAATTACAGCTTAGCACATCGTACAAAAATTGCTGAAATCCAATGATAAAGAGGAAAATCTTAAGAGATGTCAGAGGAAGAATAATATGTACAAGAGAAAAGTGATAATAATTTCTATTGATTTCTCACTGGAAACAATGCAAACCAGATAGCTAAGAAATGGCATTTTTAAAGAGCTGAGGGTGAGTGGGGGGGGGAAGCCTTATGAAGTGAGAGTTCTTTATTCAGCAAAAATATTCTTAAAAAATGAAATCAAAGGGTGCCTGGGTAGCTCAGTCCCTTAAATATCTGCATTCAGCTCAGGTCATGATCTCAGGGTCCTGGGATCAAGCCCCACATCGGGGTCCCTCCTCAGTGTGGAGTCTGCTCCTCCCTCTCCCTCTGTCCTTCTTCCCCCACCCCACTCACGTTCATGCTGTCTCTCAAATAAATAAAATCTTTTAAAAAATGAAATCAAAATAATGTTTTAGACACACAAAATCTTTATTTAAAAGCTTTAAAGTTTCTTTGCAAATAATTAAAAGCCAACTTCTGGTAATGGTAGAAAAGTGAAATGTTTATGTTTACCTCTTCAGGAATGAAATATAACATACCGTATTTTAAAAACTGTTTAAAGGCATTACAAAAATCTAAAAGTTGACAGAAAGCAGAGAAAAGGTTAATTTTAAATATAACAACTCCAAAAGATAAAAATTTGGGTTTTTGGTTTTCTATTCAATACTGTTGCTTGATTCTGGTAGCTATAGCTGAGGACAAGGTAAGTGGATAAAACATAGGCTACTGGCTAAGGATCTCCAAGATTATATTACAGGCCAAGGAAAGAAGCTGGAAATTTAAATGGGAGACATGAGAATTGTAAGAATCTAAGAAAACATGAGACCCCCTATCATAGCATAAACATCTATATCTGTATCTCTTATCTGAAAAAAGCTCTGGATATGATAAATATGTTGGTATATATAAAAGACTTTTTTTTTCTTCTTCTGTTGATCTATTTAAAATAGGTATGCCCCTCTAAAGCAAAAATGATAACACTGTTTTGATGGGCTTACAAGGTCTGTAGATATAGTATATATGATAACAATAGCTTTAAGAATGAAGGCTGTGTAACAAATCATTGCAGCTTAGTGGTTTAAACAACAGCAGTTTATTACCTCACAGTTCTGTAGGTCCTAAGTCTAACCTGGGACTTCTGTTTAGGGTTTCAAAACTTGAAATCAAAGTGTCAGATATGTATGTTCCTTTCTAGAATGCAGAGTCTTCTTTCAAGCTCACATGCTTGTTGGCAGAATTTAATTTCATGCAGCTGTAGGACTGGGGCTCCTGTTCAGTGCTGGCAGTTGGCCAGGTGCTACTTTTAGCTCCTAGAGACTTCTAATGTTTCCTTGCTATGTTGTTCCCTCTGTTGTGTCCTCTCCTGTTGTGAATTTCTCTGACATGAAGGGGTCTCAGTCCCTTTTAAGGGTATATGTGATTATGTCAGGGCATCTGAATGATTTCTCTTTTGATAAACTCAAATTCAAATGATTAAAAATTAACCTACTCACCAGAATGATATTCTATCATATCCAAAAGTTCTGACCTCACTCAAGGAGAAGGGATTATACATATGCATATACATACATGCATATCAGAAGACAGAAATTCGGTGGGGGGCATCTTAGAATCCTGCCTACTGAAGGATATACATGGAAATTAAAACCATTACAAGCTTTTAATATTTTACTTTAAATAATCATATGTTAGCTTCAGGTGGATTGGGATAGGTTTCAGAGGTATATTGTAATCTCTATAGCAACTACTAAAAAAATTTCAAAGTGATATAACTAAGAAGCCAATAGTCAAACTAAAATGGAATACTAAAAAAATAACTGATCAACTCAAAAGACTTCAAGGAAGAAGTAAGAGAAGATCAAACACAAAATGAAACAAATATAAAAACATAGTACAAAATTTATATCTAAATACAACCAAATCAATAGTTACATTAAATATAGGTGGACTAAACACTCTAATAAAAAGTCAGAGATTATCACACTGGATTAAAAAAAGAACCAACTTTATACTGTCTATAAGAGATGAACTCTAAATAAAAGTCACAAAAAGATTGAAGGAAACTAGAGAAAAAGATATGAGTGCAAACAATATGTATGGGAGAACTGGAGAAGCTATATTAATGTCAGACAAAATACACCTTGAATCCAGAAGTACCTCAAGAAGAGAGAAGGTGAGAAAGGTCATAACATTCAAAGAGTAAATTTATCAGGAAGATTGTGTAGTGAAATTATAACATAAATACACACAAACATACCTGATTCCACACTCTTCCCCTACCCAATTTCCATATGGTACCCAAAGTTATTTCTTTGAAATCAAAATCAGATTATCATAGCCAAATAGACTAAAACTCTCACATAATAAAGCAGAATATATCCCTAGAATGTAAGGATGGTCCAGCATCACAGAATCTATCTTTGTAATTAACGATATTAATAGTTTGAATGAGAAAAATGATTTGATTATATGGATAGATGTGGAAAAAAGCTTTTGCCAAAGACTACCGCTTACTTATAAACACTTCAACTTGGAATTAAAGAGAATTTTCTTTATAGCTAGTGCCTATTACAAAAGCCTTCACAAAACTTTATATATGCATAATGACAAACCACTAGCCACATTCCCTTAAAAACTGGGAATAAGACAGGGATGCTTACTTCTGCTACTGTTTAACATTATATTAGATGTGTCAGCCAGCACTCTATAAAAAGAGAAAGAAATAACATGTAAGGTTTGAGAGGGAGAAATAATTCTATCATTATACACGGATGACATGCTCATCTATAACAGTGCTGGCCAACAGAAATGCAATGTGAGCCACTTATAATATTTTACATTTCCTAAAATTAAGCAAAAGAAAACAGATGAACTTAATTTTAACACTATAATTTATTTAACTCAAACTTCTAAAATACTTCTATTTCAACATGTGGCCATAGCTACATTTCAAGTATTGAAGAGTCCAATGTGTCTAGTATCTACCACAATTGTCAGTAAGAAGTTCAGCAGGGTTGCTATTTATGTCATCAACAAATAAAATTTATTAATTTTTTACACCATCAAGAATGAATGAGAAAAATATAATCAAACATGGAATTACACATAATGGTCAAAGAACCTATAATATATCTAAGAACTAATTGAGATAAATCTAGACCTCTTCAGATAAAAGTTTAGCACTAAATTTAAAAATATGAAAAAAGAATTGAATAACCAAAGAGATAGTTCTTCCTAATTTCATCTTTAAAGTCAATGGAATCAGAAAAATTCCAGCAGGAATTTTTATTTTAGAAACTCAATACACTTGTTGAAAATTTAGATGACCAAAAAGGAACAGTAATACAAACTATTGGTTGCTCTACTGGAAGGGTCAGGATGGGCAAGCACGTGAAATGGATTAAGAATTTAAAAGAAAAAAAAATTAGCAAGTAATGGCATGCCTTAAAAAATAAGTCATATTTTGATTGGTATCAGATTGGTACCAAAATAGACAAACTGACCAATGGAATAGGAAAGTGAGTTCAGCAAACAATATTTGGCTGCTTGCACCATAAATTAATAGAGAAATAGAGATGGTTTATTGGACAATGTAAGAAAGACTAGCTCAGGTGGGCAACTAAATGAAATTAGATCCCTTCATAATACTATATGCATAAGTGGACCTCAAATGGATTAAAGACCTAAGTATCTAAGGTAAACATGATACATGAGTGGAAAACAATGCAGGAGAAAAATTTTAGCACTTAATTGGAGAAAGATTTCTAAAACAAATGCCCTAAGTGTAAGACATAAGTAAAAATGATAAATTTGATTGTAACAAAGTCAAAACATTTGTTTAAACAAAAGATGTAATAGGCAAAGTTAGTTCAGGGTTGGCAGATTGGAAAAAGAGGTTTTCAATCATGGGGATTGTATTTAGATATGCAAGCAAAATTTCTACAAATCAAGAAACAGGAATTTGAATGGAAAGAAAAGTAAAGGATATGAACAGACAGGACACAAATTAAAAGTTCAGAAGGTTGACAAACATATATCAAGAGACCCATATTCATTAACATTTAGAAATATGATTATTAAAACAATAAGGAGACATCAATTTATACCTGTCAAACTGGGAAGAATTAGACAGCTAAATAATGTAAGTCATTTTCAGGACTCAGGGATGTAGGAGTTTTCAGACACTTCTCTTGAAGGTGGGGGCAATCTGGAGTTGCTGGCTAAATGAAATATATTCTATTATAGGTATATGTACTAGAGAGTCTCACACGGGTTGATAAGGGAACATGTACAGAATATTCCTCTTAGCTTTATTGTAGTGGGGTGTTGGAAATTATCTGTTTGTTCTTTCCTTGGTTAAAGGACAGGAAAGTTATAGTGGGTTCATGCTTCAGAATACCATGAAGCTCTTAGAAATAACCAGGCAAAGGTACATATAAACTGGCATGTCTTAATAGTGCTGAGTAAAGAGAAAGCCTAAAGGAATTATATAACACAGTACAATATGTCTATCAAAAATAAATGTCAACAAAACGAACGATGCATGCTTTATAAGAATACACAGGAATAAAAAGAGGCATCAAATGTATTACTTATGGTAGAGGGAGGAGGGGAATGAGTTTTGTGAATAAACAGGAATATAAATATAAATGCAGAAAAAGGGCATTCCCATAGGCCAACATGACACTGTGTGATGCTGTGGGATATATGATTAACTCAACCCTCTTGATTTTCATCCAGTCTGCTCTTCTTATCCCATCTTACATACCGGAATGCAAATCACATTTTGCCAATTAAAAACTGTCAAGTGACCTCCCATGGTGCTTCAGATCAAATAAAAACACTAACCCGGTTTGGTTTCAAGGCCCCCTTTTTGCACCCTAGTACCTGGAACAGTGACTGAAGTACAGTAAGCATTCTGTATGTGTTGTATGTAAAGAGTGAGGGGACAGGTAAATTCCATTAGACTCATAACAAGCGTATATGTCTATTTTCACTAGCGTGTATGTAATCCAGGAAAAGCCAGGAGCTACTTTAAAAAAAAAAAAGATTTTATTTATTTATTAGAGAAAGAGAGAGACATCATGAGCAGGGTGGGATGGGCAGAGGGAGAAGCAGACTCCCCGCTGAGGAGGGAGCTCGATGTGGTACTTGATCCCAGGACCCCAGGATCATGACCTGAGCCAAAGGCAACCAACTGAGTCACCCAGGCGCCCAGCCAGGAGCTAGTTGCTTGCCTTTTTTTGGGTCCCCAGAAAGTAGAGCTGCTCATCCCAAGTCTGTGAATGGCTTTTTCAGCAATACAGTAATGTAAGTAAATTTATGCAGGACTACAATAGGTTCAGAAAGAAAAAAATCCCGAACTTAAAAATATTAATTAATGTTCAAAAATGTTACATGATGATAATCACAGTCACTATTATCTATTCATTTAAAGGAGTTTTCAAAGGCATCTCAGCTTGGCAACACTTGATGCCCTCTGCTCCACGAAAGCTTGACAAATGCTTTGAATTACCAAATATGTTGGAAAATCATGATATAATTTCTTTAAAAATATTCTATAATTCTTACTTTTCTACCAGTTAAGTCTGGCTTTCCACCAGTTGGTCTAAATTAGATTTTACTGTATTTGGCAGTTCCTTAGTATTATATAAATCACTCTCTTATTAACATCCTCTCTCCACTAATTAGTTAAGGGACTGTAACCATTGCACGCATGTAACTCCCACTACCTTCATGAGGATTAAACATTCATACCTTAGGGCAAAACTGGCATTTAACAAGAGAAATTGTTTCATGTGAATTAACCTTGAGGATGGGAGATAAATAATCCAGGAGGTACATGAAGATTCCCGAGTGTCCTCATTGGGGATTCCATAATCATAGAGTGGCCCAAATAGCGGTGGCATATTGAGAAATTTAAACTACTTTGACTGAGGCAGACTGGTGTTCAGTTTGTGCTACTTATGTTAAATTTTTCAAGGACCAAATATTTAAAGAGTATCTCCTTGGATATGAATAAGGAAGCATGCAGCCCCTAATACCACTGCCAGCCATTTTGGGACTACTAGCGGGTCACATAATAAGAATTCAAAACAGAAAAAACAGCCAAAGAACAGAGCAAAGGAGAAAGGGACAAAGAGTGGTCCTGGGCTTAATATGTGGTTACTCAGTGAAACTCCATTTGAAACAAACCCTACCTCTAGAGACTTCTCGTCATGGAGACTAATAAAATCCCTTTATGGTGTAAGCTAATTCAAATTGTATCTGTTACTTGTCACTGAAACACCCTACCTGATAACAAAGTTAATATTCTGGAGTCCTTATGCCAGAGACACTTAATGGAACTCTCTGCTCAGCTCAGATGGCTTCTGTTTTTCTGTAAGGACTCTTCTGCTTGGTCACAAGGATAGGACTTTGGCAGTTGTCTTCTCTGGGTGCATTTGCATGGCCCAAGATTATGCAGCTGAAGCAACATAGAATGATTTTGAATTATGACCCAGAGAAAGACTATGTTGTTTAATAGTTAACACTGGGAGCTGTCTGTATCCCTATTTTGAGCCAGGCAGACAGAAGAAGTAGAACTTTGTCTCAAGGGAGAGTGGATAATGAACCAGACCATACATGCAATGAGAGAAAAATGAAACCAAGAGAGAAGGGACTTCTAGATCAGTGGTTCCATCTGCCCTGCTGTTCAAGACCATTTTAACCTTGCTCCTAAGTTCTGTGAAACCCCTTTCTTTGGCAAGCAAATAAGAATACAAAAGGAAATAACTTTGTTAATTTCATAGGCTTTTTCAGGGAAGATGCTGACATCTATTGTTTGGGCTGGTTGTTTAAAGTCAATACTTTGATGTTATGAGTTATAACTTGGGCACATTAAAGGTATATTTTGAGGCCATCTGGGTGGCTCAGTTGGTTAAGTGCCCAACTCATGACTGGGGCTCAGGTCATGATCTCATGGGTCATATGATTGAGCCCTGCGCCAGGTTCTCAGCTCAGCAGGGAGTCTGCTTAGATTCTCTTCCTCTGCTTGCCCACCCTGCTCCCAGCTCACATGCACACTTGTCTCTCTCAATCAATCAACCAATCAATCAATAATTTTAAAATATATTTAAATGACTTAAAAATCTATATTTTCAAAATCGAGTTTATAAAAAGCTTTCTAAAAATATTGCCTAACTCTTGATATTATACTTAGGGAAACTTTCTATTATATTAAATATTCTTTAAAATTAAATAACGTAAGAGTGGCATGGCAATCACTACCCAGTATGTCATGTATTAATGTAACTATTCCTCTACTGTTAGTTATTTAGGTTGTTTCCATTCTTTAGCCATTATGTTTCTGCTAAGAATGTTTTTTTAAAATATTTATTTATTTATTTTAGAGAGAGAGAGAGAGAGAGAGAAAGTGCACAAGCAACCTGGAAGGGCAGAGGGGGGAGAGAGAGAGAGAGACTCTCAAGCAGACTCCCCGCTGAGCCAGAGCCTGAGTCAGGGCTCAATCTCATGACCCTAAGATCATGACCTGAGGTGAATCCAAGGGTCAGCACTTAACTGGCTGTGCTACCCAGGCACCCCTGCAAGGAAGACTTCTTAGTAAAAATCTATACCCAAATTTCTGAAAAATTCCTCAGAATAATTCTTATTTTATTATTTTCTTGAAGATTTATTTATTTATTTATTTATTTTTGAGAGAGAAAGAGAAGTGCAAGCAGTGGGAGGGGCAGAGGGAGAGAGAATCTCAAGGTGACTGCACACTGAGTGCCGAGCCCCATGCAGGGCTGATCTCATGACTCTGAGATCATGACCTGAGCTGACATCAAGAGTCAGATGCCACCTCGGTGCCCCCTTCAACATAATTTCTCAAAAGTAATTGTGGTATTAGGCAGGAATATTTTTAAGGTTTAGAATAAATATTATCAAACAGCTTTTTAAAGAGTCTTGTCAATTTCTATGGAAACTTACAAGAGTGTCTTTCTTGCTGTGCCCCATCATGGGTTGCATATTTTCCTGAAAAAAATTCCTTACTGAAAAAATGACATCAGCAAGACAGGAACATTTTGTCTTTCTGACTTTGCTCCACCTCACAGGAAGAACAACTAAGTAGTATTTATAGACAAGACACCGCTGAGAAAATCCTAGAACACAAGAGTGAAGCTGAAGCATCTACTCTGTACCATAGAGATCAAGACAGACTGCACACAAAAGGAGAAAACTGATCTTAACTAAACTTATTCCAGAAATCATTTGACAATATTTATAAGTTAGACCATGATGCTGTTTACCTTAAACTTATGCAACGATGTATATCAATTATATCTCAATAACACTGGGAAAAAATTAATAGGAGTCTGTTAGGATGGGCCTTAATGCAATATGACTAATGCCTTTATAAGAAGGGGGAATTTGAATATACAAAGAGACACCAGGGGCCTGTGTCTACAGTAGGAAGACCATGTGAAGAAGCTGAAAGAGGATGGGCATCTGCTAGCTAAGGAGAATGATTTCAGAGAAAACCAACTGTGCAGACACCTTGATCTTGGACTTTGAGCCTCCAGAACTGTGAGAAAATAAATTTCTGTTGTTTAAGTCAAATATATACACATTTTTTTTACCCAATTCCAGTATAATTCCTTAATTAAAGGGGCTGTCTTTAAAACTTTGTGCTTTGGTGTTCTACAGTATGGACATACGTGTTGAGGGATCTGCAAGTACTGTGTTCTTGGAATCCATCCCTTATATTTTCTTCTAATTCCTTTAATTCCTCTCACATTTAAAAAATCTGTTCCATCCTTCTAGTCCCTTCTCTCTATTTGGTTCCAGTCTCCCCAATGGACGCTGCTCTTCACCTTTTGCGTATTGATTCAATGGAATGAGAAAATATTGCCTAATGAGAGTTATATGAGAAAAATGATCTTCTGATCCTTGTGGCTCATGGAGCTGGCTCCAGACAAACATGGACTCTGAACTCTTGAGCCAAAGCATGGTGCACAAAAGGAGATTTGTATATGGCTCTTTTTGTAGGTCAATAAATTTTCATAGAAAGAAACTCAATATGGCATGAAAGACTGCCTTCATATACTCAGGTACCATTTTTTGATGTATGAAAATTTTCACAAGGAAACAATGTGAAAAAGTGTGCTTTGATTAGATATGTGTTTGTTGGTCTTTTTAGAGCTTCTTTATATTTCTGCACAAATGTGATTTGAATGTATTGTTTGATCAAAATAGCTCCTTACTTCTTTGAAGCCCAAGGTTAAAACCACTATCTTTTCAACAAACTTCTTTAAGTCCATTCCATCTTCAGCATCTCTTTATGAAATGTTTCTTACCTATTTATTTACTTATTTCTTTTTTAAGAAGGTGTACTGAATACTCAGTATGGGACTGGTGCTCTTTCTGGTGCTGGGGACATGATGATCAACAAGAAGAGACTTCCTGCACTCGTTGAGCTTATCTTCGTTTAAAAGACAAATTTGAACTAAATCGTCACCTGAATACATTATAATTACAAGCAATGATAAGAGCTTGAATGAAGCAAAGCTACAGAGGACCATGAGAGAACATGTAATTGAGAGAGATACTGACCTAATTTGGACGCTCAAGGGGTAGAACTCTCCAAGGAAATGTTTGAGCTGATATCTGAAGAGCAGGTAGAAGAAATGGGAAAAAAGAAGGGGAGGTAGGATGGGAGAGTAGATTATAATTAGAGGAAATAACATTTGCCAGGGCCTGATAGTGGAAAGGGGCATTCCTTCTATGATTCTTTACATTATTAATTACCTTATTCACACAGCAAGTATTAATTGAGTACCTATTATATGCTGAGCCTGGGGCTCTGCAAATACAGCCTTGGATGAGATAGATAAAGTTTATGCCCTTATGAGTCTTACATTTAGGTAGAGGAGACAAAACAAACAAAATGAAAAAAGTGAGTAAATATAATTTCTGCTGAGTGCTATAAAGAAAATACTGCACTTGGGAGAGTACAAAGTCCATTGTATGAGGGTTTATTATAATGCAATTTTAATTAAACTGGGATGATACAAGGGACTTGAAATTAATGACCTCAGGATCTCTTGAAGTTCAAAGAGTCTGAGGAGCTCCTATTAACTGAAATTTTGAGAAGACAATAAATCAGTAAGAATAAGCTAGTCACAGTTTTAATAATTTACTGAGAAATGTAGAAGTGCTAATACTCACCTGCCCAAAGTTTGCATTGTCAAAATTATTCTAATACAATCTAATAAGAAAATAACCTTAAATATTTTCTTGAGTCGAGGCAGGGGTAAATTTTCCACGTGTAATGAATAATTTTTTTTAATCAAATAGATAAACTGGGTATTTGTTCAGGAGTTGGGACGGGGGAACTCACCTATTACAAAGAATATTACAGTTTTTTTTTTTAAGAAAAACTACATTTATATTATTCCTAGTGAAGCAGGAGCATAGCATTTTTTTTCTATTTTTATGAGAGTTTAGGAAATGTGACAAAACACATTTTAAACTTATATGGATAATATCATAGAGTCAATGGAAGGAAAGTAATTCTGGGAGATGAGTAGGGTCTGTTTCATTATTTTCCATGCAAAAAATACAACACTGGAAAGAGAACTGAATTAGAGAGAAATCTAAGCAAAGGATTTCATTTCTGGCTCTACCATTAGTTAAGAGCTTGGACTTATTACCTAGTTTGCTGTGGCACCATAGCAAAGTACCATAGACTGGATGGCTTAAACAACAGAATATATTTTCTCAGTGTGGAAGGCTACAAGTCCAAGATCAAGGTGTCAGCAGGGTTAGCCTTTTCTGAAGCCTTGTTCTCTGACTGTAGATGGCCACATTTTCCCTCCATCTTCACATTACCTTCGCTCTGCATGGTTGTGTCAAAATTTCCTCTTCTTAAAGGACACCGGTCGTGTTGGATTAGGGTCTATCCTGATGACCTCATTTTAACTTAATTAACCTCCCCGCCAGAAGATTCTATGTCCGAATACAGTCACATTCTGAGGTACTGGGATAGGACTTCAACATATGCATTTTGCAGCAAGGGCCGATATTAAGTTCATGACGTTATCTAACTTCTGGGATTCAGTTTATTTATCCACACAATGGGAATATTCAATGAGATCAAGAATTGATAACTTTGAGTTTAAGCTGGGGTTAATGAGGGTGTCCATAAACCCTGCGAAATATTATGCCACATTTTGTACGTGAATTTTTTCTGAGGCAGAAAGTTTACAATGTTAATTAGATTCTAAATCTGGAGGGGTATGTGCCCCCTCTAAAGATTAAGAGGCAATAAATTAGATAATATCTATAGTTCTCATCACCTCCTAAATTATAAGAACCTACTCTTTGAGGAGAGAAGACAATGTTCTATTTCACCAGACTTAGAGCCAGAAAATTCTACCTAATGGCTTTAATAAACACTCTCCATTGCAAATACAATTTACTCTATTTTGGCCTGTGAGTAAACCAAGTGTAGTCAGGAGTCATATGGTACATTTTAATTTTTTCACGGTTTTGTGTAGGATGTCTCTGGTCATCCTTGGAATACTGAAATCTATCTCCCTTATTCTTTTCCTTGGAGACGTGCTCACTAATCTGTCAACAATTTTTGTCGTTCTTCCCTAGTCATTACTCTTTCCCTTTAGAAAATTAACACCCAGATGAATTGGGTGCACACGCACCCACACACATGCGCACACACGGTACAACAAGAACAACAGCAAAATGACTCGAATGCTACACTGAGCGTAATAAGTGTTTGTTATCCTTTGTTCAATGAAAAATAAATGAATGAGTTGAACCCAAGGGAGAATAGTTAAATTCAGTTAATAATTGAATAACTACTTCCAAAGCCCATAAATAACTGTATTAGAACTTTGGATTCTAAGGAATTACTTCGTCGATCAGTTCAGGTAGAGAAGATAAACCTAGAAAGACGGACAAAGAGAGACTGTGCATGTGAATGTGCAAACGCTACAACTGCGTGTATGCCTATGTCCAGATCACCTCTATAATATTTAGAAACACGTGTGTGTGTGCATGTGAGACACGCTTAAAGAAAGGGCAATGCAAACAGCCCTTTTATTGGTGGTACGTGTGAAGCGGAACCGACTTGCTTATTTCCTCAGCCCGGGTCTCCGCAGACGGGCTGGATTTGTTCCTCCCCGTAATCCCATGCTTGCCAAGTAACACGTCAGGACACAAGGGAGCACACTGGCATTTTTACACCTTTCACTCCCATATTTGCTCACTGCGCCTGCGCGGGTGCTTCATGTGGCGGTGAAAGTGGAGACCAGAAGGGACGCAGGATTAAGAGAGAACCTAGAGGTTGGCGCACGATTTTCCCTCTCACCGTTCCACGGGGGCTACATTTCTCCAGCACACTCGTTTCTTACACTCACCAAGCATATTTGACTGTCTGCTTCCGAACATTTAACGTGGAAAGACTTGGGTTGCACTCAGGCTGGTGTGGAGGGGGTGTGTGTGTGTATGCTGTCACGGCTCCTAGCAGCTTTGCCTCCCGTTACACCTGTTAGGGATCTTCTAGTGTTTGGCACAGTTTGTCTTTTTCAACACGTTTAACCTCCCCTTCTTTCATAAACATTCTCTCATGCATCGGGGTTAGAGGACTAAGGAGAAATATGCTTTGGATACTGTGGTCTATTTTATTTGGGGATCATTAATGTCCAGAGAAAACTTAAGCTTTCAAGGGTTCTGCTGAAAGATCACCTCCCTGTCAGGACTACATCACAAGGCACTCAATTTATCAGCCTTCCGCTGGGGTGACCCGGCTCGGATTTGAACCTCTGGCTCCAGGGAGTCTAGGTTGAGCTACGGTGATGTGGAGGCCACTCAGCCACTGCCTCCAGCCAAAAAAGATTAGTGTCATCAAAAATAGATTAGCGAGTCAGTTAAAAAATTAAAGTAACCCCTTTGTTCTAAAATATTTGTCAAAGTAAGCAAAAGAAATTAGCTTTCATTTCAGATTAATTACAGAGTAAATTAGTATTTGGGGCAAGAACATTGTAGTTTTTTTTTTTTTTTCTTCCCTTTCAACTGTGGAAATGGAGAAATGTGTAACATTTATAATAACTATCTCTAAAGGTTCAAGCATTTATGCAAAAGCCTGACAGAGCTTACTGGAGCTCCTGCCTGTAAACTTTTTGTCACAGGAGAACTCCTGAAATGTGGACTCTACCCTTATTCTTATGGAAAGAAAAATGTTTTAAAGGAAATAAATGAAAATTTGACCTTTGGCTCTTTCTGACTGCTGATATCCAGAGCCACGTGACCTTATTCCAGCTACCCCCATTCAGTATCCCTGACGCACAGTGGGTTGGGGCTCCATTCCCACAAAATGATAGTGATAAATCTGTACATTTAGTAAGTATAGCCTAGATGTCATGGAGGAAGGGGAAGAGCTACTCATTCTTTTTAAGGAAAATTTGGGAAATGAATAAAAAGGATCTCTTAACAGGGCCTGTGCTGGTTTGGACAAGCTGAAGAGGGGTACGTTGTTCAGCCGCCTGATTCTGAGGAAACTTAGTTAGCTAGCATTCATTCATTCAGTCATAAATAAATATTTGCAAGGTATCTATTATGTGCCAGGCACAATGGTGATCAAAAAGAGAATAGTAACTTCACAGTGAAGAATCCTAGCAGACCACCTTCACCATGTGATCAAAGTTAATGTCACCAGTAATTAGACATATGGACTGGGTATCCTGGATGGGAAGCAGTGATATGTCAAGACATCACTTCTGCGGTATGTACCTGTAATCATGAGAAAAAGCCAGACACAGCCAAATGGAGACGATATTGAGGATCAATGCCCTTTGAAGTTCACAAATCCATGGAAGACAAAGTATGACCTAGGAACTGCCACAGACTGAAGAAGGCTAAGGAGACAAGTCAACCAAATGCAACACAGAACACTGGATTGGATCCTGAAGAAGAAGAAGGACTAAGTGGGCAACGTTTCTCAATTCGAGTGAGGTTTACAGTTCCGTTAAGAGTATTTTTATCAGGGTTGATCTCTTGCTTCTGATAATTGTGCTATGTTATATAAGCCATAACATGAGGGGAAAATGGGGAAAAATATACAAGAAGTCTGTGCACACTTTTTGCAAGCTTTCTAGAGATCTAAATTGCCAAAAGAACTTTTTTTTTAAAAAGATTTTTATTTATGTATTTATTTGTCAGAGAGAGAGAGAGAGAGAGAGAGAGCACAAGTAGGCAGAGTGGCAGGCAGAGGCAGAGAGAGAGAAGCAGAGTCCCTGCTGAGCAAGGAGCCTGACGTGGGACTCCATCCCAGGATCCTGGGATCATGACCTGAGCTGAAGGCAGTGGCTTAACCGACTGAGCCACCTAGGCATCCCCTAAAAGAACTTTTTAAACCTCCAAATTAAAAACAGGTGTAACCCCTATCTCCATGGAGTTTACCCTCTAAAGGGGAAGATAGTCAATCAATTAATCACACAAATGAATATGTAACTACAAATTTAACTGTTTGTTTTTAAAGAAAGAAACCCTGTGAGAGACTATAATTATAGTCATCATTAAGAGAAACATTTATTTAGTGCATACTATATGCCCAAAACTGTTTTAAGTATTCTGTGTATCATTAAATTCCCACCTTCATGTTTATCTATATCATCTCAGCACTGATGAAGTCTTCAGTTAATATTTTAAATATTTTCCTTGAAAATTTTCACTTGTATGGTCAACCTTTGCTGGCTATCTCTACATGACTATTCCAAGGATGCCCCCAACCCACCAGATCCAGGGTGAACGATTACCTCCCCTCTGAAACCTGTTTTACTTCCTGAGACCTCAGATGACATCACAGTTCATCAATCACTCCAGTTAGAAACTTCTCCCTAACTTCTTTTTGTTCCTCTAATTATGCCCCTGAGAAAGTTATCCTTCATACATAAGACTCTTTCTAAAAGGCAAATATGATTATACCTTTGCTGGCAGGTTTGTTTTATTTCTGCAGTATATTTCCATTACCTATGGGGTCAATTTCAAGCTCTCTGGTATGCAAATAAATGTCCTCCATCAGCTGGCCTTTGCACACACCATCCCAGCCCGGCACCTCTCCACTCCTCAAAGACCATGTACTGCTCTCTTCTTGGGGAAGAGAGCCCTGGCCTTTGGGCACCCACAGCCATGCTCAGCTTACCCTCCTACCTTGAAAATCATTTTCTTAAGCTTCAGGTGAGCCCCTTAACTTAGTGCACATCAAAGTCATTTTCAGTACAGTTTACATTGTACATTTAATTGTACATTAATTGTACATCACAATTCCACTTTGAATAATTTAATTGCTTTGTTTACTGGTAGGCAATTTCATATTTTTATCTCTGGTATAACTTTTTACAAGTGTGTGGCCACCGCTCCTGGTATGGAATCTCCCAGAGAGTTTCTTTCACATTTGTGTATGCCTGATTGGCCCCACTGCGCTACAAGATTCTGGTTTCTAAATACGCACCATAAATAGCTTCACAGAAAATGAAAACCCACCACCACCACCACCACCACGAGTTCTCTCCACAACATAGTCAGGTTAATACATAACCACATCTCGTTTTTGAGATTTCCACCTGCTTCTGTCTGAATTGCAATCTGACCTAAAACTTAACAGACGAGAGTTGGGGACAATAGTGCTTCTGTGAGCCACAGCCCTAAGAATCCAGACCCATTTCATCATTGATAGCCAAGCCGCATTTAGCAAGAATTTCACGACTTTCATCTTGGTAGGAAACTTGCAGCTGCCTGCCTCTCTACACTGCCTGCTTTCTCTAAATAGAGCCGTGGCAGTGGAGGGGGGGACTCTGAGTCATCAACACTCCATCATTGTAACATGTCAGATTTGTCCAAAAGAAACATTTTTTTTTATGCCTCTGATTATTTTATCATTAGTTTAAGAAGGTTGTTGAGCTCCTAGGAAAGCCATGAGAAAGGGTGATGCAGGCGCACGTCTATTCAATAACTAATACCTCCCAGACACAGAACATGCTGAGACAAACAAGGGATCCCCAGAGTGTTCATCTGCTACAGGACTTATTTCATACTGGATCAATTATGCAAATTAAGATGTGAAGATAGCTCCCTCTTTTAGTAAGGTATGATTACTCCAGCATTCTTTCCAACGCAGCCTCACCGGAAATACCAGTCAGATTCTGAACCACCTGGTTCCATCTGGAAAATGTGTTTTCTTAATTGGGGGAAGGGGTAAGGGTTTTTTAAATTTCTGCATTACTATTCATATGCATTTAACATTATAAAATGTTTGCCATTAACTTATCCAAGTAAAGACATTTACATACGTGTGAGCTTGATTTCTCAATAAAAACGGTAGAGGAGAATGAGTATTTTTAAAAAGTTTAACAATCTGAACACTTATTTATTATTTCACAAACTTGAAAGCTAGGGTAATATGACAGGTTCATCCTTTAAGATAGTCCTTTAAAAGCCTTTTTAAAGAACCACTATATAGAAAACATTTAAAATTCCAAAGAATAATTTACACAGGCTAAGAAAATTAATAAGGGCGGTTAATCAGGAAATAATGAGATCAAAGGTAGAGGATAACTGGAGAAATGATATCTGGTTAGAAAACTAATGGGAAATAATTATTATTGCTAGAAATGATAATTATTTCCCTCTCCCTTTCTCTCTGTGTCCAGCACTCACATTTCTCACCTGGGGTGTGCAAGAGCTACTTTTTCTGCCCTGTCTCTGCCTTCCACCTAATCCATGGAATGCTTCTATGGTCCCTTCTATGCCTTCTTTTCTAGGCAAGCCTCTAAAACTTAGAGAATTCCGTGTAAGAAAATCAGGCATGCACTTTCTTGTATCGAGGAGTGGTAGAACAATCTATAAAACTCCAAGGTATTGATGTGACAGAATTTTAGTGGTTTGTCATAGATGAGATATGGTATTTCTAAAATGGTAATCATGGTTCCTCGTAGAGACCTACAATGGAGTGGCCTAGATAGCTCTCTTCTGTCCTGCTCTGATGCAAACCAGTAGCTCAGAGAAATTGGGAACGTTTGCCCACTTGAATAATTGCCTACTTACCTCATTTTAAAAATGACACACCCACATGCAAAATTGACAAGTCACAGATATAAATCGCAACTAGTTGAAAGTCCTCTTATTTCAAGGCACATAAATCTTTCTAAGTCCATCCATTAATTTTATGTAGTTTTAATTACAGCTTCTAACCTTTGCAATTATTACAAGCCTGGATGTTTCCCCTTATGTCAACAGATGCTGATGGGAAGCATGTAGGATGTAGCAACTTTTGCTCAGCTGAACAGAGAACACCTGCCCCTTTTAGGCTTCTATGTTCAGCGTCATCAGTTCCCTTCCAGCTCCTTGCCTCAGTTTCCTTTTACAAAAGCTGGGAGTGCTGGAACTTCTCACTTGTCTCACAGGGGCATGAAAATTACTTGAGGTTTACAAGCCTTCCAAAGAGTAAAAAGAAAAAGCTCTTTATGTAAGTGCTAACTATTGCCTTCAGAACTAACCTATATTTTATCAAATATAATGGAGTCAATTATTTAAAAATGTAGACTAAAACTTGTCTATGGCTGACTAAAATGAAGGAATTAAAATATAAACCTTTTAGGTGTGTGTGTTTTATAGAACTCCTAAAACACATGCCATCTAAAATCACAATAGTAGAATTTTCCTGAAAGTTACTGTTAAACGGGAAAGTCACTTACACGGGAAGAATTTGTATTGCATTTGTGAAAGCAAAATTACAATAGCTGACAAAACATGAAAGTTTCATCATGGTGGATTAGAGCATCACAAGGAACTCAAAGGAATTTATCGTTATTCAACATTTCAGCTAACATTCTTGTAACGTCTCTTCTGGGAGTAGCTTTGTCTCCTCACTCCGTAGGAAGCCCATACACATAAAAAGGTTAGATTAGAGACACATAGTAAATAATATAACAAACAGTTCCTATCATGTTAGACTCCACTCAGCATACAGCAGGAAGGCGAGCAAATATGGAATGTTCAGATCCCTGCTCTGCTGGCTGGTTTGTCACCCGCACAGCGGGACGGCTCCCCAGTGTCTCACAAAGCTCAGCCTTGGATGAGGCACTGCCTTTCGATATTGTCGAGGACTGATGCCACTTTATCCCTCATCAAACATAAATAATGCTTGCAAATTTCCTCTGTCCTCTGAGCGAGGGTTTGACTTCAGGAAATGACATGAGGTGAAAAGAAAAGACTGCAAACATTAAAAATATTTGGATTAAGTGCTTTTCTTTGTTTTTACCTGGAGAAGTCTTGTAGTTTTTAATGGTGCTGGTTTGATGTCATTTCCACTTTCCTTACAAATCCTCTTTCCTACCCCTCCCCTGCCCCCAGGTGTCTTCCTATAACCCACAAGTCCATTCCTTTAAGAGTGCTGACCACATTAGGGGAGAATTGAAATTTCGGGCTTGTCTGCCACTGGACTAGGGGTTTTTAAATCTCTTGGGCTTGATGATTCTGTTTTAGTTTGGGTTCCTTCAGAAAAAGACCTTGAGACAAAGATTCCAGTGAGAGTGGTTTATTTGGAAGGTGGTCCCAGGAAACAGGGTGAAAAGGAGTGGACAAGAGAGAATGAAGAGGAGGGAAGACAGCAAAGGGGACATTATCAAGCAGTTACCACTATGGATAACCGGAGTTTAATCTCACTGGGGAGCTCCTGGAGTTACTCTAGAACTAGGCCTCAGAGCTTCATCAAATGGAAGGGAGAGGTGGACTATACCCTGGTTCTCACCAGTTATTGATTCATGGCTCCTTGGAGGAAAGGCATGCATTCTCACTTCCTGCCTGCTATGTGCAAGGCCAGATGGGTGAGATCATACATTATGTGAAGAAGAAGGGGAATCAAGATCAGTCCGAGTAACTAATAGCGACACGTGAGATCCTTGCCTGCCTCTCCCATATCAATGTAGGTGACTGAAAAAAAAAGTAGGTGAAAAGAAATATTGCTAAATATTTTTTAGTAATTCCAGGGGAATTCTGAACTCCTGAAATCCATTTGTGGATCTCAGATGTAGAACACTTAAAATAGACTGGAAGCATCTTGAGAGTAAACTGTACTTAGGCACTGTAATATTGTTACTACCTGGTATCATTTCTGGCTCTAAGTAGGCTCTCAATAAAGGTATGTTCAAGAAATAAACAAATAGGAGTGGTACAGAGGAGGGTATGTTCAAATTATTCATGTATAGAAGATATAAAATTAAGTAGTCATCAACTGTCAGGAGAATGAGCTTGGTTTTCTAAAACACAGATGGCTAAGATAGGCTTTAATTTATTCTAAAGCATGCATAGATTCTCTGAGCTGAGTAGTTTGTCTTTCCATTGTCGGAGAGATTACGGAGTTAGCAGCTTAGTAAACAACTAAAAAGAAAAAACAAAACATAGAGTATCAGTTCAACATCCCAAAGTTTTGGGGAGACTCTCAGTTTTAATTCATATCCAGTAGGAAAACAAAACAAAACAAAAAACCAGGAATGGAAGGCTAAGAAGTCCAAAGTTTGTGTAATTCGAAGAATTCTGGTTCAACATGGTCTTTTGTGAATGTCTAGCCTGGGTCTCTAGGTCAGGCACTAGGTATCTGTATTTGACCGCTCTACTATATAAATAGTCTGGCCCCCGGCTCTTTAGCTGCTGGTACTTGGGTAGTCCATCTAGGACTGGCCAACTGGATGCTTTCCCTTGGGACATGGAATCTTGAGTGAGTGATGCAAAAAGGTTTGGATACTCAGAGATTATTCATGGAACCCTGCAGAACTCAAAGTCCACTGGTTGCGGTGGTTAAGTATCCAGCACCAGGGGAAGGCTCATGGGGTATACCTTCAGATGTATTCTCCCCCGAATAGGTTCCCTTAGTTCCTCGATGATTTATAAGCCTCTTTTTCAGCCTTCTGACAGACTCTGTGAGGGTCCAATAAGTTTTTGTTTTCCTCTGATCAAGTCATTCCACAGTTAGTTTCTGTTTTTGTTTTTGTGTTTGTTTTGTTTTGCTTTGCTTTGCTTTGCTTGTAATCAAGAACCCTGACTGTTAAAGGTATCCTTGAGAGACTGTTTCCTGAGAAAGGGTTTTTAAGAGGTAAAGTCAAGAGGCACCCAGATGGCTCAGTCATTAAGCGACTGACTCTTGATCTTAGCTCAGGTCTTGATCTCAGGGTTGTGAGTTCACGCTTTGCACTGGGCTCCATGTCGGACATGGAGCCTACTTAAAAAAAAAAAAAAGGGTGGAATGAAGAAGAGGACATGAGCAATGGATGCCTCAGGCTTGGAGAAAAGCACTCCCACTGGAGGAAGGCAGTTCTGGAGACACCTCTGGCCTCTCTAGAAACCAAGAAGACTCTGTACTTCTGAGAGCTGCCAAATGAGATGCTTTATGCTACCTGATGTTTTAACTTTAAGACACATCAGAAAGGAGTCAGTACAGTGATTTTCGGAATCTCTTAGGATATATCAGAAGTTCTCAGAGTTTATTTTAAAAAGATTGTTCGGCCCCAAACTGCTTGGCTTCTGATTCGCAAGGTTAGAATGATGCCTGAGAACCTGGACTTCTAACAAGTTTGCAGGTGATGCACTTTGAGAACTACTGCATTAGGAGCCAACCTACCAACTCAAAAGGCAACCTCAGGCTCCAATGAGCCGAAAGATGCAGAAGAAACCTGGAATGATCTGGCTAGAGTTGGCCTGTGTGGGAATGCTGGCTCTCTCACTTTACACCAGTTAGACAACTTTAGGCAAGTTCTCTATGTGCTATAGCTTCCCCGGCTATGACATTAGAAGCCACCAAATACCATCTATACCATTCAGTCAAATCTGAACTCCCTAAGTCTCATGTTAAAATACATGTTCTTGGGCACATCCATCCCAAACCCACTGAACCAGAATAATGTAAGCCATTCCGATATTCAGATTTCGGGACTCCTGGTATACTATCCTTCTTTCTTAAGTGCAGCATAAGAGCATAATTTAGCCTTCCCTGATGACTCAGGCTCATCTTAACGACCATCAATTATCATACAGTCGTTTTATTGCTTTGTCTTGTTGCTGTCTCTCACATCTGCAGCTTTGTCCTTGCCTCTGGGGCACCCCCACCCCCAATTCTAATTTGCACTGACTAATGTACTGCGGTATGATTAATCAGATTTCTGGCACCATCAGGATTGAGGGTAAAATCTGAATCAGGAAGATTTGCCAGGTACCTGTAGAGAGCCTCTGGAACCCACCGGCTAAGGCATAGCGCTGAGACTTTCCGATTCATAGCTAGGATTTTGGATAGGTGATGTTACCATTTTATCAGAAGCCTGACCTTCCCCCCCAAAAAGGGGGTGTTGCTATAATGATTTTGCATTTGTGCAAGGCTGAGCACCAGCATCAACAACACACTCTTCCAGATCTAGTAAAAGTAGTCAGGCCTCTCCTGAGGTATAGACAGGACTGTCAGCTTTTCTATGCCAGTACAAATAATAGCACACATTTATTTTCACCTTCTTGTTACTGGTTTCCATTAAAGACATATTACATTTAAAGATCATTTTGAACATTAATATAATTTTTAAGATTTCAATACTAAAGTCATCTAATGATGGGCATGTATTCGTTTTTCATGTGGAGATAGATTTCTACATACTGAGGCTAAACTGAAAGGGACATCTTAATTTTTCAGATGTTTTAAATTCCAGTGTTTCAACTTTCTGTGTTTAGAAAGGCCTGCACTCAATCTTTTCTCACACAAAGTGACAACATTCTACCTCAGCCAAAGGGAAAGGAGTGAAGGGAGGTGTTGAGACAATGGATTTTAAACTCTATTTCCCTTGGTTTTATATAATATTCAAATTAAAAAATTTCTTTCCCAAACTCTAAAATCTGTAACAATATTTACTTTACATATGTTCTTTGTTCCCACAGTAAAATTATATTCTTGGTAATTTTCCAAGAGCAACTACAGACCCCGCGAAGCGACGATGATGGTGTTTTGTCTTTTGCAATGCGTGGCTAATTATTACTCTCAGACAAAATGGTTCAGAAATAGACTTAGGTTCCTAGGCTGGGGTGGGGTGGGGGGAGAAATGCATTATGAAAATTATGTATTTGCCCTCTGCGGACCCCACCCCCTTTATGAAGACTCTTGCCAATCAATCCACAGAACAGAATCTGACTCGATTCTGGGGCAAACATTTGCCTGCTGTTGAAGCTCAAGGAAAGAAAGATGCTTCCTATTCTGGTGCCAAGACGGGAGGTGGAAGAAAATGGGAGTGAAATCTAGGGGGCAAATAAAGAAATATGTACATGTATATTTATGTATTCTGTATTTTGGCTCTAATTGCTTCAAAGATTATTTATTTTTCTTTTTTTCCTTTCATTTAAAAAAAATACCTTCCAGCTTCTTAACATGTTTTTCAAAGTAGGAGCTGGAAGGCATAATAAAAAGCAAGCAGGGATATGCTTTTTGAATAGAGTGAAATAATTAATGTAAGAATGCTTCCGTTTGGGCATTTTTTTATGAAGTGAAATATATTATTTTTGCTTTTAAAATGGAGGTAATTTGTTACACAAAAGTGGTGTTTTCTTTAATCTGAAAATAATACTAATTATAACACTATTTGGAAGCTGGAGTTTTGAAGCCTAAAATTCCTTTTGTAGTTTGAAATTACTTAGCTACCATAACTAAACTGGCTCGGCTCCCTGAATATTGTCCTTTCTTTCCACATTGTCCTTTTACCTTGCCCAGGCCTCTCTCCACCCTGGGTTTTCTATGGAATGCCTCCCTGCTCCCCAGGCTCTGGGCTACTGGTATTTGTTCTCTCTAATTTAATTTATTCCCTTTGCAGTTAGGCCCGGCTCTTTAAGTTACCTACAACGTTGCCTTGTTTGGCAGTAGAGGGGCTGTGTGGTAGGGTGTAAGGAGTCATATATGCTTCGGAGTACTTCTAGTCAGAGTGGGTGGCTGTTTAACCACCGAGAGGGGGAGAAGGAAGTCATTCTCTTTCCTTCCTGGAGGACTCTAGGCTTCCCAGATTGACCCTCTGTCCCTATTTCTCTGGGATGACAACGGGAATTCATCAACCTCCTGAATTGTCTGTCGGGGATGAACTGGAGTCCCTAATTTGTTGGTAGGTTGTTTTCTGACATTTCTTTCACAGCCACAAAAAAGACGGGTGGTGACATTCGGTAAACTGGTGCGTCAAGAACCAATTTATCAATTATCCAAATCTCAAAAAAACCCTAAAATAGGCCTTGTGTCCATATGAACATGAGGTACACTTTCAGAAGGACAGTGTAAGCCCTGACTTGGACATAGACTTCTACTGTACACACATACACACACACACACACACACACACACACACACACACACACACGTCTCTGCCTCTGGTTCCTGACACAGAGCTGCTACAATTCCTTGTAAATAGAAATGCTAGAAGAATTTTTTTGTTTGGGGCACCTGGGTGGCTCAGTTGTTAAGCATCCGTCTCAGGTCATGATCCCTTGGTCCTGGGATCAAGCCTCTCGTGGGGCTCTCTGCTCAGCAGGGAACCCGTTTCTCCCTCCGCCTGCTGCTCCCCCTGCTTGTGCTCTCTATCAAATAAACAAATAAGATCTTTTTTAAAAAAGAATTTTTTGTTCTAGTCTTTTGTTTTCGACCCTGGTTCCTGACACAGCTCCTAAGACCTTTGTAATTTCCTGATAAGCGCACCTGACACATAGCTCCTAAATTTCCTAGAATTTCCTGGGTAATAGAAATGTCTTTTGTTCTCATAAGGCAACTGTTGGTGGGCTCCTGGATAGCTTGAGGAAGAGGGCTGATTAGAGGATTGGAACTTTCAGCCCCACCTACCATCCTTTGGGAAGGGAAGGGGGCCTGGAGATTGAGTCAGTGATAGATGATGCCTACGTGACGAAGCGTCCATAAAAATCCCAGAAGTATAGGATTTGGAGAGCTTCTGGACTGGTGAACACATCTGTATCCTGGGGGTATGGTGTTAGGACAGAAGCTCCTACACTGGAAAGCCTTCCGGACCTTACTTTTATACCTTTTTATCTGTTCATCAGTATCCTTTATCATATCCTTTATTATATAATAAACTGGTAAATGAGTGTTTCCTTGAGTTTTGTGAGCTGTCCCAGAAAGTTACCAAATCCAAGGAGGGAATCATGGGAATCTCTAATGTGAAGTCAAGTTGGACCCCAGTCATGGGTAACTCAGGGACCCACCACTTGTTATGCGTGCCTGAAATGGTGGGTAGTCTTGTGGGATGGAGTCCCTCACCTATGGGGTCTGCATCAACTCTGTGTCAGAACTGAATTGAACTGAGTGGAATTACAGGACACCTGGCTGACATCACAGAGAATGGCTAGATGTGTGGAAAAGCTACACATCTTCTGTCAAAAGTATCATGAGTGTGTGAGGAAAGGAGAAACATAGAAGCAAAGTTTTTTCTCCCTAAGCAATGGTCATTTTTGAGGATTCATGGAAAGAATATACAGAGATGTATGCATAAAAGTTGGTCAGTTTTTAAAGGGATTCCTGGATACTTCCATCACCCAGGGCTAAAGTCTCTCCAGAGGTTTCTCAGTTAAGAAGAAGTATTTACTGCGGCAATAAGACCATAAGATCTACCTATTGTATCCATCCTTGTCTTCATTTCGTATCATGCTCTTTCTTCACTGCTCACAATAACTCTTGAGTCTCCTAGAACACTACATGCTTGTTCCTGCCTCACAGTCTCCACATCTGCTACTCTTACTTCTGGAGTGTTCTTCCCCTAGAATGGCTGCATAGCATCCTTTGGGGATCTACCCAGGTCCTATTCTTTGAGAGACCACTCAAACACAAAGTGATTACTCCCTCTCTTTGTCACATGACTCGGCTTGATTGTCTTTCAAGGGCTCTTCTTATGTAAGATATTTGCTAATGTATTTGTTAACTTGGTTATTGCCTATCCACCTCTTCTAGAGGGTCAGCCCCATGAGAATCACTGTATCCTTGCCCCACAATGGTGCCTGACACTCCGTAAACACTTAATATGTATGGTCTATGGTTTCATTAACATAAGAGGTCGAGGGTGCTTCAGAAATACTATCTTTTTATCTTTATAATTCTACTATACTTACCAACAAAGAGCAAACTTACACCCAGTATTTTCTTGGATAGGAGTTTTTCAACCTCAGCACTGCTGACGTTTTGGGCTGGATAATTCTTTGCAGTGGTAGGAAATATTGTGCCCATTACAAAACATGGAGCAGCCACCTTGGCCTCTACCCACTGGATGCCAGTCACACCTCTTCTCCCAGCTGTGGCAACCAGAAATGTCTCCAGACATTGCCAAATGTCCCTTGTGGGGCAAAAGTAACCCTGGTTGAGAACCACTGTGTCAGAACAACAAGAGGACCCATGGGCCCTGGAGATCTGCTGGTTTTGGGGCTTATATTTGCAGTGCTTAGATGATGCAGAAGATCACAGTGTGCAACACACCTGAGAAAGCTGAAAATTCAGGGCCTAGAAGGAACCTGCATTACTAGAGTAGCTAACACCTGTGGTTTGAGAAATAACCATTCTCAAAGAACAAAGGCAGTGTGAATGTTTCCTGTGGACCTGGTGCAGGACGTATGTATGAGAGAGCTGTGTGGGCCCCCAAAAGGACACAGGGGTGCCTTAGAAGGAAGCTGGAGTGGACCGGGAGTGTCTAGGTGCTGGAGAAGGTGTCCAAAGCAGCCCACTGGAACTGAGATACATTCAGAGTGTCAAATGAACTTCAAAAGAGGCATGCCTACTCATTGGGGCATCTGTCAAGAACTCACAAAAACACTCATAAGAAAAAGGCTCAAATTTAAAACCCCTGTCAAACCCAGAGAGTTCCCCTACTAAAGGCAGTACCAATGCTGTGAGAACATTCCTGCCTTCTCCTCCACTCCTTCAGTGCACTGTCCCAATTCCACTGTACTCCATCTGAAGTGAGAAAGATGCATCAGGAGGCATGGAAGTTCAAGGCAGAGAAATAAACAAATGGACCACAATGCCTCCCCACCAGCAGGCTTCCCTTCTACAGCAGGAACACACTGGCAAAGAAGCAGCTTCAAACTAAAAAAGCAACTGTTCGGTAATGATGACAGGGGAATGGATGTTTAAATTATTAGGTTGTATACATAGCTTAATAGTCATCAGAAAAAACTTGCAACTCTCTGAACTTTCATCCAGGGAAGCTTTTGCCCATTGGTTAATTTCAGGGAACAGTAAGACACAAAAATACTTGTTTTATGAATAAATCCCATGAATTGGGTTTGTTTGATCTTCTTCATCTCCAGGTTCCCAATGCCTAGCACATAATATGTACAACTATGTATTTTAAAACCATCTATCCAAACTCTTGTATGTTTGTGGGAGTTATCTGCCTTGTGACTACTGAGTGGAATTTTCTGTATTATTTGAGTCACCAAAAAAATGGAACAATCTGCAGCCTCAAAATTCTCCGAAACTCTTAGTCATTTTCCTTTGGTCTGATGAGATTTTTTAAGTTTTTCTACGCAGATTGGACACAATACTTTTCACTTTCTTTTCTTCCATATGGCTGGCCATCTCCTCTATCAATCACTTTCCATTGGCAACTCTGATGCTGCGCAGCAATTCACACAGCTCAACTCAGCTTTGGTTTCCCATCAGGGCTTGTAAGGTAAAACACTGTAATCATTAGGTCCTGCTCTAAACTGGCAGGATGTGACAGAGAATCTACGATCCAGGATAAGGCCAGTGTCAACTAAGTGTGACATTCCATCAAACAGAGCATCCTTAATGTCATGGAGAGTTACTCTCTGCATGGGTGATAAAGTATGGGCGCGCTGACAGGCTCTTGCTTAACTGTACTCATTGGCCTTGGTATGTTCATGCCAATTCATTGTTTTATAACAGATTGGCTCACATTGAAAATGAGGATTCAATTTGAGATTTTATTGTTAACCTTTAAGGTCCTTGGAGGCACTGTTGGGCTCCTCTGCCGACAGAGCTAAGTGAAGTTTATGCTCCCATTTGTCGGTGTCTAGCAACCATGATTTTACATTGACACGTCCATATCAGTCTCCCATGCCTTTCCAACAATGCTTATCATAAAAATTACTTACTTTCAGATTTGAATAAAAGAGGGTGACTGGTATGCCATTTTTGCTGTACTTTCCAGTGGAGTTCATTTTTGGCTATCAACCTATCTGACTTTCTTTTTATGCTTGATGACATTTTTCCTATTTCATATTGTGACTTGAATCTGAACAGAAGTAGAACAAGGTCTTATGAAGGGTGACTTAGAATACCACTCCCAAGCCAATCATGGAAATATCTGCCAAATTTCTATTTTAAGATGAAAGCCTACCAGTTCTGAGGTCCTTCAACTTTGTTAAAATAAATGATCACTACAAGTTTGAAATGAGTCTCAGGAGGGAAGCATAGGAAAAAATAGGATATACCGGGTGTGGGAGAACATTATGAGCTACCGAGCATTGGACTTGACTGGAGTATACATAGAAATGAGGTATTTATCTTAGACCTATAAGTGCTTACAATTAACTAGGCAACAATGGCGTCAGGACACACCAGGGATGGTGACAACTCTATCAGCCACATCTCAGAATCTCTGTGTTAGCAAATTGGATGGTATATGCAAAGCACCCTCAGCTTCTTTGATGGGATGTTTCATTTTTCCCTTTAAAGTGCTATAATGGATACACAAGCTTCATTGGATTGTTTTATTTTGCTTTATTCATGCTCTTCTAAGGCAAGTGGATGGGCAAGAAAAGAGCACATTTTCCTATACATAAGTGAACTCCCAAAAAATGGTCTTAGCTGTGTAAAAACCACTTTTAGGCAGAGAGATATTTTTAAATAAATGCAAATATTTCTAGTTTTCCATGTGTACAGTCTAGATTTCTTAAGGCTTGGGCTGTTATCCAGCATAGCATCAGGTATGCATAGAGATCTATTGTCCTCCTTATTGGCTAAAAGCGTACTAAAGCAAAGCTGAAAGAGTAATGGCAGGTAGCCAATTCTACTGTCAATTCCCCAGCTTGTTTCTCTGTTCCTCCCTTGGAACCCAACCATTTCTCCCCTTTCATTTATATGAAGAGCAAAGCAACCTACTTCTATTAGGAGTTTTTATCTTTTTAGTATTGTTTGTTACAATAGTCAGTATCAACAGCCATGATAGCCCACCATGCTCAGACTCTAAAATGACACTTTTCACCAGAAGGCTAAGTTTTATTATAGGACAATCAAGAAGTTGAAGAACGTGAAATGTCAGAAACATCATTACAATACACATGTGAGTTACTTTGGCGAGTCTTTCTACACAACTAAGTTTCTAATAAGTGGGACCAAACAATAAAGCATTTGTTGTTCAGCTAAAGGCATACAAAGGAAACCTCTCTGGGTGACACAACTGGTTGAAAGATTCTGATCACCTCAAAACAGAGCCAAAGATTTTATGGGAGGGCGATCTATAACAATAGCATAGTGTGGGTCAGATATTTTCCATTTCTTTCTCCATACCCCTCTCCATATTACTTTGCTCTCTGCTCTGGGAAACTCTTCTTTTGGATTCTCCTTTGGTTCTGTCAATGAGGACCCCCTTCAGAAACTCAGTGGAAGAGAGAAGAGTGAGTTTAGGTACTGATTTTCTGTGAATTGTCTTGAGCCTACAGCACACCTCCTCAGAAGATAGTTTTTTCTTTCAGAGTGACTCATTCTAAACAATTTTCATCTTCCACATTCTGATAACAACTCCCTCTGCCTGTTTAGTCAGGGCGAGGGTGATGCAAGTTCAGAGGCTCCTAGACCCAATTATAGTTCTACATGTACACCTTTGAAAATTCCCTTTGTGAATAAACCTTCCTTAAATGACCCTATTTTGAGTGTCCCATCTGTGTCCTATTTTTACATGTTTGCACATACATGAGTCAATAGAAAATTGGAAAGATGTTAAACATATATCAGAGAAATCATGAGTAATATATTTGGAGGTGAGCCTAATCTGAAGGGTGACTAGTAGAAGGGGGTGAAGGATAAGCTCCCAGTACAGTTCTATCATTAGATTAAAAACAATTTTACAGAAAAGATATTGAGTCTTTCCAAATATCTCAGGAACTATTATACGAATAGTAGGCTAAGGTGATTTTATATAGAGCAGGATTTGTAGCATATTGATGGAAGGAAGGCAGACTTCAATTCAATATGATAAAATATTTACTTTTGTTTAGAAATGAAATGGCCTGCCTCATCAGGGAAGGAATATTTTACTATAAATGCACTGAAATGATAGTAGGAGGATTTTCTGAAATGACAAGAATAAATTCTTGCATTGGGAGAGGTACTGAACTTCATATCTTTAAGATTCCTTCAACTCTTAAGATTCTATGTTGCCATGATCTCAATATAACCCAAATAAAACACCGGGCTTTTGTGGCTCATTTTGGAGACATGGTGAAAGAAATACAGACCATAAACTGCAATACAGATTAGAAGTAACTGCCATTTTTTTTCTTTGAAGTTTCTTGGACACCATTAAAATAGATTTAACCAATTATTTACATTGAAGACTTCTTAAGTTCTCTTTTTTCCACTGCTTTGTTGTCTTCCCCTTTTCTCAAAGATGCTCCTATTACCTCTTTTTTTGGTGTATTCTTAAATCTCTCCATCAATATTCTCCTAGTTACCAAGTCAACTAAGGTGTTGCTTTCCTACTCCTCCACTCAATTTTTCTTCTCCATTTTCCCCCCCTCTTTACTGAGAGATAATTCCCTGTATCATCGTCTTGATTTTTTCTCTCCACTGACTGCCCCTAGATACACAACAGGATGGGCAGAGCAATGGAAAGTGCTGTGTTGGCAATGTCTAGATGGTAAGATGGTAAGGAAGAGGGTGGTGGTACTAAATGAAGAGGAAGTTTCAACTCATGTGTCCTTATCGCTTTAGCTTCTCAAGCAAATAAGCTACCTAGAATATAAATATAGTACTTTTAATATATCATGGTTATGTAAGAATTTGTTTAGGAAAATTTTTGAACTAAGAAAAATACCGATAAAAATGGAATTTGAATCTGATCATCACAAAGCTTTAGGTAAAGCATTTTTGGCTAAATTGCAATGGCAACTTTCCATGCATTTAAGCCCTACCATTTTAATTACTGTCTGTATTGCCCACCACTTACGGCAAGTTATCTGAGTTCTCCTATGCCTCAATTTCCCTGCCTAAATAATAGTGACATTAATAATAGTACCTACCTCATGAAGGATACTATGAAATTTAAATGATATAATTCAATGGGTGCCTGGGTGGCTCAGGCGGTTGAGTGACTGACTCTTGATTTTGGCTCAGGTCATGATCTCAGGGTCATGATCTTGAGGTCATGGGTTCTAGCTAGCACACAGTGGGGAACCTGCTTCCCTCCCTCCACCACTCCCTTTGCCCCTCCCCATGTGCTCTGTCTCTAAATAAATAAATAAATCTTAAGAAAAAATAAATGCTATGTCTCTACATAACCTTTAACACTGTGTGATATATACTAATGACTAATTAAAGACACCATTCTCATTGCCTTTAATGTTACAATTTTTATCATGTAAGTATTATAGCTACAAAGCTCTATTTAGATAGATATTAAGTTTTAGCTTGATTTTTTTTAGAGAAATAATGTAAAATTTTGATTGTATTTATGATAATGACTGGTTAGGTGAACCTCCAACTAATTTTATCTTCTTCCTATATTTTCTAGTCTCTGCCACAGTGAGATGTGACCACATATCTGAGATATAGCCAATGGGATGGGATTGTAAATGATAGGTGCCACTTCCAGAATTGCTCCATCAAACTCCTCTCACACCCAAGCTCCCCTGATGGTTACCCTTCTGTGACATGATGAACCCAAGATGGTAAGCTCATTAGCTACTTCTTGAAAATGACACAACTACAAGGTGGAAGGAACCTTGGTCCCTGACTTAGTGCTAGGAAGAAAGTCACTTGCCAATCTGAGACACTTGTTTTGGACTTTATATGAGGATGAAATAGACTTCTATCATCTTCAAGGCCATTCTCTATTAGTTTTGGTTTTGTTTTTGCTAGAACACCTTGGGTTATCAAGCTAATAATATGCAAAACCTCTCACCAAAATTATCTTATTGGAGTAAAACATCTTTGACATGATTAAATTTTTCATTTGTATCTCTTCTTTCTACCTAAAATATTCCTTTTAACTTCTTTTCTAAGGATTCCCCTCATTCATTTCAAAGCATTTTAACCCTTTTTGGAATACTATTTCAATATTTTACTTCTACCAGACCCATAGCTAATTTTTTCATCTTTTTGTAATTCTGAACACACATACATACATATAGACAGTGCATTTGGTGCTCAGTCTAATGTCTTAGAGGAGTAGGCATTAAAGAAATTGATTTACTAATACTGGGGTGTGAAAGGAAGTGGAAAACAATGACAGAAATTGTGCCCAAAGTCCATAAACTTGGTAGGAAGCACTAGAAAAACCATAGTGGCTTTACATAGGCAGGGGGAAAATATGCCTTGATAAAAATCTTTCTTTCTAATTTGACTTTTGATGGCATTTTATAAATTTGGTTTCTGTTTCAGGTCCTATAAACAGAGTCAGAATCCTATAAAGAATACCTAATCAAATTAGCATGAAGATGATGAAACTATCTATGAAAGTCAACCTGTTATACATTACAAGTAATTATGGGAGTGATAACATTCTTTAGCCTACCTTGAGAACACAGGAAACACACAGCTTACATGGGTAAAGTGCCCTTAACTGTAAAGCAGTTGGGTGGAGATGCTAAGTGACAGAGAGAAAGAAAAATCTGGAGGGATAGGGAGGATTTAGACTAGTGAGTGTATAACTTGAGTTGTAAATGCAGATTTACATGTTAAGTGCTAATAATTATGACATCATCATCAATAATAACAATAGTAGTAATACTTCCTCAATTTTAGAGTTAGAAAAATCATTTCATATTCGTTTATTTAATAAGGTAGTACTTACACAAATTAATGATTGTGGCTGATATTGTTGATCTGGCTTCTTCCTTGCTAATGGAACTCAAATTTTGTCTAGTTACTGGGTGGTTATAACCTAATCTCGGGGAGAGTTGGCCTCTACTGCAAGCCCTACAAAATGAACCATGATTGGTCTAGTTCCGGTGGCCATGGTAATTCCCTTCTGAGACTGGGTTAGGTGTAAGTTAAGTCCCAGTTTTGACCAGTGAAATATAATGAGAAGTCTGCTAGTCAGCTTTCAGAAAGAAACTATGATAGAAAGACCAAGCAAATCATAGAGGACACAGAGCTTTGAATAAACCACCAAAGGAACACTGGAATGAACTGACTTCCTGTAACGTAAGAAAAGTAACTTCCAATTGGTTACTAGTATCTAAGAATTCTAACATAGTGATATGGGCAGGTATAATTATCTATATTTTTGTTAAAGTAACCCAGATTAGACCCCAAATGGAGTCACTCATGTTAAGTTCCATGTCAGGATACCAAAACTTAATTAAGGTTCTATGGTCAGGTATCCCAGAAAAGGAAGGCATAGGTCAACCAGTCAGTGCTTGCCTTCTCTGTACAAGTTACCTGAGCATCTTACCTGGCTGAGAGACTTTCCTGTGCTCCATAAAAGGAAAGTAACTTTCTTTAACCAATCAGGATAACTTCCTTAATCCTGTATATTTTGGTCTATAACAATCTCTCACCTCATATAGCATTTTAGAGCTACTTTCTGTCTGTAGATTTGATGCTGTCTCCTTCTTGGATTGCTGAATACAGCCAATGGGATCTTTAAAATGTGCCCAGTTGAATTTTATTCCTTACTAGTTTAAAAGTGAGGAATTTGAGATCCAAAGAGGCCAAGTATCTTAATTCGAGCCAAGTCTTATGTCTTAAAATATAATATTCCTGCCCTCATATATTTGTAAATTATCAGTGGTAGGGGGAATGCTATATTATTCTTTTATTCCTCAGATGTGAATATAATGTTGAGCCTCTGATTGATTACTTAACTTACATCCATTAAATAAATGGGATTCTCATCCTTATGCTAAAGAGAATACGTCCAAAAGCAAATAATTAATATATTTTCCTAAGGACAAGATATCTTTTACATAAAAAGCTTTTTCTGTCAGTAGAATTTTATTTTCACATGTTTAACATTTTTTTTCACTGTTGAGAACTTAAACATGCTTAATGCTTTCAGCATTTTTAAGCATTTTCCTATACAATGCCCTTTAAATGGGTATGCTGCAAGTCATAAGACTCCTTCATGAATTCACATTAATTAGAATAGAGAAGTTTGTTGATTGTATACTCTGCTTCACTGTGAATAAGATATTAAAATAGAAATTATCTGACTTTAATCAGATAATTTCAGCCTAAAGAATTATAATTATTTTGCATGTGATATTTTATAGTAAAAGTCTCATGATTTCAATTTCCTGCAACTCAAAACATTTCTCAGATTTTAATATATTTCAAACTGCCTGTCAGATTGTAAAGAAGAGAAAAACTTTGGGCAGGGGAAAGTGAAGGATATGTTTCCTCCTTGCAGTTGGAGAAAGTAAAGTAGACAAAATGAATTGACAAGACTTGAGAATATGGCAAAGTTCAAAAGTAACTGGGCCTTCCTTGTACATTAAATGATACAGACTTAGTAAAGGTGACACAGAAATACGTTTTTGGAGTAAAGACCTGTTCCTGTTTGAGTCTCTTAAAATAAACATTAGCTTTAATATGGAGTCATTAACATTTTCAAAGATGCAACAGTCTTCATAAATCCCAATGGACTATCATAGATTAATTTTATTGTAGTTTACTTAAATAAGTCAGTAGAATTTACTGTTGCTACAGCTCCAAGTTTATTTTCTTGTGGCCCACCTCTAGCATAAATCATTTTCATTTATATAGTTTTCTAAAAACTCATTCTTTCCTTTTTTTCCCATCAGATCTGTCATATGGATCAGATTACCTAATGGTGAACATTCGGAATAAACCCCGATTTCCATGACTCTCCCTGCACCCCCATAACTGTAAGCCTCACTTCCACAGTGTTCAGCCCTCTTCCTCCAAACAGGATTTTCATTCGCTGGGCTATTACATAATTTGATATAAAAATTATCCCGAGAAAACGGATGATTTCTGTGAAGTGGAAGAAGAAGAAGAAAGGAAAAAAGGAGCTGAAAAAAAGAGCTACCTTAACAGCTGTACAACTTAGCACTTTGTCTTTTCTTGTGGCTACACAAGGCCAAACATCCAGACGTGATGTGATCACGTCATTCATTTGGATGCCTCCAAACTTGAGGAGTTTGGGAGCTGATCAACAAAGCAGCCTGACTGAGCCGGCTTTTTCCCTTTGCATCTGGATATTTTGACACTATCCAGGCATAACCTTTATCATAACATGACCAGAGATGAATGTGCGGTACTTGGTGCAGTGATCGGAGGTGTGCACAATATGTAAAATTATTCTCATTTACTGTGATTTCTCAACATTGCTCATTCTCATCTCTTTGAAAACATGTACCCCTTAAAAAAATTAAAGAACGCTTACCTATTTGGAAAAAAAAAAGTTCTAACTTAATAAAAATGTTTATTCATTCTGGGTCATTTTTGCAAAGAGTATATCTCTTGAGAATGTTACTAACACCTGTCTTGCCATAAAAAAAATTAGGTGTCATATTTTGTTGAGAAAATCTAGTTCTGCTGTTAGGAAGCCAAAAAAATTCACTTGTTCTTATTTATTCCTACTTCCTAGTTTGGTTTGTTGGCATTTAGGCATGGGCTGAATAAAGTAGATCCTATTTACAAACAAAATGGATTTTAAACACATTCTTAGCCAAAGCTTTCAACAGCAAAAAAATGCAATTTGAAAAACTAATCAGCTTTGTCAAAAGCCTATTTTCTTTCCCCAGTGCAGCCTCCCAGCAGTGGTACCCTGGCATTATGCTGAGTTGCAGTGGAAAGAAGGACTATGACCAGGGACGCAGAGAGAAAGAGACAAGGGCATCAGGATTAATGAAACATTTCTTCAGACAGTATTTTCTAGTTTCAAACTTCTAGTTTTATAATATCTGGTAGAATTATATTCTCCCCTCAATTTGGGGGCAGGCTGCCTTGAAGGAACTACTACGATCTACTTGTGTTTAGCCCGTGGAACACTCAGGAGAGCAGATTTTATTGTCTTGCTAGCCAGTGATGTACCTAGATGATGGTCAAAGAGGACTTACGCTTCCAGTAATCTTAACCCTTTTATGAGTGCAAATTGATCACTTAACATTTTTTAAAAAGTCCATTTGGTATCTGACCTGTTAACCTTCATATGACGCCATGACATCTTAAAATCAGAGAAACTATTAGAAAAATTATGCCTTAAATATGGGCCCTTGTATCTTTTACACATTCTCTTCTCCAGTGGTTATTACCTAATAATTTTTGACACTGGTGATTAAACATAAAGTTTTACATTTTATGATTTTCTTTCAAACATACAATTGCTAACATATATATCAAGGCAAAAATTAAACATTCTTAAAGAGTCCATAATTATATTTATACATTAAAGTGTCAACTGGGTGAAATGAATACCTTCAAACAATATTTTAATCTAATTGTTTTAAAACAAAACAATTAATCAGTATTTTATCATCACTCCTAAATAATCTCATTTAAAAAAATAGGAAAGGGTGCCAGTATCCTTTTTTATTAATTTAAGTGGTGATTTTGATTAGAAAAATCCAGTTAATTATTTGATGTTTTCATAACCACATCATATCTTTCTGATTAGAGAGTAATCGCCAATCCCTTACAAGCTGATTACTAAAACACTTATCATCCTATCATTTATTCCTGAATCTCAGTACTTCAGGCCCCTTCTAGAGGTTAAGTCAGTGTGGAAGACGCCATGCTTCAAAAGAAAAGCTTTGCTTCAGATGGTTCCATCTGCTGGCAGGTTGCGTGTGCTCAATTGTGAGACAGAAAGTAGAGCTCTTCTGAGGGAAGAGCCTTATTTTGGACAGAGTAGGAATCCTGTGAGCAAAGTTTATCTTCCAGGAACCCCAACCTTCACTTTCTGTGTTTTCTTTCCTTCATGAGGATAAACAACATCCAGAGTTTTGATTATCTTCTCGAGTTCTTGCCATTTCAGAAGTTTGCCATGCCTACCTGCCGCTCCAAGGAAAGACACTTAATGAACTCATACCTAGCTGCACATGGCTCGTACCGAAAGTTACCATTTGCCCTTCGGACAAACCAAAGAAGCCATTGGCAGTTGGGGAATGTGGCAGCACGAGCAAGTCTGAGTAGTCTCCTTAAACCAATAAGCAGACTCAGGACTCTAACATTCTTGGCAGAGAAAGACATTAATCAAAACAGAACAACAATGAACAAGACATTTCTCTGGGCTTCAAGGATCTTACACTCTAGTGAGACTGATGAAACCTTAAAATAAACGAGCTTAGCTATTTTGTCCTTTCTTACAAGTCTTTTTGCGGCACGGGTAGCTCAGAAAACCCTCCCGTGGGTAATGTGTGCACCAGAGCCTGTGTCGGTTTGTATCAAGCCCTTAAAATACTCCAAGTGTCAGCTGACTGCAAAATCATGCACTCTGTGAGGTCAGTGATGGTCTTTAATTTCTGAGTATCTAGTACATCATAGTAGGTTTTTAATAAGTACTTGTATTTTTTAATTTATTTATTTTGAGATTTTATTTATTTGACAGACAGAGATCACAAGTAGGCAGAGAGAGACAGGCAGAGAGAGGAGGAAGCAGGCTCTCCGCTGAGCAGAGAGCCCGATGCGGGGCTCGATCCCAGGACCCTTAGATCATGACCGAAGCTGAAGGCAGAGGCTTAGCCCACTGAGCCACCCAGGCGCCCCGCCTGCTCGGTGCTTTTACCAGCATTTCTTTTTTCAACAAAATGGGGAGAAAAACCTCTCTCAGCCTATTTATCAGATGAGAAAACTGAGCCTCCAGTAAGCTGAAGAGGTGGTCGAAGAGTCACCTTGAAAACATGGCTTAGTCAGAAGTCAAGCCACCTCTCTCTGACTCTAGAATGTTGAGTCCTCGCTCACCGTGCTGGGCTATCTCCTGACCATTTGCCTGTTCCAAAACGTGGTATATCCCCAGGACCCTGAGATCATGACCTGAGCCAAAGGCAGAGGTTTTAACCCACTGAGCCACCCAGGCGCCCCAGTACTTGTATTTTTAGGTGAATGGTTATAAGAATACATTAACTAGCTAGCCAAATGCTTTCTTCTTGTGGATGCTGTGCATAGGAGGCAGTAATCCACACTGTTTAGAATGGAAGGGAAAGAAGAGGTAAAGGAAAAAGACAAGGTTGCGATCTGCACAGGACGGTCAGGAAACAGAGAAACCCGACCAACTGATGAAGGTCAGGAGGTCCCCAGTCCCCTCTGCGCATCTGAACTCATGTGAAAAAACTTGAAGTACCGATCCCTAAAACCAGTTTCAAGAAAGATGTTTACCCTAATACCAAAGGTTTGGAAACCTCTTTAGACGAAGTAAATTCCCAAACCTATGATGTAAGCATGGTGATGGACAGTCTCTCATCCTTTTAGCCAGATGAATAAGAAAACGTTGAAGAATGATCTCTGAGCTCAGAAGTACGCATAAAAAGAGCAAGCATTAAAAGTTTTTGCACAGAAACACAAATCCTACATGATAACACCAAATACGTGGAATCTTAAAAGAAGCTGAACTCACAAAAACAGAGACGGGAATGATTATTGCCAGGGGCCTGAGGTAAGGAGAATGGTGTGGGGGAATTCGGTATTAGGGGAAATTGTTTAAGAGTATAAACTTCCAATTAGTAGGTACGTAAGTCCTAGAGAATTCACAGTGATTACAGCCAACAAGGCTGTACCACAGACTTCAAAGTTGCTGAGACTAGGTCTTAATTGTTCTTCCCCCAAAAAGAAACCATAATACATAAAAGTGACAAATCAACACCACAGCACACCTGCAACTTTCACAATGTTATACGTCAATGACATCTCAATAAAAAAAGTATTTTCCTGGGGCACCTGGGTGGCTCAGTGGGTTAAGGCCTCTGCCTTCAGCTCAGGTCATGATCCCAGGATACTGGGATCGAGCCCCGAATCGGGCTCTCTGCTCAGCGGGGAGCCTGCTTCCTCCTCTCTCTCTGCCTGCCTCTCTGCCTACTTCTGATCTCTGTCTGTCAAATAAATAAAATCTTAAAAAAAAAAAAAGTATTTTCCCTCATATTTTAGAAATGATCAAAGGAAATGTACTATTAAAGGCCAAATTCTAGGGTTTTCTGCTATTTAGAGATATAAGGTCTCCAAATAAGAAAACTTGATGGCATCATTTAATTATATTCAGAAAATAAAAGTACTTAATATTTTGGAATCATTCTCAGTTTAGATGATATTTAATTTTCTGGTGTTTTTAAATCCATTATTACTAGATAAAGAGAACAAATAAACTCATTTTTTTGCTCAGTGGTATTCTCTGAGGAGGCACTATTGCTTAAATACACATCTACATGTTTCTTTATAAACCCTATGTATCCTACTGAAGTACTGAGGGTTATTTTGTCCTTGAAACTATTCTGTTTTAAAATAAACTCTGGTTGCTGTGTGTCAACTAACTACAAGGTAAAGAAAAAAATCTCTGATTACTTTTTAGTACTTAGCTGAAAAAAAGATTTTTTTTGAGAAAAGAAGATTCTTTTTTTTTAAATCTTTTTTTTTTAAGATTTTATTTATTTATTTGGTAGAGAGAGATCACAAGTAGGCTAAGAGGCAGGCAGAGAGAGAGGAGGAAGCAGGCTCCCTGCTGAGCAGAGAGCCCGATGCGGGGTTCGATCCCAGGACCCTGAGACCATGCATGACCTGAGCCGAAGGGAGAGGCTTAACCCACTGAACCACCCAGAAGCCCCAAGAAGAAGACTCTTTGTGAACACTTATTAAATCTATATATTTCATGTATTGTCATCCTCACTGCAGCCCTTCAAGGTTGATATTTTTATTTTTGTTGTCTCTGTTCTAATGTAGGACACGGAGGCACAGACGGGGAATTCCTGAAGGTGAAGAGCACATATCACTCCTCAGTGGTAGATCCACTTAACTTCAACTTCCAACCCCTTAACCACAAGGCAAATGAACTCCCTTAGCCTTGTGAAAGCTGCTTTGACCTAGTTGCTTACAGTATAAATGTCCGTCAGTTTATTTGAAGTATAAGGCTTTATAAATGCGTATTGGAAATATCTAAAAAGTACAAAGAATAAAAGTCTATGTTTATTCAGACAGAAGCTTAGTTTTGTTATCCTTCTAAATGCTTTTACATGCTTTTCTGGGAATAGACATTGAATTCCAAAAGAACCAGTATTATTACAACCACTGTTGTTAGTGCTACTGCTGCTACTGCTCCCAGAATGCAATTATCAATGTTGAGTTGTGCTATAGTCTTGTCATGTGGCTTTATAAATGGCCAGTGAGTTGAATTTTCTTTCTTTCTTTTCTTTTTTTTTTTTTTTTTTTTGAGTTGAATTTTCAAGTTGTATTTATAGAAGTCTTGAGGGCTCGTAGAAAAAATCAGTCCCAGGGTACTCAGGAGTTTGAGCTGGTACCCTTCCTTTCTTTTTACTGCTCCTCCTTTTTACTGCTTCTATATCTTTCTTCTTTCCTTTCACCCTCCCGGTAATGGAGACTGCCAGCTACCTACTCCATACCTATTTTAGTAGGCTCATTTCCATCCAGCTAAAGTACCATCTTTCTATGTCTCTTCTGCAACCAAAGTGGCCACATATTTAAAATTTGGTCAATGAGAAGGAAGTAGAAATTCTATATGAGGTATTCTACAAATTGCTATAAATAGGAGAGGCTTTGTTCATCCTGTCCTTCCTTCTACAGCTTGGAGCTCTGATGTGATCGCTGGTGATCAAGCATCCATGTTTTGCAATGAGTATGAAGGCTGGGTTTAGAGAGAGTGATTCTGGGGGAGCCATTGTTCTGGTTTAAGGCTGCTGAGGAAAATAAACATCTATCTCGTTTATATAATAATTATTCTAGATTTTGTTCAGTTTTGTTATATGCAGCCTAAAGCTAACCTTACCTGATGGCAACTAGTTATCTCTATATCTTGGTTTAAAAATCAGTACACATTAAATATGTACATGAAGATAGTAATCTACTTCGTTAAGATCTAGGTACAGATTTGGTAACAGTGCCAAGCTCCTTTATGTCCTAATTTGGGTTTCTTCCTGACAGTTTTCTCCCCCCACACTTTTATAAGAAGGTGAAGCACGCTTGATACTTTTTGGAAATGAGATATGAGATAATGCACATGAAACTGCCTTGTAGATCATGTGGTGTTACACGGTTTCTGAATTATTATTGAAAAGTACCTTTCCCACACACTGAAGTTTGAGAACATTTGACTGCCTCTCCAAGTCTTTTCAACTTCTAGAGAGGAATGAGTTTGATACACAGCGTTAGAGCCAAATCACTCATTAGTACCTCATGAAAAGTTGTGGCAGAAGGCAGAGGAAATCTAGTCAAATTATACTTTAGCTCTAATGGAAGCGAGAAATCTTTTATTCCTATCACTTTATGATTTTGCTTATTTATGGCCTCTGTGCCCAAAGGCTATACAAAAGAGATGCTTAATTAATCTACAAAATGAGTGAGTGCAACAGAGCTATAGCTAGTATTTTATACAGCTTTAAACAATAATACAAACAAAATCTTGGCTATTTTGAAGCCTATAAATGGGAAAAAATATATACACAGAAACAAGTGCTGGAACAAATGAACACGTGGACATCCATTGTTAAACTGCAAAGAGATAAACAATGGCCAGATACAGCCAAGAAGAACATAAAGGAATACCTCATATCAAAAACGAGAATTATTGTGACTGTCAAGAACTCACACAGTGAGATGCTTCTGAATTTTTAGATTTAAATTTGGAAATATGTGACTAAAAGATGTAGTCTATAAAATCTACATCAGGGTCTAATTACCAAAGAGAATAAAATACATCTCAGTGCCCTGTTTTATGTTGGCAAAGTGTAAAAAGTTTTTGTAACTTGTACAGATAATCCTATTTTTAAATTTTCTTTACTAAGTTCTTTAGATTTTCACCAGAAATTCTAACTTTTTTAGAAAATAAGACAGGCAGAGGAGAAGGAGGAAAGAAGAAGGTAAAAGAGAGGCCCAGCCAGAGAGAGTAAAGAAAGGGAAGGACACAGAATAAGGTTTCTCAGAAGACATAAAAAGAATAAAATTACAAAAAGTAAGGTAAGAATAAAGAGTAATGTGCATGATAGCCCACATGAGGACAGAACTGATTTCATCACTTCTAAGAGATTAGCAATGGATTCACATACTTGCGGGTTTATTTCTCTTACCTTTAGAACCAAAACACAGATGGCAAGGGTATTTTTACCTATTATTTTCATCACCCAGCAAGTGCTTAGAGGTTTAATGCTAAAGGAGAAAGAACAAAAGACTATACCAGATGCTTATTAAGTGTGGGTAGAAAGGAAGAATGGAGCACTAGAGAAAATGTCTGTAAGAACAAACATAAGCTTTTTCTCCATTACTTATCATTACTGGCCTCATATTCTTTATGGCACTAATGCTTTCAGTTCTTATTGATTTACTAGACTGGTAATTACACTAACATTGACCAGCATTTTTCTTTCCTGCATAAATGTTGAGTTTGTTAAAAGCCAGTGTGATCAGGTAACTGTAATGCCAAAATATAATGCAGGAGACATTTTTGAAGGCCTACGGTGGGCAAGGCTTGCTAATGGCATCGGGGATACAAAGAACCCGCATAGCCTCAATTCTTAGTTTTAAGAAGCTATTAGACTACTTTGGAAATTAATCATATTTTCAACAAAATTTATGATACAACATAAAGAGAAGCTCATTAAATATATGCACATTTTCTTCCATGGGGGTTTCAAAGATAAGAGAGAGCACTTATTCTTGAGCAGAAGTTTTTAAAAAATGAATTTATGAAATAGGTGGCACCCAAGTTATGTGACCTTCACCAAGTTACCTATAATTAATAAACCTCAATTTCCCTCTCTGTGATATTGTGATCATTAACAGTACCTACTTCATGAGACTGCTATTGAAGAATTAAGTAAAATGTAGGGTACCCAGAATAGTGCCTGCACATAATAAGCACTATATAATGTTAGCTATTAACATTTTATAATTATTATATTTATTGTTATTGTTAAGCTTGAACAGGTACTCTCAGAACTTTGGTGAGGCCCAAACAACTTTCATTTCTCTGAGGCACCTAGTACATTAACAAAGAAATGACAAATGGGGTTGCTAAAAAATTGAGGTGTATTTACAATGTCCATTAATAAGAATTAGTTAGTAAGAATTAATAAGAAACTAATGTCCTTAACACCAAGATATAGAACATCTCTCTCTCACTGTGTGACTCTATTTGAAAGTAAATTTGAGGTCTTTTGTAGGTATGAAATCTAAGGCAAATGGCCTGCCTCCCATCCCATCATTGACACTGAGACAGAAAAACAGACAAAAATAAAAAGGTCGAGATGGATAAGAGGGATCTCAGGTGAAAGAAGTAGAAGAAGCAGAGATATGGAAGTAAGAAGATACAGGAAGAGTTTGGGCAGTGATGAATTCTTCATTTTAGTGGGGGCATAGGATATCTCTAAGAAAGCAAGATAGATACTTGGGGGAACACAAGGTGGTAGATCTAATAATTCAGGAGGGAATAAGAGATTGGTTTCTTAAGTCTGTGTGTGTATATGTGTGTGCATGCATGTGCATTGGTGACGGTCATATAACTCATGTTGTATTTTATTTTTTATTTTTAAAGATTTATTTATTTGAGGGAGAGAAAGGGAGGGCACACACATGTGAGTCGGCATGCACAAGTGCAGAACAGGGGAAAGGGCAAAGAGAGTCTTAAGCAGACCCTGCGCTGTGTGTGGAGCCTGACGTGGGGCTCGATCTCACGACCCTGAGATCACGAGAGCCAAAACCAAGACTCAGCTGCTTAAAGGACTACACCACCAAGGTGCCCTGACATTGTATTTTAAAGGGATTAGTTTGCAACTGTATACAGTGTGGACCTCATAGAAACAGGTTGGCAGGAAAACCCAATGAGGACCTGGAAATGAGGACCTCCGAAAAGAAAAAAGGAGGATGTTATAGAAGAATGGTATTGGGTTTATAGGTCAAGAATTCGTGGATCTAGCAGCTAGCCTTGCTTATGCTCTAACAGAATAAACAGAAGCTATTACATAGGCAATGAAAACAAAGCAGAAAACATTAGAGCCCCTTCAGCCAATCTCCTTCCTAATTTACAAAGCCGTCTTGGCTTAGCTATCTTCCCGGTCTCACCATTCACTGAAGGACTGAGAAAAACTTTCTGTCAGTACAAGGGTGATTCTTCATTGCTTCACTCCAGAACCATTAAATAAACAAACAAACAAACAAACAACAACCCTTTCTGGGTAAATGCTTCCACTCTGGTCTGAATTCCTTTTGCTTCTACTTCCACAGAACATCTTTAATCCATTCTCTATACGGCCTCTGTAACCCTTCCTCGATCCTGGTTTCTCCTTCTAGATTTTAAACCTGTTCATTTATAATTTCTATGTGTGGACTGTTTGTGTGTGTTCATATGTCCACAGAGGATTCATTCATTGGTCTTATTCTCTTATCAGCCTGCTCCCCTCATCTACGTGGGTTCAGTTACGAGACATGTCTTTACGATTCTCCATTATCTGAAATGAGGACCAGGTCGTATACATAATGGATTGTTGGGATGACTGGTGTATCCAAAACAGAACTCATTATCTTCTCAACCCTCTTGCTCCTGCACCCTATGTATCACAGGGTGGCCACCCAATTATTTCAATCCTTCACTCCATAGACCTGTGAGAAGTCCCAGGTGCCTCTTCTTTATCAACTCTCTGGAATCAGTTTCTAATTCTTGGGCTGTATGAGTTGAGATTCTTTGGACGCAAGCAATGTACAGAAACAGTAATTTATTACAAGCACACCACTAGGAGTTGGAAGTTTGGAGAACTAGGGAGTAATAAGTTTTGGCAAGGATGGGAAGAAATTGGAACTCTCATACATTGTTGATAGGAATGTAAAATGGTTCAGCTGCTTTGGAAACTCGTTTGGTACTTCTTTAAATTACTAAATATACATATGACCTAGCAATTCCACTCCTGGGTATATAGTAGAGAAATGAAAACATGTTCACACAAAGCCTCGAACATGAAAGTTCATGGCAGCATTTTTCCTAAGAGCCCAAACATGGAAACATCCTAAATTTCCAGTGGCTGATGAATGGATAAATAAAATACAGTATACCCATAAAAGTGAGTGTTGTTCAGCAACAACAACAAAAAAAATGAAGCACAACTCATGTTACATGGGTGCGATGAGTAAAATGCCAGTCAAAGAAGATTACATGTTGCATTATTCCATTTATATGAAAGGTCCAGAAATGTCCAGAAGAGACAAATCTGTATAGATAGAATAGAGATTACTGGTTGTCAGGAGCTCAGGGAATAAGAAATGACTCTAAGTAAGTATAGTGTTCCTTTTTGGGGTGATGAAACGTCTAAATATAGATTTTGGTGATGATTACATGACTGTGAATATATAAAAATTATTAAACTGTATATTTTAAAAATTATTTATTTAGACAGAAAGAGAGAGAGAGTGAGAGAGAGAGAGAGCATGTGAGCAGGGCGAGCAGACAGGGAGGGAGAGGAAGGGGGAGAGAGTATCAGGTGGACTCTGTACTGAGTATGGAGCCTGGCACAGGGCTTGGGGCATGATGCCACGACCTGAGACCATGACTTGAGCTGAAACCAAGAGTAGGATGCTTAACCACCTGAGCCACTCAGGGGCCCCTAAACTGTATACTTTAAATGGGTGTATTTTATGGTACTTGAAATAAACCTCAATAAAGTTGTTTTAAAACACATAGAGAAATCAGTTATTTAAAAGCCTTCAAGAGTTCCCCAATGTCCGCAGACATACTTCTCTGACTTCAGCATGTGCCCTGGTGCCCAGGATGAAATATAAAATGCATCCACATGGGGACACCTGGGTGGCTCAGTGGGTTAAGCCTCTGCCTTCGGCTCAGGTCATGATCCAAGGGTCCTGGGATTGAGTCCCACATCGGGCTCTCTGCCCAGCAGGGAGCCTGCTTCCTCCCTCTCTCTCTGCCTGCCTCTCTGCCTACTTGTGATCTCTGTCTGTCAAATAAAAAAAAAAAATCTTTAAAATGCATGTCATAGAAGGTCCTTATTGTTATTTTTCTGTCTACAGTTCTTTCTCAACCTTTGCAAGGATTAGCCACACGTCCATTGTTCCATCCAGGCAGAACTACTTGTATATGGCTTTGCCTTGCATCTTTACCTTTTGCATGTGCTGCTTCTGGCATTCCCCACCCCAACTCTTATATCAAATTCTTAATCATTCTTTAAGATGTAACTTTGCATATCACTTCTTCCAGTGCATCAGTTATAATTGTTCCTTTGCCCCCCCCCCCAAAAAAAAGATTGGGGACAAAAAGTATAGTTTGGGCAATAAAATAAAATATTTTGGAAGGATACAGAATGGCTCAGAGAATGATAAAACAAAATGAACTTTCAAGCCACAGAAAGGAAAGATTTAAGATCTAGAGTGAGGAAGGAAACTAATGGATAGCTTCCTTGAGATGAGGTTCTTAGAATGACTTGGTTCTGTTTTTGAACTCCAGGAGATTCAGTTCAAGATTCAAGACTCAAAGGAAGAAATTATCTGATTGCCCGACTTGGGTTGCATGCCCATTCTCAAGCAGGGGCTGATAGGACATCTGGATGACAGTCCCAACAAGACTGCACGCAGTAGCATGGGATGATATGATCTCATATGTTCTATCACATTTCCAACCTTCTTGAAGTTAGATGAGACCATGTGGTTAATTTGAGCCAATGGGGCATGAGAAGAAGTGACATGTCTAAACAAACATGTCCAAGATAAAGAGCCAATGCAAGACCCTCAAGCTGTACCTGCCATGTGTTTCCCATGGTATAGCTAAGGAAGTTAGAACCCAGTTTCTGAGTGTGTTTTGGGCCAATCAAGCCTTCCCTGTTGGAGAACATGTAGCTTGGGCATGTTATAAAATTTTGGGGTCATTTTTATTAGCCTATCCAAATTAAAATATTTCTTAATCTAAAGAGGCAGTGTCATAAGAAAAAAGGGGGAATGGATGGTGAGCAAGCGAAACCAGCAGCTGCCTACTAAATTCAAAGAAGCTTCCTGACCCCTGGGGACCGTTAACATTTTCTACTCTGTGTTCTCATAGTAGTTTGGGATATACTTTAACTTGTACATGCTAAGCAGCTGTAATTATTTGATTACATGCTTTTTTTTTTTTTCTCTCACCAGCTGCTGAGCTTTACACCTACGAGACAATGAGCAAATATTTGTTAAATGGAAGAATGAATAAATGAGTAAAAAAAGAAAAAGTGAAAGAAAAACAAATCTGGTAATTAGATAGTCATCTCTATGACATAAAAGTACCATGATTTTCTCTTAATGTTTTTTTTCTTTGTATATATTCATGTTTTGTTTCAATCTTTGGTAAATAAAAGATGTTCCAATGCAAAGTGGGTAAAGTATAGCCTGCTGGTCTACCTAGCCTGCAAATGTGGTTTTAGTCTGCTCCACATCTTAAAAACTGTGATTTAATTACCTCATTCTTTTAAATATAGAAAATTTTACTCAAGCATCTGGGGTTCTAGCCTTTTAAAAAAAATTTCTTTTTTTTTTAAATTAGAACAGCTTACAATAATGAGGCCCCGCATCCTTTTGGAAACAATTAGTTGGATCTGAGGTGCTGCTGTTTCTCACACACAGAGAAAGTTCTTCTACTTTGCAAAATGTCCACCCAGTCTGCTTTTCTGTTACCTGTATTCACTTATGCCTTCCAGTTCCCTGACAGGCTCTGTGGGCATTTTTGTCTCGGACCGCTGTAAGTGCTTTAGGAAATGGAAGTGTGTTTGAAAGAGATTTCCTGGGACACCAGCACTGTTGAAGGCTCTGTTGCTGTGAGAGTTCCTCTTTTCAGTGAAGAATTGATTTCTGCCGTCACATATCATGAATAAAGTGCTAAAGTTTTTAAAACCATCTGGGTAAAGCATTGGTTATATATTATGCTGTAATGGTCACTGTCTACTAAGGGTGCAGGCGATTAATTTTTACTTGGTGATTTCTTCAATTTTAGGGAAACATTTTTGATTTGGTCTTAATGTAGTTTAAATGCATTGTATGAACTTCCTTTTTTTCTGCAAGAGTATAATTTGGTTCATAAATTGCAGATGGTGGAATCATGCTAAATGAATATCCTCATTGCTCAGAAAATTAATTCTTTTGACAGAATCATTCACTTAAAATGGAGTGAATATTTAACTTTATATATTAAGAGGTTTGAATGAAGTATCAATGCCTTCATTTTCATGTACTGCCTCCCTCAATAATTTCATAGTTCATTTCCCTTTTATTGAAGTTAGGGGTATTTGAGCCATATTTGTAAGTTCTCATTGCCAAACATTTTTCTTTCATTCATTCTCTATTTTTTTTTTTCTTATTTTTGGTATAATGTTTCTGGTTCTTCCATATTAGCTATTGAATGCAAATGGTCATAATCAATACATGTATCTTTGACAACTGGCTATAGGCTGTACAGGATAGTGGGTAAGGCCAGGGTCCTAGAATTGAAGAGTGACTGGGATTTAAATACAGGAGTCTCCATTTTCTGCTATGTGATCTCAGGCAATGTGCTAAACCTCTCTGAATGAATCTCAGTTTCCTCATTCATTCAAAAGAATGAATCAGGTAATAAAATATGTGGTATACACATATAATATTATGAATGATATTATATATATTACATATATATAATATATATAATACATAGCCACTATTATTAAAATGATAATCACCACAAATTCTATACACCACTGCCAATTTCAATTTGCTAAAGAAAATAAGTTTGTATGTATTCTTCACTGTCAAAGTCCTCCTACCACCAATCCCCATTAAGTGGAATCCAGTTACTTTTCCTTTTAAGGTCTTCCACATTCTAAACTGGTTTTTTACCTACTCCAGGACCACTGAATTTTTGTTTTATGTTTGTTTTGCCTCTGATTACCCTATATACCTTCCCTCCCTTATCCCTCTGCTTCTGCCATTCTTCTCGACTCTAATAATTTTCCTAAAAAAGTTTCCGAATTAGGAAATTTTCCTACTTATCAGAATTCCTCTTGTCCCTGAAGGTGTAGCTCAAATAACACCCTCTCTCTTAGATTCATTTTCTCAAATGTAGAAATCTTAATTTTGGAAATGTAAGTTTGGCACTTCTATGTCATTTATCTTTTTTATAGTTTCTGTTAATGGAAGCAATTGGGGAGGGATGTGTGGAGATAGAAATAGATGGCCTAAATTTGGATACAAGAAAACAGATAGAATTGAATCATATAGGATCAGATTAACCACGGTTTAACAGGTGTCTGGGAATTATCTGTCCTCAAGCAGGTCTTGGCAGTGTGCAGTAGAGTCAAGCCTTAAGGTGGGGCTACTCTGGGGTCAGAGTGAGTTGGATGAGGGGAAGGTGGAGGAAGCAAGAAAGTAGGTAAATTTTCAGCAGAGAAACTGCAGGAAATAAGGAAAACCTAGGTTCTTCCTAACTTTGAACCATGATTTTTTGTGTAATTAGCCCCTAACTCACAGGGAACAGTAAACATTTTCTGTAAAGGCCCAGAAAGTAAGTATTTTCAGCCATACCTTCCATGTTACAACTACTCAACTCTGTTGGTTTAGCACAAAAGCAGTGATAGACAATATGTAAATAGATAGGCATGACCATGTTCCAGTCAAACTTTATCTATGTATTGGAATGCAGGCTAGATTGGTATTATAGTTTGCTGATCCTTTGAACTAAAATCTTTCTAAACAAAATATAGACCTTTCAGAACTGGGTGTTTCTTTCTTCTGCACCTCCAACTGCCAGTATAGTTTTGATATATTTGAAATATTCACTAAAGATGTATTATTCATTAAGGGTGAAGATTATTTGCGGCATAACACATCTCATTTATAATATATATATGTTAATTCACTCTGATACCTGGAACGTTTTCCTCCCATGCCATATTTGTGTTGACACTTACTATTTTGGGGGTGACAGTTTTATTTCCTAAATATGTTCTATGTTCTCTCTACTACATTCTCTGGATATTTCATTAGTTAAAAATAATATAATTCTTTTTATTTGAGTTTCATAGAATTGCTTCCTATACTGACTTTAATCTCTGAAGATCTGAAAAATAAGTGAACATTATTTATTAACTTTATAAAAGGGGTGGGAGATCAACAACTTATACACTAACTAACTCCAATAGGCACATACTTGTTGCTCATAATTTTTTGATGACATGACATGAAGCTACTACTTCCAGGGGTTGGAAAGCAGTAGTTGACTGACTCTGTCCGTCATGGGTGAGTGAAGAAGGTGTGGTAACATTCAGATCATATATCTAGTATCCTTGATCCAAATAGTATAAAAATGCTATCAAAATATAAAAAATATATATAGATTTATATTTTGTAAGTATGTTTGAAAGATACTCACAAATTATTAAGTAGGGCCATCTGGATAGCACATGATGGGAGATTTTTTTTTTTTTAATTTAATGGATTTTCCAAATATCCTCTGATGGAAAAAGTTACTTTTGTGACTTCACTTCTAGTTATATAGCAGACCAGATACCTAGAAGGGCTCATATGTTTTAGTATAACCTAAGTCCTACACAATGTATACCTAGTATATTTTTAATGCACTGCTAGACTGTCAGGAAAGGGAGAGAAATAAACTAAAACATTTGATTTCAGTAGAGCCAGAGAACTCCTAGAAGTAAACGTCAATCCCAGTGCTGGCACCAGGAAGCTTAGCAGTGGCTGCTACATGTTGTTGGGGTTAACATTCTGATTTCTGCATTAAGCTATAAACTTGAAAAGTGGTAAAGTGGTTCCATACTATAAAAGCAAATTTCTCTTAGAATAACAAATCCCAAATGTATGCCGTTGGTACTTCTATAAGTTAAATTCAACAATGTTTTAGCTCCCCAAAGAAAGGAAACCATCAAACACAAAGTGAAATACGGCAATATGAATGAGAGTTGGCACAAACAATGAAGGTTCAGACCCCATGTGAAGTGCCAAACTCATGGGATTTTCAGATATAGAATATAAATTACTGATAAAAGTTACAATATCTTTGAAGTGGAATAAAAAGGGAGAAACAACAACAAATTACCAAGCATGACCACCCAAACTTCGAAAAATTAAATTCAGTGAATAGATGACATAATAGATTAGACACTGCTGAAGTGAGCACTAGGGAAATAAAGGACAGATCCAAAGGAACTACTCAAATGTAGTAAAGTGAGACAGAGGTGCAAACCATGAGAAATTAAGATACATGGAGAACAGAGTTACAAGGTATACTACATTCTCAGTGGGAGTCCCAGAGAAACAGACCACAGATGATGGTAAAGAAGAGAGATCTCTGAGACTTTTCTACAACATATGAAACACATGAAATCACAAATATGAAAAGCACAATATATAAAATGTAGAGGGAAAACAAAACAAAACAAAACAAACCACCAAGACAATCATGAAACTACTGAACACCAAGGTGTAAAGAAAAGGTCTTAAGAGGAGCTCCAGAGAAAGGACAGATCAAATTAATGCAAATCAAACTGACAGCAAAGGTCTCAGCAACAGCAGTAGAAGCAGAAAGGTAAAGTATATTTACTTCTAGAATTGTAAACTCAGCAAAACTCTTTTAAGAAAAAAAGTGAAATAAGAACAGATTGATTCTCTGGGGTATTTGTTTAAAACTGTATTTCTTCTTAAGTAAACCTAGTGGCTTCATATTAGCTTGGAGTTTTCTTTGTTGGATTTTTTTATTTATGTATTCAATCTCTAAAATATAAGGATTTCAATTTCTTCTTGTGTCAGAATAAAATAGTTGTGTTTTTCTGAGAATTTAAAAATTTTATCTGAAGTTTCACATTAATTAGCATGCAATTTTTCATAATATGTTATTATCTTTGGGATCTATATAGTGATGTTCCTTTGTTCATTTCTGATATTGATTATTTGTGTCTTCTCTTTTTTTTGTGGTTTAGATATGTTGAGGCTGTATCAAGTTTATTTTTAAGGAAGGAACTTTGGGTCCTGTTGATTCTCTGCATTTTTTTTTCTACTTAAGTTAATTTCTGCTATTAGCTTTATTCTTCTTTTTCTGACTTTCCTTTAAGTTGCTATTCTTTTTCTAGTTCCTTGATATGGATGCTTAGAATAGATTTTCCATCATTCCAATAGTCTAACATAAACTGTTGAATTCAGTAGTTTTCAAAGTCAAAGCCTGGACTAGACAATTACCATCAATCCAGAACTTGTTAGAAATGGAATTTCTTGGGTCTAATCTCAATTCTATTAAAATCAGAGTTCTGAGGGGAGGGGCCATGCCATCTGGATTCCAGTAAGTTTTCATTTAATAATAGAACATTGTTTATAAGAGTTAGTGTAAAAAGTAGACAATTAGGTTAAAAGTAGGCTAAAAACCGTAAATGAAGGAAAATAGTTCCAACAGAGAAGGACGGTGTTTCAGAAATACATCCTGAATTAAATTTGGTTAAGAAAACCCTGGCAACATCAATACCAAAGACAAAACAAAACAAAACAAAACCATACACAACACATAATTTCTTGTGAAGCTGAATAGCTGATCACTCTAATATTAAATGCTAAGACTCATAATTCATAATTATTTTAAAGATTTTATTTATTTATATGACAGACAGAGATCACAAGTAAGCAGAGAGGCAGGCAGAGAGAGAGAGAGAGAGAGAGAGAGAGAGGAGGAAGCAGGCTCCCTGCTAAGCAGAGAGTCTGATGCGGGGCTCAATCCCAGGACCCTGGGATCATGACCTGAGCTGAAGGCAGAGAGCCTTTAACCCACTGAGCCACCCAGGCACCCCTCATAATTCATAATTTTAATCCATCCTTGTTTTCTCATATCAAATAATCTTCCTCCTAAATGATGGAGATTTTCTTAACCATTGCTGTGCATTTCAAATTACAAAAAAGAAATCTCCTCATAATAATCAGGCCTTAACTTCTTTAAGGCTAATACTCAGAGAAGCAAGATTTTTTTTGACAATTTTATCAAATTATTAAAAATATGATTTTGACTAAACACTAACAAAAGAAAAAAGCTACCAGTAATATCATCTCAAACAGATGATTTCAAATAGTTGAAATGCTATAATTTGCATGGTCCAGTAGCCCCTGAAATGACACATAAATCTGTAAATATAAAGAAAAAAAAAAAAGCAGACAAATGAGATGTGGTGAACTTCATTTACAGTTGGTATGGAGACTGCCCTATTTTCAAAAGATATATCCATGGCCAACAAACAGCACATTATATATTGCTAGATTTAATTTTCAATTTTTCTGAAGAAGATAATATGCCAGAGTAGCAACCTCACTAAATAAAGATAAAACATTTTGGTCATTTGAATTTTAGAGAACAGAGGATCAATGAGGGGAAAAAAAAATTATCTATGGAATCCCAAAGTCCTAGTAAAACCTAGAGTGAAAATATTTGCAATTCACTTATCACCACAGTGTAAGTCAGGCAAAAAACTGCTTAATTCTTATCAAGATAGATTATTAGTGTGCCTCAATTCACAACTTTTGAACTTTTCACCAAGACGCCACGGAGTTTATACTTTCATATGGAAAAAAACCTAACCAAGACTTTAAATAAAACAAGTAACATTTTAAACTAAAATAAAGCAAAAAGAAAAATCCCAAACCTGTAAATTGTTCCCAGTTTGACTACAATTGTTGGAATTTGTCAATCAGTTCAGAAAGATTTTTTTTCCTCTTTTCTTAATCACATCACTGAAGAGTGAGTCATATTTCCCTTTTCACGTCTTCCTTTTAAAAATCTACCCTTAAAATAGTTCTGAGACATTGAAAGGGGATAAATAATGGAAGAATAGCAGGAAAACAGAATTATCAGGATGACCCAGAAAATGGGAACAGGTTTTGAATTTATGCAGAAAAAGTTTAACCCCATAAATTCCATATATCGCTGATTACTGAGTAGACTCTTAAATTCAAATTCCTATGCATAGGAATTATACTTTGAACTCAAATCATAAACCATTATAATTTCTACATACTGATAGCTGGCTTTTTCTGTGTGTATGCGACAGTGACAATACTTTTTATTAGAGATTCTAAGGATGCTTATTTCAATTATACCGCAAAATAGAAATATGTTACCAACGTTGTTTTATAGCCAATGCGTATTTTGAAATAAAGCAGAGGAATTTGTCAAGTATCTTCATGTGTGCTTAAGTTACTGAGGATGCCTAAAGTAGGCCTAAATAAAAACTTGTATTATTCTTTGTATTCCCATAAATTACTAATGACATGTAAGTTTATACTGCACACACCAGATTTCATTTTCCATGTTTTTGCAGAGTGAAGAAACCCCCTGAAACATAATGACTAATAGAACAAGTGACTTTTACTACTGCATACGTCCATTCTTTTTGAAAAACTCCTATAGTCCCCACATATGAGAATCCAGTATGGAGACTAACTTAAAAGGCATCAACGATACTTTCAGGGATAAAATGTTTTGCTTGTTAAGAATACCAGCTGGCATAGAGAGTATAGACCCTGTTAAATGTTCAAGTATTAGCTTTCAGAAGGGATAGTAAATTCTATGTCAAGGTTGACAATGGCAGAGAATGAATAAATCAAAAAGTAAACCATGCATTTAAAATAGAACAGAAACCAAGGAAAATAATGTGAGCTATCAAGACAAATAAACAAATGTAAACAGTGACTGTGGTAGATTGGAGTGTTTTATTGGTACTTTCTTGTTCTTCGTCTAGGTCATCAGGTAGATGAAACTAGTTGCAAAGCTGTTCATTCATTGTAGAGGTGTGTGTACACAGCAATAAATACGTCCCACAGCACTGATAAACTCTCAGAGCCTCTAGGCCAAGGATTTTACGCTCCAAGAGAGACATTTTTGCCAGGTACATGTTCTTGATGATAGCACATGTTACTTAAAAGCCTACTACAGTCTGTAGAATTTATTTTTTCCAAGATGGACAGCAGTGTTGGTTATTGTAAATCTATTATGAAAAGAGATCTTGTGACTTGGAATTTTAAAATTTAAAAAAACCTATAGTATGCTATTAAATCTGCCAGGCTTATTTGTTTTTAATCCAACATGTTATTTGTAAAGAAATACAGATACATGAGACAGGGAACTTTAAAATTATTTTGATAGTAGAAAGATGACTAGATTTAGAAGCCAAATGATTTATTTTTAAGCAGGTCCTTTAAATTTTCTGTTCGATTCCTTGTCTGTACAATTAGAATAAGGTTATAAGTAAATATATGTGAAAAATACTTAGGAACTGGAAATTGATTCAAAATAAAAGTTATTGTTTGTCCATTGTTAAGTGTCTTTGGGTATTCTTATATTATTTTCAAAATATAATTGAAAATATTTAAAAATTAATAATGATTAATATGTGACATTATTTTGAATCTTTCTAGCTAGCTCTTGAGACTTTTTTCTCATTTTTGTGAATTCATTTTTGATACCAATCAAAAAAATTTTTATATGATTAATTGAATATGTTTGAAGTAAAGACACTTTGAGAGAAAAAAAAAACTAACAAAGCCACATATTCTCAACTTCCATAAATAAATTCTGAAAAAGCAACTTAATCTATATTCAAATTTTTTTGAGGGCTGAGCAGGTTCAAAATGCTAAACATAGAGTGATGAATATGACACCGTTCCTGCCCTTGTGGATCTCACAGTCTATTAAAGGAGACAAACGCATAATCATTACAACTAAAAAATTATAATAGCATCACTGTCTAAGGGAGAAAGATCTACTTCTAATTTAGTCTAACAGGTGGTAGCAAAAGAATGTTTGGCTCATTTATTTGCCTACTCTTCAAAGGCATTACCTTGCTATGTGCTCCTTCCAGTCAAGATTCACTTCTACAATGGACTTGTGTAGTAAAAGATAGAAAAATTAGGATGACAGTGGACTTATAGAAGGGGTTTTGTTTTTGGCATTAACTAACATGTGAGCCCCGTTCATTCCTCAGTGGATATATTTTATGTCAACTAACTACAGCAAGTTATCTATATTTCCCTGAATATTCAGAATTCATAAGGAGTGAAAATAATTGAATCACTCTTTACCATAAGACATATAGCAAGGCTATCTAATTTGGACTGATTAAAGTCATGTGTTTCCTCATCTCAAAGATGATTTTTGGTAACAAAACTCATTCTAAGTCAAAGAAAATAAATAACTTAAAAGAGCTGGTATTTTGTTCCAATTTTGTTTTATGAAAAATTGGTAAAATAGCATTGATTTTATGAGCATTGTATGGCTCTTTGTGTATTAAACAAAAATGTTGATAGCCTATTTTGGTATGTATGTGCCCAAAAACAGGTACTGATAAAAAAAAGTCTTAGTTTATTACAAATATAAACAATAAAAACAGCATGTGCAAAGATTAAACAATACCTTATATAAGCAAAAATTACTCTATTTCTTATCATGTTATGACATAAAGAGAGAAAAAATGTTTTGATGTAAAAATCTGTCAGCTATCATGTAATTTAATATGTAGTGACATATACTGCTAAAAGGTATATATTAACATTAAAGATCCAAACTCCAATGATTAATATTACAGTGATGACAGAATGAGTGTGCCTAATTTTAATCCACTGTTTATCTATGTGGGGTAATTTATAGATCACTCGACATGTTTTAATAGTAGACATAAAAAGATATCCTCTAATACCCACTTGCTTTCAAGATCTGACATTTGCAATTACAAATACAAAGAAATACCAGGGGTTGCCTTCTTTGGCTATGTATACAAATAGCCAGTCATCCCATACACAGTTTATCAAAAGTGATCTATTAATAACAAAACTGCTCCATAGACCCAGGGTCTCTTAATATTCTGGTTGAATATCAAGGGGTTGACTTAAAATGAGGGCAGAAACACAAAGAGTAGAAAACACATTGATTTGTCCGCCAAATATAGTTTTACCATCATAAATCTCAGGCTGACAACTGCACAAAGCTTTCTTCACCCAAACACTGCCAAGTCAGGGCGTTTATTCACTGATTGGTTGATAGTCGCCATGACAACTGATGCCACAATTAGACAAGTACAATCCCACTTTCAAACATGCACACAATTCATTAATTCAGCAGGACTTTGTTGATGACACATTATGAGGTTAGTATTTAATACTACTCAGAAACTGATATATTTGCCTCTTATCTAGGGTAAAATAAATTTTAGGAAGTGATGAAAACAACCATTTAATTAGACTAAAGTAAGTTTGACATGGGATTCGGTGATTTTAAGTGTTTTTAATAATTTTACAGGTGTCTCATTCTTTAAATGACTATTGAGTTAACTTTCAAGTTATTTTCCTATGGGTCCTTTTTAAAAAATTGTGAAGAATGTGAGTCCAATTTCCTACATACTAAATAAGATAACAACAAATATTTCTTTGGCACTTGAGAGGAAATAATTTTACTCAATGTTGAGTGATCATTGAATTTAACAGATATTCATCTGTAGAGAACCCAAAGAAAACCGCAAAAGGAGTCATTTCCTTATTCTTTGTCTACGTTATAGAAACAAAGAAACTGTATTTACCAGAGATGTTTCCTAAAACAGACTGACCACATAGATTGAGAATCTAAGTATAGATAAAAGTAGTCCAATGAGGAGTATAAGTAAACGTTGTTTTTTACCAATGTTTATGTAATTTTAGCTCAGCCAGTCTTATCAAAGTACTAGAGGCGAAATGTTGACATTTCTAAACTCAGTTTCCTATATTATGATCCAAAGAGGGTGTGAATATGCAGTTAATGAGTTAAGACCTTATGCATCTGTATGTGTACCTGTCTGTTTCTGGTTGTAGGAACATACAGTGGAAGGTATAAAAGGCTAGACATCATATTGTTAGTAATGCTTAATTCAGAGATGTGAATTAGGAGAAGGTGGTAAATAACTCTTCTTTATATATTTTTTTCCTAATTGTTCTAATTACAGTGAAGCTTAATTGTCAACTTTAAGTATAAAACCCAATAAAGTACTGGAAACACTAAGTATCAAGGCACTGAAGTATTATGCTGGATATGGTCACATTTTACTATATATGCACCATAGGTAAGAGTGCACATCTCTGTGTATGTGGTGTGTGTATATGTATGCAAAATAGAAAAAAAAAAAGACTAGAAGAACATACCCTAAATTTTTACCACTGATTATGCCTAGATAGTAGGATTACTTTTTATTTTTTTTACTTATTTGTATTATTTATAATGAGGATGATTTAATTCTTTCATAAAGAACAGTTATTGTGTTAGAATCAACAAAAATGAGAAAATAAAACATTTGTTTCTCATCTTCTATGAGTAGCACTCACTGTTAGGAACTTAAGGACGTGCAAAGAAGAGAGACTCTGTCCTCAAGATGATTACAATTTAATGGAGAAACAATGGAAGTATGAAAAATCAGAAAACATAGTATGACGCATATAGATGATGATTGTATAGCAGTTCAGAATCATCACATACCTTTTAAAAGATATGTATTTGACATATTAATGTTACTATTTTTGGTAAAGTGTGAAGACCAAATAATTTGATACATGTATAAAATGAACATGTATTTTTTAAGTAACTACCAAAATTGAAATTGTTTAGGCAATGAAAGAAGAACAGTAATTTCAAAAGCTCTTAGAAATAGGACAATTAAAAAAAAAGGGAATTTAAAATGTTCCTTGGAAAAGTAAGACTGTATAAATGTTATAAAAGACTGTATAAATGTTATAAAAGTTTAAGCATCCAAACACAAAATATTTTATCTTATTCCTTGACTCTAGATGTAATCCAGAAGATCATTTAAAAAAGTGGCTCAGCATTTAATGAGGTTGTATAAATTAATACTCATATTTGCTATCATGCTAACATGATTTTTCCTAAGATTATCACACATTGATTCCCCAGTAGCTGGAGGGCTCCCATCATTTCTGTTACTTTATAGTGTATATGGAAATATTTTTCATATTTGCTTTCCTAATTTGTCTTCTTCCTAATAATCAGCCTCATATTTAATTAGATTTAGTGGGAAATAAGTCCCTATGAAAATAAAAAGTTATGTGGCATTTTGAAATGCCACATTCAAGTTGTCTATTGGCTGTTGGTAATGTGCCTGAAGTCAATGACCCATGGAGTCTAAGACTCATATGTTGTCTTTTGTCTAAGAAGGATATATTCCTTTGAGAAAATCCCTATCTTCCCCTGAATTCTCCCCAGAAAGCAGAACCAAAATGAAAGAAGTGATCTCAGGGAAGAGGACTGAGGGAGGGGTAGGGGGGTAAAGAAAGAGGGAAAGGCAATAGTAGGGTGTACTCTTGAGTTAGTCAACAAGGAGGACAGCTGCTGCTTAATCCCTCTGAAGATCTACAGAAAATTCATCTTAGAACGTTTGCCTGAGGGACAGAGAAGAAAACCATTGACTCACTGGCTCCCAAATCCTGCTGGTCAAGAGTTGCCCAAAGGGATGTAAACCCTTGCACCCCTAGCTATGCAGCAGGAAATATTCTGAAAGTATCTCATGCCTAGGCATCACAGAAGCCCTAAAGTAGGAGAAAAACCATCTGGGGCAAATTAGTCACTGGTTATAAATAAAAGAAACTAGTTACCCCAGCCGTGGCTATAGTAAAAGTTAGGTTAAGAAGATGTGAGGAAGAAGGCAAGGAGAGACATAGTCAATGATAATAGGTGTCTTGCATCTTGGCCAAATGTGGCCAACAGGATGGATAATGATTCAGCTTCGGTCAACCTTAGAGCTCTATGCTACACAAACTGATGTATGAATATTAGGATAAAGAAGCTCTCATTCCACTTGGATTGCTAAGGTTGGAAAACATGAAAGTGAGGTTTCCAACTGACATCTTAAATGTCTCATGATGAATCCTTGTCTTTGTGATGCAGCCAAAGACAGAGGCAGACAAAATCCTGATGTCTTGATTCCAGAACCTGTGCCTCTGATATTCTAAGAGGCCCAGTAACTATGCTAGTTAGGAGAGCCAGAAAATTCCAACTTGAATTTGTTTGTGTAAGCTAGTTTGAGTTGATTTTCAAACACCATTAACAGAGTAGTCACCAGCTCATCCTCCAGTACAGAGAAGATGTGCCACAGTGGTGGGTGAACTTGCTTGTCTCTCTATTTCTTTCTCTGTCTCACTGGAGAGCTACCAATTTAATCCTCACCTTCTTTTTCTTTATTATATATATGCATATAATAGTTCAAAAAAAACAAAGGATTTCTATAATTTTTGTTATTAAAAAGGAGTTTCCATGCAAACCTATGTCACTTTTTCGATCTCTCTGAAGCAACAGTTCTCAGCTCTTCTAGCCATTTCTTTTTATTTTTACTTATAAATCTCTAAAAAAAAAATAAGCACATAATTTTACTTCTTAAACTATCATTCCATTCTTGCTCTTAGTTATTTTTGGTAAATCCACCAGTATTCTGGTTTTTGATTTTTTGTTGTGACTTTTTTTTTTTTTTTAATTTCGGAAATTTGGATCCCTTTTGTCCCCAGGGTTCTGAGATTTTCTGATGAAGTATTTTGATGTGGTTCTATTTCATTCATTGTGTTGAAAACTTACGAAGTTTTTCATTTTGGAATCTCACATCCTTTACTTCTGTGAAAGGCATTTGGGTGTTGAATTTCCTGGAAAGATCCTCTATCTTACTCTTTCCCTCCTGCTTTTTAGCACTGTGACTTTTTGCACCAACTTCAGATGGATTTTCTCAATTTCAGAGGGATTCTTTTTCAACTTTATAACCCAGTCCTTCAACTGAGATTTTTATCTCTTTTCTGTTAATTTTAATTTCTAACACCTTTATTTTTGTTCTCTAAATTTCTCTTCTTATTTTATGGATTTAATATTATCTTTTATCTCTAAGGATACTAGAAAGATTCTTTTTTTTTTTTTTAAGTTTTTACATTCCTGCTCCCCAAAACTTGTTCTTTCCTATTTGTATGTTAGGGCTATGCCGTTCCTATTGGAGGCTTTGTTAAGATACATGGCAGTCTTTGTCTGTCTGCTCATACTTTATAAGAGATTTAAAAACTGATTGAATATTCTATGACTTGGAGAAGTCACCTACTGACACTGAAACTCGGGGTAGGATGACCTAGGTAGGCTGGTTCAATGGGAACCATTGTGTCAATGTTCCTATGGTTTTGCCCTTGGGCTACTAAGACTCACTGAAGCAGAATCTTCCACCTCCAGCCTGTAGGATATACAACTGTCTACCCACTCTCTGCTAGCCAACTGGAGTAAAAGGGTTTGGGGGGCAGTTTGTCTCAACATTCATAGCTCTATAGACCCTTACTTTATTTCTATATTTTTAATACAGAATCTCACCTTCACCCATGACAAGATCCCTTGTCTTATAGTCTCCTTTTTGGAATTTGGGGGAATCCCAAATGACTACTTTAATGGCTTTGGACATTAATCTCTACTGCTGACCACTGAAATGGAATGGGTCTCTTTCCCACTGCTATGGAATGGGTGCACAAAATTTTATCCAACCAGAACTTCTCCTCCTGGACTTTGAATTCTGGATGAGTGATGTGCAATGTGGGGATGCTTCGGGTCATATTTATGGTGTTACCCAGATCTAATTTGTACTAGAGTGTGAATATTTTCTGTAGTTCTTGCTGTAGGGCCATTTAGAGGGTTGTAGATTGATGCCTGCTGTCCAAGAATTGTCCTTCAGACTTTCATTAATTTTTGTAAGCCCATTCAAGCCTGTCAATAAATTCTATTTTTGCCTAAGATGACTTGCATTAGTTTCTGTTGTTTGCAACCAAGAACCCTAATGGACATAACTGCTCCATCTCAAGATACATGGTACCTAAGGATGCCATAGAGAATGTCTAATTTCCAAATGGCTATCACACGGCTATCATGTGGCCTACGTGTGGTGACATTTCACCAAAATATATGTACCATTGATTTACAAATTATACTGTGCCTAAACAAATTTACTAAGCAGTAAAAATTGATGGGATTAATTAAAAATAACATCTCAGAATTCTTCAGAAAGTTGTGTTATTTTTCTTCAATCCAAATTTTCTTGTAAGCTTACATAATCAAAATGGAATAGTTGCCCACTACAGACATTTTTATGACTTTCCCCTGCCTAAGAACAGCAACTTAGAGGAAGTGATTACTATTTTGCAATTAGCAAACACCTTTGTGTAATAGTGGAGAAACAAAGCTTTTACACTTAGCTCTATCTGCATGGCTTGTGGTATCTTGAAAATTATTGCCTGAAAAACATTGCCAGTCTTCTGTACACCTTCCAGATATTTCTTTTTGTCGCCTTATGTTTAAGCCCTTAGGTCGCCTTATGTTAAATTAAATGCTTCAGGTTAATACTTTCTGAGGCAAAGTCAGAAAAAAACCCAGCCCTCCAGCTAATCTTTTTTTTTTTTCTTTTGTTAAACATTTATTCTTGTTCTAAATGGGAGTGTCCTTTACACCATGTAAAAAAGGATACCAGCTTTTTTCTTGATGCTTGTATTTTGTTTGGGGAAGCAAGTGAAGGGCATTAAACAATAATCCTTACTTCATTTTTTTGCATTGTGCATTAACTGAACCTTACTTCACACAAGTTGTTGTTTTTATTGAAACACTCTGATTCTATAGTAAAAATTTGAACAAACAAAAACCCCTTCAGCTTGCTAACTGGATTAACCTGAGCTGGTTACTGATTTTTTTCTGAGCCTCACTTGCCTCAGTTTTCAGTAGAGAATACCTGAGTTTTCTTACCTCAAAAGGTTGTTTTAAGACTCGAATGAGGTAATTATGTATGTGACAGCACTTTTGAAAAGCATTTTAAAAAATAAGGCTGATGTTCAAAGAGACATAGACAACATTCCCTATGTAAGGCTACCCTTGTCTGTAGCTGTTGAGCAATTCCCACAAAAGCGAATACTTATTGGAAAAATATTCAACCTCACCAAGAATAAAAGTGTTTTCAAACAACAAAGAGATACCATTTTTACTTATTACAAAAAACGTTTAGAAAATAAGGTTCCATACCAAAGAGACTAAGTTGAAACTGGGACTCATTCAGTGCAGATATTATGGTAATAATACTTTGGTTAAACAATTTGGCAATATGTCTATTGTGTCTTAAATATTTCATACTTTCTACCCACTTATTTCATTTACCCAGAATCACTTCCAATGCCTTACAATGTGGTTATTTATAATAGCAAAAAATGAAAACAAATCAAATGACCAAAACCAGGAGAATGGTTCAGCAAATTTTATTACGTTGACATAGTGGATATCTACACAATGACGCCCTTAAACTATGCTTTCAGAAATTTTCAACAAACTAGGTTAAATAGGTCTGATACGTATTATTGGTTGTGTTAGACATTATGTGCATTGTGAATATGTATGTTACAAATTAATTGAAAAGAGCAGGATATGATATTTATATAGGACATAATTTCAAACATTTCAAATGTGCAAAAAAAACCAAAACAAATAAAACCTCACCTAGAACGAACATATGTAAAAATATTAACAGAGATTATCCCTGGATGTTGGCATTATGAGAGCTTTATTTTCTATTCCTTCATATTCTTTAGATTTTCTGTATTAAACATTTTTTTTTCTTTTTTTTGGTAATCAGAAATCTAGAAATTGTCATCTGGGACATGATATATAATCAGGGTAAAATGATATTGCTCATGTCTTAAATCTTTGACTTAAGAAAAGCAATGATGGTTTAAGGACTTCTTGAAATGTAGATGCATCCAATCAGCTTCCACATAATTGGCTCTATTCCTGACTGTCCGTTACTCAACACACTCAGAGAGCACACAGAATTTTTAGGCTGGTATTGAGCTTTGTGACAGACCAAAGAATCTCACTTTCATGGAAGTCTTCAGAAATGCCATACTTCTTTAAAAGTAAGTCTGGAAATGTTCCTACTTTATACATCTTTGCATCTAATTTATATTGTAGAGGACACAATCTAACAGCAAGCTCCCCAGAAAGTTCTCTGCTTTCATGCCTCCCTATGGGAAGAGGTCCACCTAAGAGACGTGGGTGTTTTTAAGAGATAACACCATTATAGTTCAATCCCTTTAGTGTAAGTTGTCCATTTCTGTGCTACCATATCATTCCTCAGGGGAACAACAGTCCTGGCTACAACAATTGATGTGACATTGCAGGCACAGGCAAAAGAGAGAGAGACAGAGAGGGAGAGGGAGAAGGGTGGCACAGAAAAAGCCTTTTATCTAGTTGTGACATATGTAAACTAGTACTTGGAGAAAAATGCTTCATGATATTCATTGGATATTCATTGTTTGAAAGTCACACAATTTCACTCAATTCAGTGCTGTGTATTTTATTTTTTAATTTTACTCTTGAAGCAAGATTGAAATGTGTCTGTCTGTCTTCCAAAAATACAGAGATTATATTTAAATGATTTTATTGTCTATTGCATAGAATATACATTCAAAAACCACTGGTACATGGGTCATACCAGGAATGTCTCTGAGAGATCTGCTTAAATAGTAAAATAATTATAAGAAGTCTGTTAAAAAGAATTACAATTTCATGCTTAGTGTTATTAATCAACATCTGCTCTATACAAATCATAACACTGAAAAAATGCAAAATCAGCAAATGGAACACTAGATCTCTTCCTACTCTCGAAGCTCACTCAAACACTTCCACAGTGTTCTTTGCCAGTCAAAGAAATGGTGGAGCTAGAAGGGTAGCTTTATCTTCCAAACTTGGGGAGAACAACTAAAGTCATTAGGTCAGTCTCCAGGGACAAAACTGGGATAACTAATGGTACAAAGGACATGTTTCCACTTTGGATGGACAATGGCAGACCCTTAGAAATGAGGTCTAACAAAGACCAACGTGAAAATGTAAATGGGTCTATGAAAATCGAATGAGATATGCATAATAGGGAAAAAAAAACTTTAAAAGGTAACTGGGCCAGTTAAATGGAACTGGTAAGTCATCTGTGGTAGCTTTAAGGAAGTGGCAGAATTGGGGAAAAAATTTGCATTAGATATCTAGATGTTCGCAGGAGTCAAAACTAGATGGTGAAGGTGGTAGACAGTGAAAAACTCAGTAATTTTCTAAATGAACTTGGAATGCCACAAAAAGGCCTGTCTGTGTTAACACAGTATGTTTTATTCCAACTGTTGAAAGTAGGAGTTGCAAACCCAAAGCCCAGTGGGGGCCAGGTGAGGGTGTAAATAAGAGATGTGGGTTATATGTATGAGAACAGGGAAGAGAGGTGTGGAGGACAGGGGGCACAAGAAAGAGGATGCTTCCTTCAACTGAGAGCCAGTCACTACTTGGCTGGACACCGCCACTATGTGAAAACATCACTCGGATCTGATTTGTAAGAGAAGCTTGCAAATCAGGAATCCAGGAAAGCAGGAATGTAAGTGAAGTTTCTTGATATTTAAAACAGTAGGTTGTGGGCCACAGTTTGTAACTTCTGACTTAAAGATAGAAAAGACATTTCTGAATGACATTTTAACCATTAAAAAAAAAAAAAGGTAACTGGTATGGGAGAGTGTCCATAATCTATTGCCAAACGAAAAAAGTCCGTTGGAATTCAAAATATGTCGAATCATTCCATCTTGCAAATACCTGCTTTCGGAATTATGGGAGATGCAGAACAAATTATTTACAGAAGTTTGGCAGAGGGTAATAGCGACACAGATGTGTGTTGTTTCCTTTGTCCCCAACACGTATCAATTGTGATTATCAAATTTCATTGATTCTAAGATACATTTTTTCCTACATTTCTCAAAACTGAGATTAGTCTTATAATTCACAGTAGCACATATAAGAGTGGTGCATAATACAATCAATAAATCTTAGATTCAATGAAATAGGATTTAAGAAGTCAAAAACAAAAATCTTAAGAAGAAAATTCATTAAATTCTGCTTCTTTGGCATCGATGCCTGAGGAAAATAATCTGGCAGTTACCTCTCTTTTTTCTTTTCTTTTTTTTTTTAAAGATTTTATTTATTTATTTGAGAGAGAGAGAGTGAGAGAGAAGTGGGAGGAGCAGAGGGAGAGGGACAAGCCGACTGCCCTAAGCAGAGAGCCCGATGAGGGACTCGATCCCATGACCCTGAGATTATGACCTGAGCCAAAACCAAGAGTCAGAGGCTTAACTCATTGATCTACCCAGGTGCCCCTCTTAGTTCCATTTCTTAGAATTTATCTAATTTTTAAAAAGTCAGATAGAAACTGAAAATTCAATTACCTTCTTCATTGACTAATCGAATGCCAAATTTCTCTACACATTGGAGTTATTTTCCTTTTCCTTTTCATTTTAATGGTTAAGGTGTCCAGCCTCAAAACCCAAATCTTCAGGTGACCCTCACAATCTCTGGAGCAGATTTTGGCTCATATAAAAATTCTTGCTTCTAAAGAAAGTGATGGCCAAACTGTTAAAGACAAATTGTTAAAACCTGTAATTGCCCCAGAAAGCAAAAAGATCTTTATTAAAGGCTTCAGATCAGAGGTATAATGCACTCCATATGGCTAGCCACATTATGGAGGTGGGCAGTTCCACTCAGCGCCAGTTGAAGCACCCACAAGGTCTAGGGTCTGTCATACTGCTAGATTAAATTATGAATAATTCCTAGGAAATACTTAATGAATAATTTCTTTCCCCCGTCATATATGCCATTATGGCGTAGACCCTAAAGAAATTTCTAATAAAAGTATATTACATTCTCTTTTCTTCATTAGTAACTACAATATGTATGCCATTGATGTCAGGGGAGTTCAGTATAAATTTGCAATCAGGTATATTGTGCAAGGTACCACAACAGCCAATATTAAAATACAACACACCCGGATCTAGTGATATGATGTATTTTTTTATGCTATAGACCATGAAATTATAGAATCTCCCATAGTTCTGACATATTATTTCTCCTCCTAAATCATTATAATCACCAGACCCATCTCATGCCTCAGTCTCTAAATGATAATGGAAGCAGAAGCACAATATAATCAAGGAAGCTCTCAAGATTCATTTTCAGAAAAATATGATGCTCACCCTCACTAAGTAGAATTCTTCATTAATTAATAGTGTCGTTGATGGCATTATGTTACCCACCACCAAGTTTCTGAAAATCTTACTTTATGGCATCATAAAAATCAGAATCTGTGGAAAGTATTATATGAATAAATAGTCATATTATAGTCAAACAGAAAGAATGGTCTGAAGAGACTCTTAAAAATTCTTCAATCATCCCTGTTTTCAGGAAATGGTTCTTTCTCCTATGAACTGAATGCATGGACTGAATTTTGTTTTCCAAACCACCAAATGTTGCCATGGACAGGCTTAAGGGAGAGGCACCTACCCTAGACTCCACAAGAGGTGGATTATATGGACCTCCTCCCTGTGCTCTGCATCCCTAACATGACCACCTGAGTACAGTTCCTTACCAGCTTGCTTCCTGATCGTGGCTTAGATATTAATGAAACAAACTCACATAATTCTTCCAGATTAACCATAAAGGAAGGATAAGACTCAAATATATAGAAGAGTGATACCTGGCCATAGTAGGCATACAATAAAAGTATCTGTTAAATAAGAGATTTTAGACCGTGTAAATATAATACATGTTCATTTGAGAAAGAAAGTATAAGTCCTCTTGACTGTTGTTCTACCCTATAATCTCTTCCTCCATAAAGACACGATTTCCAGCCCTGTATAGAGTTGTGACCCTGTCCAATATATATCCATAGTGTGTGAATATATGTACACCACATTCTATAGTTTGTTTCCATCTTCTCAACAAATGTGATATCTGAGTGTAGAGATGTTTCATTAACTGCAATGTTTTCATTAACTGCAATAGGTCTATATTATTTACCTGATTTTCTAATGATGATCATAAAAATTGATCACAAGTTATTAAACAACTTGTACATTACAAAATATTTGAGCCTTTGTTGGGAGACCTGTTTACTCTCATCTCCATCCCATCTTTTCAGTCCTCCTTTCTCTCCTAAGTATATAAATTTTGTACATCTTTGATGAAGTCTTCTGATTACATAAAGACCGAGTAATTTGCCCTGAGAATTTTGGTTCACAATTTGACACATATCTATGTCATTGAGTCTCAGATCTGCTATTCATTACCTCTGTGGCCAAACCTCCTTAGCCTTGATACCCAGAACCTTATCATACTGGGGGAGGATTAGAGAATGAAATATGCAGAAAGAATTTAGTACAGTGCCTGGCACATAGAAATTTTCTACACTGAAGAGGTTGACATCGTTGCTGTAACATCTATTACAAAATGGCTTCTTAGGTGACCTACTAATACTGTCATATATCAATAGCCTAGAATAAAGTAATTCCCTCATCAAATAGGAATTAACCCTTCCTGTCAGCCAATAGTACCAAAGGATAATACACAACCAGCAGAATCCACATGATAATACTCCATGCTAGGAGACTGTAATCACTATTACTATGAAATGAGTACATTTTAGATAATTTCCCCCCTATTTATTTACTTTTATCCTAATTTATAGTGCAGGAAACTGAGGGTCACTGCAGATTTTAATTCATGTCTGTCTGACTTTGAAGTCACTGCTCTCAATCAAAATTCTAACCTGTTTTCTATTCTGTCAGGTTAAAAAAAACACTTCATATGAAAATATGAAAAAAATTGCAAATCATACATTCCTAAAAAGTGAAATGGTTATTGTGTCTTTAAATAACTTTACTGAATGTTAACTCACACCCCACACAATTCACTCATTTGATTATTATTTTCTTAAACAAAATTTCCTGTTGAACACATTAGTAACTTCATAGTAATACTTGTTCTTGAATATATATATATCCTTGCATCTACCACAGCACCAATTATAGTCTGGCACCAGTCCATGACTACTTGAATATTTATTGATTCAAAAGGCATTTTGGTTTTATAGTCAGTTCTTGACCAAGTGGTTCAAATCACTACTTTATTACACAATTCAAGTTATATGTGGTATGTAATATATTCAAAGCTCATCATAATCATAGAAGTTAAAAAAATAAAATTTGTAATGTGTAGCTTGTGCTATATGCATGCCACTGAGTTTATTTATTAAATTAGGTTTAAATACATATATCAGAATGTGTCTGTAGAGATTTCCTACTCAGCATTCATGCAAAAGACCCAACAAACTGTTCAATAACTCAAAAAATAAAAGCTACTTTGTTGGGATAAATATTCTTGTCCATATGCTGGATGGCACTGATTGATGCCTTCCTGCTGGCATTGTTTAGACAGCTCAAAATTTAAGGCCATTGTGAGGCCCCTGCCATGTCATTCCTAGTTCTAAATTCCTGAACGGACGCCATGACACTTGCATAGTGGTGCCGTCTGTCTTCAGAACCTTCTACTTCCTTTGTTGCCCACAATTTGTGCTCTGTTTTCTCTTTTAACTATAGTCAAAGAAATAGAATATGGACAGAAATGGTTGCTACATCCTCTTTAATACAAGACTGAATGACAAATACAAAAAGGTAAACTCCTTTTAAAGCATGGCAAAGGTAAACTACATTATTCATTATTGGCTAGTTAGAAAAGTTCCTGGTGGTATTTTACACAACTGTTCGAGTACTCGGATTATCACACACCCAGTATGCAGGATTCCCACTTGACATACTTGATAATAATTCCTATCTGGAAATTACACAAGAACTATAATGAGACACCATTACCTAAGAGCTACTTTCCTAAATGATTGCATTAGCAAGGTGTAAATCGATGAGTGGTGATTAATGAGGTTACATTTCATTTGTGTTAATTCTGTGGTGCTCAATAAAATAAACTATGGTTGCTTAGACTAGTTAAAAAAAAAACCAGAGCTATAAAACTATTTTTTCTTGTTTTACTAACATTCTCTTATACGATTTGTCTAGTTTTCTGTGGCCATTTTTGCATAGCATCCCAAAGAGGAAAAGAACAATGGTTTTTAAAAGGTAAGAATGTGCAATATTGAGATCACACTATGGTTCTTCATTGCAATCAAAGAGGCAAAGGTATATTAAGAATGCCTGGCTTTGTTGAGTACTTGCTATGTGCCAGGCACTTTACAAAGAGCTTAACATGCATTGTATCACTGAATTCTCACAAGAGCCACATTAAGACTATGTGAAAGGCATTCTATTGTGTTAGTCATTAGACAAAAGAATAGGAAAACCTTAAGACAATACCCCAAACTGTCAGAATGGCAAAAAAAAAAAAAAAAAAAAAAAAGACAATGATGGCTACTATTGGTCATAATGTAGAACCAGTGGAACTCACATACCCTGTTAGAGAGTAAACTGGGATAATTACATTGGAAAGTTGTTTGCCCGATCCCCTAAAGTTGACTAAATACATACTCTACAACCCAGCAGTTCCATTCCTAAGTATAGACCCAATGGAAATGTGTACATATATTTACTAAAAGCATGTATAAGAATATCTATGGCAAAATATTCAAAGTAGCCCAAACTAGAAAGTAAACAAAGACCTATCAATAATAGCATACATAATAAATTGTGGTATATTGACAAAAGGGAACAATGCAACAACAAACAAACTATAGCTACATGTGACAACAAGTATGATCTTTCCAAACATAATATTGAAAGAAAGAAGTCAGACTCAAAAGAGTCCATATTGTATGATTTTACATATATAAAGTAAAAAATAGGTAACACTGATCGATGAGGCTAGAAGTCATGACAGAGGTGAACCTTGGTGGGCTGTTATTGACCAAAAATTGTAAAATAATATTGATCAAAATAGGGCAGGTAAGACTTAACATGATTTTGTTTTTTAATCTGAAAGCTGGGTACATGAATGTATTTGCTTTCTAAAAAGCTCATCGAGCTCTGTACTTATGATCTGTGTACTTTTCTGAATGTCTGATATCTCAATAAAACAGTTTACAAAAACACTTGGAGGGATCAGGGTCTATTGTTTTCCTCCATTTTATGGATGCAGATGTAGAGGATTGATGAAGTTAAGTGACATGGCTAAGGTCATGAAGGGAGAATATGAATCTAGGCAGTTTTCCTATAAATCCCTTGCTCTTAATTTTTGCTCTGGACGCCAGACAAGAGAGATTTAGTTTTGTTCCTGTCTCCAATGCTTATCACTTGCCTATGATTATCCAGAATTAAAAAAATGGTAAGAATGAAGAAGATTCACTATGGACTTTTCATGCTGTTTCTTGAGTTTTCCTGTTTGGAGAGACGGGGGGGTGGAAACTTTACTCTGACCACAGTGACCTCATATCATGAGTATGACATGTGGGTAAATGACATGTCCAATTTCAGGTTATGAATGTTCCTCCAGATTTGATCCCAAGGGGAGTAATTCAAAGATGAAGACATATACATAGATATTGCCACTGCCCTGGAATATGGAATAAAGAAGATAAGAAGTGGAAGATCTTCTAGTGAGATCTCCATAATGGGACATGAGTAGCTGTTGAGAAAGCTTCCAGAGAAGAATACAGATAGGAGGAGGCCAATAAGACAGGTTCCTCACCAGTACCTACAGAGGAAGCTGCTATGGGTATTATAATGGAAACCAAGGTAATGAGTCTTCAGTTGAATAATAAGGTAGTCAATGATTATGCTGTGCTATGCTATTTTTATGGAATACTTACTGTGTAATGGTGTTCACTATAGTATGCATTGATGTGCAAACTAAATGCAAAATTTTGAGAACTATCTTAATGATTCCTGTTTGAGACAGCACCCAAGAACTGGATTGTTTTTAATAATATACCTTAGATAGCTCTGATGCAGCAATGACGCTCTGGAATACACTGGTTTAGTGAATGCCAAATGAAAGAAAATGACTACAAGGGGTGCTTCGGCTTATTTCAGGCCCTTGAGGTAAAGGGGCAAGAGCAAAATAGAACGGCAGAGAGAATTAATTCATTTCTCAAGCAACCCTTTTGCAGGTTAAATTTTAATCTACTTTTAAATTGCTTTACAAATATGACTGATTAAAACATAAGAAAATCAAGAACAAAAGAAAGAACAAAATAAATCCCTAGTAATCCAAGATATGCAAACCAAATTCATTTCTTAAGTACACTATTACACACACACACACACACACACACACACACACAATTTCTTAAGCCCTCCAGGCTTTCTAAAAATTTTAGCATGATGGATATCCTGGAGTTAATTGAAGAAATAATTTAAAATGAGTGTTGATATAATCTGGGAGTTGGAAAAAAATGATAGTAACACTAGTGGCTTACAATTTCAAAGCATGATATAAGATTATACTTATTATATTCTATACATATACCAATAGAAAATGTTTATTTTCCCTCAAGGTACTACTTATGATTATTGCATGATTATTTCTAAACACTAGAAAATTAGTACCTAATTTAATATTTTATTCAACTTTTCTCTTATATTATTCTTAAAAAAACAAGGTGTAGTGTGTTTCAGAGAATTCTGTCTTTCCTGGCTAAAGTTATTAGAGAATATTGTGTGTGTATGTATGTATGTATGTGTACACACACACACACACACACACACACAAATACACATATATATGAAATTTTAACTTGAGTAATTAACATATTTGTTAATGACATCTTATATTACAAAACCAGAGACTCCCATATAGTTTTTTATACCATTTAGAGGAAAACCTAGAAATAGCTGTTCAGATATAAGAACAAGAAGAGTATGATAAATATTACCTTTTAAAAATTTGTCTCATGTTGTTTAGATTTTAAAGTTCTTAAAAATTTCCATTGTGGGGGCACCTGGGTGGCTCAGTGGGTTAAGCCTCTGCCTTCGATTCAGGTCATGATCCCAAAGTCCTGGGATCGAGCCCCACATTGGGCTCTCTACTGAGCGGAGAGCCTGTTTCCCCCTCTCTCTCTGCCTGCCTCTCCGCCTACTTGTGATCTCTGTCTGTTAAATAAATAAAAAATATTTTAAAAAAAAATTTCCATTGTGAACTTCTGCTCCTGAATAGTATGTGGTAGCAAATGAATATTAGACAAAGCTGGGTAAATTGCAAAGGTTATATTTTTATAGGCATCAGAAAGCAAGAAAAGTCAGATAGACTACAATGTAAGAGAGAGGGGAAGCAGTAGGAAGTGAGTTGATAAATTGAGCAGTATTTTCCCTGGTAGCATTTGTTATGCTGGGCACAAGAATGAGATTCTAGTGCAAAAAGAAGGCTGCTAGAGAAAGAAGGAGAGGAAGAAGAGTTTTTAGTGGAACAATGAAGCCAGAATAATAAAAGTTGGAGATTTGAGGGCTTTCGAACAAATAGCCCATTTGTACATGAACTGATTACTCTCATCCTATGTGAAAAACTAAAAGAATGAACCAAATGATTGTGAAAGGGCACATGAAAAATCCCATAATCTTGAATACTGAAGAAACAAAGACCTTTTGGAGGAAAAGGCCTGAAAAGAACCCTCAAAGGCAGGATGGATTAGCACTAAAGATTTACAACTGGTATTGCATGGGCACATTTACTGATTCTAGATGCAGCTGAAGCCAATATTCTAGAAAGGTACTCTTGAGAGATAAGAAAGTATGTGATTTTTTTATATTTGTCTGTCACTGACAAGGTTGGAAGCTTAAGGGCCTTCGACACATGGACTTAATACATTTATTACAGTGTGAAGCTGCATAAGGTAAAAGGCCAAAGGGCTCATCTGAAGATTTTTGAAGGGCAGAATTGAATCTTCTGCAGAGATAGATTAGGTTCGCAAAAGCTACAGCCCAGCCCCAACCCGGCTGATCCCTGATTTCATTTAACCAATCAGCCCCTCACAGTGTTTGCCTAAGAAGAAGAAAGAAGAGGCTTCTTTTGTGGAAGTTAACATTTGAAGTTTTTATATACAATGTCTTATATTCAGTAAAAAATGATTATACACAAGCAGCAGAATGGCCATAATCAACAACCAAGAGCAAAAACAGACCATAGAAATAAACACACAGATAATCCAGATGCTGAAATAAGCCAATCAGATCATTAAAATAACTACAATTAATGTGCTTACAGAAAAAGAGAAAAAGATGGGTGAAATAAAAGGAGGATAATTTCAAAATACAAACTTACACCTATAAAAATAATTACAATGGACAGATTATCGCTAAAAAAAAAAAATACGTGAATTTAGGAAATCAGTGGAAGACAGTATCGGAAAACTGAAAACAGGTCAATAAAAGACATTTAAACTGGAACCCAGCAAGAAAAAAGGATGGAAAGAACAAAAAGAGCACAAGAGATATGTGAGTTAGTCAACAGTACTATCATACATGGAAATGGTGTCCCGGGAGAAAACAAGAAAGACAATGGACAAGTTTTCAAACAAATAAAAGACATCAGTATAAATATTCAGAAATCTCAGATAACCCTAAACAGATTTTTTTAAAAAACTTCAACAAATTATGAGAATCAGAGAGGGCAGGATTGCACTCTACCCAGCTCTGTGTCTTGCAATATCATGGGAAGGAAGGCATCAAGTACAGCAAAGACACTTAATAAATCTTTGTTGAAGTAATTATTCCTTGCATAACCTTCTACTAGCACCATTATGTTTTGCAAATATTTTTGTAGAAATTTCACAACATGATCAAACCTATGAATCAATTATCTCCCTAGAATTATGAAATGTTTTCATAAAAAGGGACTTGGGGAATCCCCTAGTTAATAGTTTTAAATTGAACTTTGTTGGTTCCCAGAGCTTTGATTTTGTTCCATTAAAGAGGGCCATGATGAGAAAGAAAGATACTGTGAAGGAGGGCTCTGGGGCACCCATTTTTGCTTTATACAAAATTGCCCTGCTTTTATCTGGTTCACAGGTTTGCACTCACATTTCATTTGGAAAAAAAAATAATAAAGTTCTTCAGATTAAAAAAAATGGTTGTGGAACCATGAATCTATTGCATGCCCCCCCCCCTTTATATAACAGATAATATAATTGAGGCCTGGAGACACAATGTGACCTTCTCAAGGTTACTTTGCTAATTAATGGCAGAACAAGAACCAGACTAAATGTCTCCTGAATTCTGTTCACGGCCTTTTCTAATACATCACACTGCTTCTCCTCAACTAAGAATTTATGCAAAAAAAGGGTACTTTTGTAATATAATCATTAAGAACATGGTACTTTCTATCATATCATTTGAATATTTGTTCTGAACTCCTATAAACTCATTATTTTGCTTCCACTGCAAAACAGACATAATTTAATTTCATTGTTCCTTCCACTCTTTTTCTCTATTTCCATAATCCCTGCCTCTTTTTAGGCTCCTTTTCTCACACTTGCTTGAAGGATGTAGCCATAAGGTTGTTTCATATGGATATGATTATGACCATCTTAGTTCATAGTAACACTTCTTGATCTCAATTTTAGGTTCAAATATGGCTCAAGACCCCTTAATTTGAAACTTTTCCTGAATGGCATGGCAGGGTAGTCATTTGTTAATTAAAATTTTCCTAGTACTAAACGTATTTTTTGTACTTGCCCTTGTATTGTCTTAATTAATACTTTAAAAAAAAAAGTTAATTATATAGACACAATAAATGCTTGCACAAAATTCAAAATACACAAAAGAATATACAGTGATAAATAAGTTGTTATCCAATCTCTAACAAATTCATCTCTTCTGGGATAACAAATCTGTTATGTATTTTCCTTTTTTACACAAATGGGAGTTTACTATAACACTATTCTATACCTAGCTGTTTTCCTTTAACAATATATATTTTAAAGATTTATTTATTTATTTGAGACAGAGAGGGCACAAGCAGGAGGGGCAGAGGGAGAGGGAGAGAGAGAATCTAAGACAGACTCCACACTGAGTCTGGAGCCAACACAGGGCTTGATCTCATGACCCTGAGATCGTGACTTGAGCTGAAACCAAGAGTTGGATGCTCAATCAACTGTGTCACCCAGGAGCACCTTAACAGTATTCTTAGATGTGACTATTTGTACTCACAGAGATGCTTCTTTCTCCAATTGGCCGCATAGTATTCCATTGTATGCACTGAAATACATTTATTGTATTCTCTACTGATGGATACTTGGGTTGTTTTCACTGTTTTTATATAGCAAGTAGTGTTACAATGAGAACTGTGCACTTTACCCATAAGTGAGAATGTCCTAGAAATAAAATTATTAGGATTATTGCATTTCTGGGATAGGTATTGCTAAATGGCACTCCAATGGTATTATAACAAATTGTACTTTGATTCTTTTAATGTTTACAACAATTTGCACTCATACCCTTGCTAACAAGTTGGTTATAAAACTGTTTTTTTTTTACCCAGACAAAACCAATATGTTAAGTGAAATGGTGTTTCATTACTTTGCATTTATCTTATGAAGACTATAGATGAACATTTTTCCAAACTTGTTGGTGATAGCTGTATTTCTTTTTCTTTTGTCCATTTTCCTATTATGTTGTAATCTTTTGTATAGATTTGTAGGAATATAATATCTATTAAAAATTAATTCTTTTGAGATATGTGTGGGAAAAATACTTCTGAATTTGTTTTCTTTTATATTTTTGTGACATTCTTTTGCTATGCAGTTTCTTTGTGTTTATGTAATATTTATCATTTTTAAAATCTTTTTAATTTTTTATTATTTTTTAAAGATCTTATTTATTTATTTGACGGACAGAGATCACAAGTAGGCAGAGAGGCAGGCAGAGAGAGGGGGAAGCAGGCTCCCTGCTGAGCAGAGAGCCCGATGCGGGGCTCGATCCCAGGACCCCGGGATCATGATCTGAGCCGAAGGCAGAGGCTTTAACCCACTGAGCCACCCAGGTGCCCCAATATTTATCATTTTTAAACGGTTTCTGAGTTTCTCATCATATACAGAAAGGCCTTTCCCATCCCCTTCCCTTTAGTGTGTAATAATAAAGCCATATAAATATTTTAAAAGGTCTATATTTTTATTTAGTATGTTAATAATTTCATTTTGCAAGTTTTAGTCTGATCAATTCAGAATTTATTTTGCTATAAGCTATGAGGTAGGGATACAGATTTATTTTTTCCTGACATTAAACCCAATTTTCAGAGATTTTTTTTCTTCTTATTTTATCAACCTTCTATTAACCTCAAAATTTAGCCTTTTCTCTTAAGGTTGTAACTGGAGGTCAGAAACCTAGTTTTTAATAATTGGTGCAGTAGTGATTATTAAGTTCGCTCTCAATACATGTTTATAAAACTGAAATGATACAGACAGCAGAGTACTTTAATGATCACTTCTATAAAATATGTGGATATTAGATCAATCTCATTTTATATTTTTTCCTTTTTTCAAGTTCAAATGAATAATTTAATTGATTCCATTTCCTTTTTCTTTCCAGCTAATATCTTCGGAATACCTATTTCAAAAATAAATTGTATTCTCAAATGTGATCATTTTTATTTAAATCTGTTATTTTCTCCTCAGTATTATATATTTTAAACCCCGAACATAAGTCATTGTCAATAACTTGTAAAAATTAGTCAAAAAATGGCAAGACAAAACCAATCATATAACTTCCCTTAGAGAAATATAGAAAACATTTTTCATTTCTGTGTTCATGTTACATCCTCAGTATTCTCTCTGGTATGTACACTACAAAGTGGGGTTTGGAAACCATATTAAAAACAAACTTTATGCATTAGATGACGATTAAAGAAATCGAAATAAGACTATGCTATAATTAAAAAAAATGGCTACAGGAGTTAGAAAGAACCACTCGTGACCATACGTTACAAAAGTCCCTGGACAACAGACCCAACGCCCATCAATATTTTATGTATGTTTTATTTGCCTATTTATTCTGCAGTTCAATAAAAATTACATGTTGCTATGGAAACATGAAAAATCACAGATACCTGCTCTACTCAGAATTATGGCATTTCACTTTCTTAATGAAACACACATATCATAGGGGCTTAAGCCTTGTATTTGGTCATAAGTTTTGAAAAGTAAAATCTGTTAAAGAATGATCAGTTAGTTATTTTTGGTATTTGTAGCAATTTAGCCAAAGTGCTGGAAGTACTACATTAAAAAAATACATTAAAAAACATACATCTAAAGCAACGTAAGTCAAAGCGCCATCTTCCCTTACAGTATGAGGATTTGTTTTTTCATATTCTTAAAAATAGTATCTAGGTTAATGCCCACCTGTAAGTAACCATGATTCTTTTTAGAAAGAGAAAGAGGATAATTTTTTTTTTTTTTGGTCCTAGCAGGGACTGGAAAGGTGACTTCAAGAAACATGAAGACCCCACCTTCTTGAGCAGACATGTTTCCACTATCCCGTGTTTTCAGAATCCATTCCAAGTGGACTAAAAATTCCACACCAAGATTTCCCAGTACCCACCACTGGTGCAAACAGTATCTAGTGATGTCTGCACAAGTGTCAGAGAGGTGGAGAAATCCTTCAAATCTGTTAAATGTGGAATAAAGAGGAGAATAACTTGAATTAAATTCCTGTCCCCACTTGAAATAGACTCTGACTGTGCCTCTGTACCTGGCCCTGATTTTTGCATGAAAATATTCCTTTTGTCCCTATCTGGTGCTAGCCTTCAAAAAGGAACAGGGTTTAAAAAGCAGGAAATAATGTGAGATTTTAAGCAAACAGTTCAATATTCTTTTAGAATGCTCTCTGTATTCAAAAGCACTTTGATTTATATCTTTAGGAGTCTTTGAAACTGTACCTCTTTTAAAAGACCATCCCTGATTTGGGGTCTTTGTTCCTTTATGAGCTTTGTCCCCGATTTCTAATATAGAGACCCGAGAGGCATGTTGTTAAAGGAAGGAAAAATAATTTTTAAAAAGCCTGGCAAACTGTGTTAAATATGCTTTTGAAAATTAAGTTTAATATAAAGTTCAGTATAACCATCACCATTGAAAGTATTGTCTGTGCCAAATAACTCTTCAATAAAAATATCCTTTGTTTTCCTGTAATGTAATTAAAAGTGAACCCAAAAGGGCAGCAATAAATCAAGGTGCACAAAAGCAGAAAAATATTATAATTAATATTTAACATAAGTTTTGATTGCTTTTAGAGTAAGTATTAAAAATATCAATTAGAATATATATTCAAAGTTTTCTTCCTTTCCCATTACACAGTGGAAGGGGCTATTTTTAATTCTGGATACTACAAACCAAATAATACATAGTCCCTAATTAAATAAAAGACTGCAATTGAATTGAAAGTTTCTGCTGATGTCATACATAATGAGAGCACAGCTCGAGGTATGAATGAATGGCAGCCAAACCCTGAGAATGAATTACAATGTTAGCATTCAATCAGGGACTAGGTATTGTTATTTGTAATAGATGTAAAATGATTATTATTATTTTTAAATACAGACAAAGGGAAGGAAATTTGAATTCAAAAATCTGAGACTAGGAGGCAAAAAGATTAGAAAGTATATGATTAAAGTGGATATACTGTATTGGAAAATGAAATGTACAAATTTACTAAGGAATAATTGCTTTATATATTATATATATATAAATAGCTAGGTAGAACCATATCCATATCTGTGTGGGGATAGAAGTGTGTATAGAGCCTCTAAATAGAATAAGACTTTCAGTTTGCAGGCATTTATTTTAAAATATTAAAAAGGAACTTATGATATAATGAAAGGGTAAAATGGTATACATTTAGCTGATCTAAAATTCTGCACAAAATGCTGTGATTTACAACTGCTATCAGAACATATCAAAGACTGTCTTTGAGAACTTATTTTCAGAGGCACATTTTTAATTTCCACATATGGTGAATTAAGTATGTAAATCCAATATGGCTAATTATTTATTGTTGTTGAGTATTGACAATATGCTTGACTCAGCATAAGGCACGGAAAATGTGTTTTCTACCCTTAGGGGTTTCAGACAAAAGGAGACAGTGACTTCTACCTCCACCCCACACACCGCCAACCCCCACCCCTGTCCTGCTTCCTAACTCAGATTATCATTATAATACAAGTACTGGAGAGTGTCATTTCCAATCTTCCACCTAATCTCTCCTCAAAGTTTTGCTGGTCACTCCCCCTGTCTTATTGCCAGGTGGGGAAAAAAATAGACTATATCCTATATAAGATGCATTCAACTCTAAAACAAAAGTGTGGAATTGTACTTGAGGCACCAAGACAGGCAGAAACTCTGAAAGTTCTGAGGGAAACAAGTAGGAGTAGAGAGTTTTAAAAGAATTTCAGAAAATTAATGGGTCAAGACACTGATGGCTACAAATGGAGAAAAATAATATGACAAAAAAATAATTATATAGAAAAACTCCATTAGTTCTGTAGAACCAGAGTCCCACAGTTGTAATGTTCATCAATTCAAAATACTACTAGTACAACAATTTGGCTCACTACCGTTTAGTTATTTGTGAATAACACCTACCTACAACATAGTGACAAGAAAGTAAGCAGAGGTTCCTGGTTCTCAAGGACAAGGGAATGATAGAATTAGAACTATCTTGCAATTATTCTTTGACTTAATTGCACATCACAAGCACAACTTTCTTAGAATACTAATATGAATGCTACCATCACCAATTAAATTCCTGAAGATAGTTAAGTATGTTTTTGGCCATTGCTTTCCTATTGCATTTCTTTTAGAGTTGTACTATATTTACATTGAAAGAGCATGTAATCTTAGTTCTACAAATATATATATTCACAAAAGTCCTTTTTGATGCCTCTCTGGTCATTTTGGTTATCAGAAACTTTCTTGGCTTCTTAAAGATAGCCATGACTGGTGGATATGTTTGTTTTTGTTGGTTTGTTATCATTGTTTGCATTTTGGGGCTTGTGGTGGTATGTTGTCACTTTGTCTTATTGAAAATACTGTCTAGAGGGTTCTAGTGTAGCCATCTTGTTGTTCTGCTGTTTCTATGATTGTTGAGGAACATCTAAAAACTATATTGCTCTACAGTTGCTACCTTTCCAAAATTCTGTCCTAAATGTTTTCAGGGCATTATTTCACTTAATTTTTACAACAAGCATAGGAATCAGTCTTAATGCCCTCATTTTACAAAAATAAAAACAGAAGACTCATCAGTGATAAATACTTGCCTAAGATCAAACAGCCAATTGCTGATGGTAAACTATTTGACCTCCGGTGGAACTTGTCAGTCCATACGTTTAGCTCCAATTCTGTGCTGCAGTAATTTCATAGATGGCAAAAATGTGTTTTTTCTTTTTTTAACTGGGGCCTTTTAACTTCTAAATAAGATAAGCTTTCAAAGGAAAATTTCGATGCACTATCTTGCCCTATATAAAATAACACTATGTATATTATCACACACACATACACACACCCACCCACCCACACACACACACGATTTCCTTTCAGAACTTTTGTATAATCACTAAAGAAATTTCCACTGGATTATTTAAAAAAAAAAAACTCCTGCATGAATGCTTTATGTTTCTGGTAAATGGACTGCTTTCATCAAGTCTTTACGAAATACTAAGAATAGGTAGTATCATTTGTGGACAGAACACAAGACAAATGATCAGAATTCCTAGGTTTCATTCTTGATTCTGTCATCAGCATACTGTGTGGCCTCCTGAAAGTGCATTTAGTCATATGATTATAGACTCCTTCAACACTGACATTAATTCACTCCTGCAAAGTTAGTTTCTCGTATCTAATGTCCTTTGACATCATCTAGAGACAATAGTTGGAGCAAATATGATAAGAGGCACATAATGGATTATGTATTGATGACATAAAGGAGGCATGCATAATGAGTGGAAAATAAATTCTAAGCAAGTATGACAATAAAGGGATTGTTCCATTCTCTTTAAGAATAGAAGAAAAGGCATTTTTAGTTTTCAAAATCCATTTGGACAAGAGTTTCATTAATAAACTAATTTCTCTGATTGTGTTGGTCAGTATCTGAGATGGATTTTTATACATGAGAAACTTCCATGGAAAATACCCTGTTTTCAACTTCAAATTCATGGCTTAGCAATAACAGTGCCAAAGAAAACCCAAGGTTACTTGGGAGAAATCAGTTTCAGACATACATATATTTGGGCATTTTCTCACTAAGAGCTCAACATTGGATTAAGTGTTGAGGGCTAAAAGTAAAACCAAAGGGACAGAGAGTAGTGGGAATTCTTGGGTGTTCTGGCTTCTTGCATTTTCATGGAGTTTCTCTGTGTATACGCAGTAAGAATTAAAAGGTAAATCCATGCTGTGAAATGTTTTCCTTCTTCCTCTCACTGTCAGAAACAAATTTAGAATTATTATATAATTCTTTCATTACTAACATCTGTTTACACCAAATTATAGAGCATAAGGAAAGACATGAATCTCTCTGGTTTGGACTCTTTCTTAGTGACCTAAAATCTTTGCCACACTGGAGCATTTTCTATGCATACACAGGGAGGGGAGATAGAGGAAGGGGAGGAGAAAATGAATAGATACGATGTCATAGAGAAAACAGAATCCAGGAATCATCTGGACTGTGCCCTATAACTCAGTCTATATGGTTAAGTAGCCATCCCTGCTATTTCTCCTTCATTGGGAGCTGACATTCTAGAGAGAGCTTCACCTAACAGGATGGAAGTTCCAAGTGTTTTTATTTTAAGTATGTGTGAGGAAAAAAAAACCAGTAATAGAATCACTTCACTTCATGAACAGGGCAAACCATTTTAATTCATTATAATTTGAGGTTAATTATGTGTGGATGACACTGAATAGCAGTAATTATTTTAGATCCAAATCACAGTGTCTTCAAGCTATAAGACAAATAGGGAGAATATAACCTGTACTAAGATTTCTAAATGGTTCATTCAGACAGTTCAGAGATCCTCTGAGACCACTTTTCAGTATGTAAAAGTTTAGATGCTCTTGGGTAAAAGTGTGGTAGGGGATGTGAGGAGGTATAAGAGACTCTAATGACCCTATCCCCTCCCCCCTCCCAAAAATGAGTCCCATCCTCTGCATTCTGGCATTTCTTTTTTTCATTGCAGCCCTTAATCTCACTTTGAAAATATTTGCATCTTAACCACTCAGTTGTTGAAATTTTCCATTTCTGGCCAACTTCACAGGTAAGTAAATCCCAACTTTAGCTATGTAATCTTATTAAAACAGAGCCAACAGGAAAAGGGAACAAGTAGAATGCATGAGTGTAAGTCTTAAGCTTTGATGCAAATGGGGACATGGGTAGAGTTTTGAACAATGAATCTGATTCCAAAGTAGCTAAAAGGGCATTATGAAATTTTAAGCAGCTACATGTTAAACAGGATAAAAAAGTGATGTTGAAGATGATGATGACGATGATGATGATGATTAAGAAGGAGGAGGAGGAGAAGAAAGATAATGTAAGAGAGGAAATGAAGAACTAAATCATCTTTCCTCAGTCTGGTTGTTGCCTGTAAAGTCTAGTCTACTCTGCTAAAATTCTGATATAATATTTCTATAGACATAATAATCATAATAGTAATCATAATATAAACATCATTATTTTTATCTGCAAAGTGGCTATCTTTCCATTGGGGCATTGGCCCTTGTCCACACTGCCTTTGTTTTGTGGGACTATCATTTATAGAACCCAATGAACATAGAGGTGAGCACTTGACCCAGAATGGCTCATTCCTAAGGTATCTCATATTTTTGGACACAAAAGTTGACACATAACTTACACAGGTAGAGCCCTTTTACAGATTTAATACAGATAGCAGGAGGGACAAGTTTCTCTTCCATTTGGATAACAAGCTATAAAGAACTAGTCTGAAATTATAATGTTGCCAGCAGCAACCTTCTTTAGTGTGAGAGGATCTGGACCATCTGGCAAAAAAGAATAAAGCAAATATGAAAAAAAAATCTAGCTGCACTAATAGTTGGTGAGAGAGCAAGCCCTGACACCATTTTTGAGCCTCTGAATCCAGCTCTTTCTGATGCCAATTCAACATTTAACTTCTTAGTTGCATGAGGCAATCATTTTCTTCTCCAGACATTTTAGTTGTGTGTGTGTGTGTGTGTTTTTAAGGGAGCTAGTTTGAGTTTGTCTTTTATTACATAAAACTAGAAAAGTTTTGACTAATGTGACTTGGAAGGTCATAACTAATTCTTTATCATTTGCATAGTTAAAAAGCCAGAAGACAGTAAGGAATAATCAATTAGGGTGGGTAAATTCACTTCGTATCTACTTGAAATGACTGATTTGACTATTTACCAGTAACTGAAACATAAGTAGCAAGTTTGCTTTATGAAAGTTTATGAATTAAAAGTAATTCAACAAAGACAAAAATAAACCTCAATAAAATATTTTCATGTATATTAATTCACCTGGGGTTTAGATCACAGGTTGAGAAACTTTTTTCATAACAGGTCAGAAAGGAAATATTTTTGGCTCTATGGGCCAAATAATCTTTGTTACTACTCAAATTTGCTGTTACAGCATGAAAACAGTCACAAACAATACATTAAAAAGTAGCATGGCTATATTCCAATAAAACTTTATATACAAAAACAAATGAGGACCTGGATTTGGCACATGGGCTAGAGTTTCCCAACCTCTATTTAGGAGAGTAACTCCGTATTTTTCATCACCACAAATTTACTAAAATAACTACATTCTACCAGGTGACATATTTAGCCTCATAAAGATTCAGAGATGTGTATGGAAAAGTTCCTATCCTTAAGGACTTTGCAATATAATAGGAAAATAAGACAAGTTTGTCCCTAAATTATCATTCAAATCAAATATCAAGTGTCTTAAAAATAAAATGAAATTATAAGGAAGCCCAGAGGTGGAGATTAAGTCTACTGAGAGCACATTTTCCCCAATGGACTGTAAGGATATTATTTACTCAGGATAACACTTAACCCCGTGTTATTCTATGTTGCTATGTGACAGAGAGAAAAAAACATAATGATTGCACTCTTCTCCTCTTTCCTCACCTTGGAAGGTAGATTCTTTGCCCTGCTCAGAAAAAGAGAACTTTTGGAGTTGATCTAGATTTAATAGTGGAAAGGTGCAATTAAAGATGGGGAAAGAGAGCTGGTTGCAATAGCTCTACAAAAGAAAGGACATGGAGATACATAAGGAACAACTTCCCATTTCCTGTTCCAGATTTGGAATGAGATTATTGGGAACAAATCCTTATTCTAAAAAAAATACATCTATCACATCTGAATGTTTGGAGTCATATTTCTGTTGCTTTTGAGAGCCATAACATGCAACAGAGGGCATTAAAATGGGAGGGAGAAGACCCAGATTAAATGGATGTAAAATATATAAATGATATTGGATGTTTTGAGTTAGAAACATCCTTGGAAAACACACATGTTATGTCCTTTTTGTGCACTGTTTTCTGCAAAATCCTCCTGTCTAAGACAGGTCATGAGCAGGTGGTTGGGGACATAAGAAGAGGTTCTGTGGTTTGGACTCTTGAGACTCTTAGCCTCAGCTCAACCAGAGCTAATGAGCTTGTTTGTAACCTGTTTTATATACTAGGGTTCCAGACAAGATACTTGAAAAGAAGGCACTAAGACTTGAAAAAGAAATGTTTTAACACTATTGAGTTGAACCCGAGGTGTCACACAGGTTGAGTCAGAGCCAGAACTAGAACTCACAGTTAGTTTCCTTTTTGACTGCCCAGGATTGCTCTTTCATGTGCATCTCATAAATGAAGGTGAGCTGCCCGAATCCATGAAGGGAATTAAATCGCATTCATGTGATCAGCTCTGGAGTCACATGTTAGTGTTTAATACCAGAATCCCTGCTATGGCCAAATGCTATGTTTCCTATGTGTTTGCTTAGAGCAAAGGGCTATCACATATTTGTTAAATCCAGCTGAAGGTTTTTGCACCTCCATACTTGATAAATTAGATGTACAATTTTCTCATCCTCTGAGATCTGTGTCCTTGGAACTGGGCTTCCCCTTTCCCCCTAACATAACTGTTTCTGCCATTTCATCAAGAAATGCTGACTATTTAAAAGGGGAACCATATTTTTCTTCTTCACTGTAGTACTGGGACAAAGGGCTTCAAATGGATCTAGTCAGTCTCTGAGGACATCTAAGACTGTATCCTTTTACACTGTGGTTTGCTTTTCTCTCCTACCACATTGTCATTCTAGCTTGTAGAGTCCATCCAAGCATCCTACTTGTGTTTATATTCACTGTGCATATACTATATACAATTTCTTCATCTAAGTGAGTTCCTGACTACCTTGCACTGAAAATTTCTACTTGAAAAATTCTATCTGAATGATTTTCGGTAACATTCTCTGTTTTAGTGGAAGTCAAAGAGGTCTACTTAATTTCCTCCTCTGGTCGATGAGTCACATGGATTCTTACTTCTGGTCACTGAGATATAAAATAAGGTTCCTGCTGCAACAGAAATAATGAATAAGATGGATCATTGAAGAATGAGTATTAGTAAAAAGACTGCAGCACAAGGAGTGATTAGTTTTGGTTGTCCACAAGTTCTAACTCATAGGACACATACTCATAGATAAAACCTTAATGTTCAGTTCTTACTGAAATTATTTATTGTTCCATGAAACAGCTGTCCTCTGGCTTGCTCATCAAACACCAATACAGAATTACCTGGCAATCTGTTTAGATTTGATATACAACAATCCCCACAACAACCAATAATTTGAGAGGCTGAGGGGGTTCCCCACACTGTTCTAAGTGCTCCAAGTTCACCACTTGCTGAGAGTCAAGAGCCAGAAGAAGAGTCAGATCTCACCCATCTCTCTTCAAGCTTGCCATTTTGGCAAAGAGCACCAAAAGGGGTAGGAAGGTAGTTCTCTGACAAAATATTCCATAGATTTAAGGAAAATACAGTCTACAGAAATGAAGAGTTTTGTGTTGGCCTCCAGAAAATGAACAAGCTTGAAGGAGAGACCACTATACTGAAGACTGAAGATGGGAATGAATAGTACCATGAAATCAATAACAGAATACCATTTGCTTTAGTTTTTTTAAATGTCAGCTTTTGGATCAATGAACAAATTTTAACAAGCATTTATTTCACTTTAAATTTCATATATTTTATATAACTATTCCGAAAGTTCTGTGTGAATGTATTAACCATAAAACATTTACTGAATTAAACACAGATTAGGAATGTCAAAAATTTTTTTAAGTCAAAGAATTAAATATGTATACTTAATGACTTTCATAGGTGCTCTTTCTTATCTAAAAATAGGATAACATATTTTAAGAACAAAATTCTTTCACCAAGAGTCATTTGTAGTTATAACATTAAAACATTCAAATTATAGCTAGAAACACACAAGTTTTAAAATTTTGCTGAAAGACAAATTATTTTAAATAATTTTTTGCATAAATATTTAGTTGCTGGCATAAAGGCTAGAGGATCGGAAGCCTAGGGGAAGGAACCTGTAACAGTTATAAAGGTAACAATAGGCTCAAATACAAAAAGGACCAATTCAGCTGGTTTAAAAAAAGAAAAGAAAGCACAATAGCACACCAGTAAGTTCACCTATTATATAATTACAGGTTTTGTATACAAGTGCAGACAAGCAGACAGAATAAAAACCTCCTCTAGGAAATCCAAAAAACTTGGCAGGTCTGGCCAGGTGGGATGCGATGCTGGTACCAACAACAAAAAGAAACAGACTGCAACTAGGGTTTGGCCTAAGTCTGAATTTGGCTTCTCTTTGCTAAACAGCAGTTTGCGGCAAAACTCTGGGAAACAAAGGGAAAATGGAAAGTGCTAGAGAATTAAGGCATAGAGCTCAGGTAACTAAAAAAAGATGTTGTCAGTCACAGGCTTTGCCAGCCAATGTTTTTGCCTTCATTTATGAGAACAACTCACTTGAGGTCTTTCAAGAGCTTCAGAAGACGGGAATTTTATAAACAAAGCTCTTTACCAAAAGGCAAAGGAGAAGACAAATAAAACTGTTTTTAGCACACGGCACCATGGCAATTATGTACCATTCACAGATGTGTTTTATACTCAAAAAAAATCTCAGATTTGACTGTGGTCCTGGGAACTGATGAACCTAGACTTCAGAAACGTATGATCAATGTATTTCCTTTTTTAGCATACTTATCTTTTCCCATTTGCTTTCCCCATTATGTTTACTTGTCATGCAGGGAACTCAAAATAATCCAACAATTCCATATCTGGTTATATATCCAAATAATTGAAAGCAGGGACATTAAGAGGTATTTTTACATCCATGTTCATAGCAGCCCTGTTGGCAACAGACAAAGAGTGGAAGCAACCCAAGTGTCCAGCCATGGGTGAATGGATAAACAAAATGTGGTCTCATTTTCAATGGAAAATTATTCGGCCTTTAACAGGAACAGAATTTCTGACACACACTAGAACATGGATGAATCCTGAAGACATACTACCACTGAAATAAGCCAGTCACAAAAGAACAATAGTATAGGATTCCTCCTATATGAGATTCCTAGAGTGGTCAAGTTCATAGAGACAGAAAGTAGAATCGAGGAGCTAGAGAGAAGGAGAAGGAGACTGGGAGGTCAACTGGGGGAGAATTTCTATTCAGCAAGAGGAAAACTCTTTGTAGATGGATGGTGGTGATAGTTACACAACAAGGTAAATGCATTTCATTGTCACAGAACTGTACATTTACAAAGGGCTAAGATGGGAACTTTTAGTTTAGGTGTATTTACTCTTTTTTTTTTTTTTTTTAAATCAAGTATTTGGAGGCATGGGGGGAGGGAGTCAATGAACAACAATGGCTCTGCCATTCAAGAAGGTCTCAACACCAGCCAGAGTTTGGAACTAACTAATGATGGGTTGCTTACAAAAGGCAGTAGATACTGTCAGTGCCTTGCTTATAGTCCTTCAGCCACTTGCCATTTTTTCACATGTTAATCTGAATTCCAGCTGCCAGCCCCAGTACCCTTTGCCTGATGGATTTCATTAGCTGTCAGAGCCAGCTTTTCCTGGGTAAGCAGTAAGCCAGAAGCACCAGGAAACTAAAGCCCTTTGGGAACATATTTCAATCAATGACTGATGGGAACTGGTGTACAAACACCCCAGCTCCCTCACCCTCTTGACTGAGATGGATAACTGTGAGACAGGTGTTTTACACCATTTTCCAAATTTCCCAGCAGAACTCCACTCATGTTCCTGATAGAACTTGCTTAATGATGCACCTTTATTGGAGTTTTCCCCCTTTCCTTTCTGTGAAGGTTAATTTTATGTGTCAATCTGACTAGGCCACAGTACCCAGATATTTGGTCAAATATTTTTAAATGTTTCTGTGAAAGTGTTGTTAGACAAGTTTAGCATTTATTTTTTAATTTTTTAGAGAGATTTATTTATTTGAGAGAGAGAGAGAGAGAAAGAGAGAGTCATTGGGGGGAGGAACAGGGAGAGGGAGAGGGGAAGCAGACTCCCTGCTGAGCACAGAGCCTGACCCGGGGCTCCATTTTAGTACCCCAAGATCATGACCTGAGCCAAAATCAAGAGTCAGGTGTTTAACTGCCTGCCCCATCCAGGCACCCCAACAAGATGAGCATTTAAATTAGTAAACTGAGAAGTGTGTGGGTGGCTCAGTTGGTTAAGTGACTACTTTCAGCTCAGGTCATGATCCCGGGGTCCTGGGATCAAGTCCTGCATTGGGTTCCCTGCTCTGTGGGGAACCTGCTTCTCCCTCTGACTGCCACTCCCCCTACTTGTGCACTCTCTCTCTCTCTCTCTGTCAAATAAATAAATATAATCTTTAAAAAAAATTAGCAAATTGAGTGAAGCAGATTACTCTTCATACTGTGAGTGGGTCTCATCTCATCAGTTGAAGGTCTTAGTAGAAAAAGATTCCTCTGCCTCAAAGAAGAGGGAATTTTGAAAGAATTCTTTGAAAGAGGAAATGCGTGAAATGCAAGATCAACTCTTCCCTGGGTCTACAGTCTGCTGGCCTGTGCAGATTTTGGACTTGTACCTCCACAATTATGTGGGCTGATTTCTTAAAATACACCAATCTTGCTCTCCCTCTCTATATACCTTCATACTATTAGTTCTGTTTCTCTAGAGAATACGAATGTACTTTCTGCTCCCACACCAGTGTTGCCTGGGAAACACTTTGCTATTTAACTGTATTGCACTTGAATCCTTGTCTGAAAAATGTGGTTCTCCCTCCAGAACACACTTAGTAATATCTGGAGACATTTTTGGCTGTCACGATTGAGGGTTCAGGTAGAGACCAGGAATACTCCTCAACATCCTATAGGGCTCAGGAGAGCTTCCCACAGCAAACTCACCCAGCTCAGTGTCTGTAAGTGTCAAGGTTGAGAACCCCTGACTTAGAGTAGGTTTCTGGGGAAACCTAAACTAAAGCAGGGGCTAAAATGAGAAAAAAAAAAAAAAAGGTGGATATTGCTGAATTAGGGAAAGTTCTCCAATTGAAGTTATTACAAATCTACAAAACAAAGAAATGAAAATGCTTGCATGAGGGGTGCAAGGCTATTAGAGAGCCAAGTTTAATCTGCCAACCTGAGGGTGCCTCTTCCCTTTAAACTCGCTGTGTCCCAAAATGGAAACAAAGCCATGTGAGTTTTGCATCTGTGTGGTTAATCCTCACACACGGAAATCAGCATAAAAGAAGGGCCCCAGTAGGATGGTTGATGGTGGACAGAGATCCTTCCTGGGTGTTCCAGTGTTATACTAATGTGCTAAGTGACTTGCGCCCAGGCTCCAGCCTTGTACAGCATGGAATTCAATTCATGTCTCAGCAAAAAGACCAATTATTTAACATCACTGAGTTTTGGGAAGGTCCTCAAAAGGTCACCCTTGCCAAGGTTGCATCTGTGAATTCCCTGGGCCTCATGTACAGGATTTCCAGCTTTATGAAAAACATGATTGGTTGTCATCTGTGTTCGCTCATTTTCCTTCATTGGAACTAAGTTCTTTCTTGGCCACATTAAGAAGTGAGCCTGTCAACACTTCCATATGCTCTCCAGGAAGAACGGTCACTCCCTCTCAACCAGCCTTGCCAGAAAATTTCTTTTCAGTGTTACCTGTCAAGTCTCCTGTTTCTCCTGGGAGATGCTATTTTCCTCAGTCATCTGGATTGTTCGAGTTCTCTGGGAGTGTGACTTTAACAGGCACTTCAGGGTGTTGCGATACCAGTTCCTCACTATCTGTGTGTTGTTCATTTTCAGACAATCAATTGCAGAGCTCGCCTTGGCGTCTTTGATAATGGGGTTGGATCCAGGGCAGAGAAGCGGGGCCAGCAGTTGGTGAGAAAAAAAGTGAGAGTCAAAGAGAAGCCTCCAAGAAAACGTTTCTGGCTGCTTTGCTAATGCTTGGATTGATTTGATGCAGAGATATTCTTGGAGAGTTTTGATTATTAATGTGCCTAATTCTACAGCTTCCATGTAGGAAGTGAGTTCTTCTATAAAGTGGGATCCCATGAGGAATTTCACAGCATGAGATCAATGACAAGTCCAGCCTCTTGCCTCACACAATATGTTGACCAGAACGTCCATGATTAAAGCTTCAATTCTGCCACTGAAAATGCCAGACACTCTTCTGGAGCTGTAACAATAGCTTCTGTGCCACCTGATTCTATTCCAACATGAGAATAGCACAGAAGACTATCAGAACCTGTAGTTTTATAGACACAATTTGAAAAAATGTATGAGAAGGAAACAGTCAAACATTATATTTAGCTTTGAAAACTGTGAGCTGAGACCCTTGTGTACTGAAAACCCATTGGTTTGAATTCTAATTTTATCTGTGTTAGTCTTAGTCTTAGAAGAGTTATTTAATTTCACTGGGCCTTAGTTTCCTCAACGGTAAAATTGGGGACTGGGCAGGACCTGAACCAAGGATCCTCCCCATTCAGGTTTTCTTTGAGTTCCAGAAAAGATGGGCAAACCAAACTTCATAAAGATTGATTTCATAGTATTAGTTAGCTTATTCCCCACTCACTCGATCAATGGCAAAAACACTGTTGATAGAGACCCAAAAAAAAAAAAAAAAGGAAGAGATGATTTTGCACATGTGAGGTTGATTTGGGATTGAATCAATGAATACCTTGTGAAGAAAACATGAGAGAAACACTTCCTTTTAAGCCAGTAAAATATACTTAAGTCTATGAAGAAATGATTAGCATGACTCTATATGGGAAGGAGAGAATTTCTAGGGGAGGGAGTCTCTCTCATCATGTGTTCTTTGCCATACAACAGACAATAACTTATGTTGAGATCTGGGGAGCAGAAAGTACTGTTTGTGAACATAAACTGTTATATGTGAAAATCATAAGTTGGTCACTGTGTTAGTAAGGACTCTCCCCACAGCAGACCCTGGGACAAAGATTTCAGTGCAGGTAGCTTACTGAGGAGATGGTACTAGAAAGCAGAAGAGAAGGAATTGGAAAAGTGAGACAAGGAAAAGAGAAAAGCCAAGAGGGAGCATGAATAAGGAGGTTGCCACAGTAGTCACACTGGTGCTATTCTGAGTAACTGCATAAGAATTACGGTCATAACTGACTCACTGAAGGACAGGAAGTATTGGGCATTTATCTACTCACTCTCCTTTCCCTTTTGGTTGAAAGCTGTTCTGGGGGACATTGACTGCCTGCTGCCTTGCTCTATCTGCCACCCTCTCACAGCTTCAGAGAGAGCAAAATGGAGAGCGCCTCAGAACACACTGCTTCTGGGACAATTCACAGGTAGAGAGAACTGCCCATCTCAGCTGCCTCGAAGTCAGTTGGGTCACTGGACATGTCATGGTGCATCACTGTGCCACATTGATTTTAATTACCTATAGTATATTTACATCTTAATTCAGCTAACAGGAGAGAAGTATATGTGCTATAACTTTTTAAAGCTTAGAATGATAGTTAAGATGGAGACTTGAAAAAAATTATCTATAATACCAAGTTAGAAATATCTTCCAAAGATGGAGCTCATAGAAGAGGGTAGAAGATGCCCATGGGGATATCCATTCTGGACAAGGTGACCAATAGCTGAGCACATGAGCTCAGACTTCTGTGTTCCCTTTTCATGTCATGACTGCACCCACACTGAGAGCCAGAAAAGCATGAGCCAGCACCAAGCAACTGATTACTTACCCTTTCACGTTGTCCTTCTATATATATTTTTCCCCTCTGGATTAAAAAAAAAAAAAAACAACTTGGAAAGCAAGAGGGACAATAAATATGACTTAGAAAAGATATCAGCCCTATTCTTTGTACACTTTTATTTAGCCTTGGGCAATCCTATCTCTGAAGAACATACTTAAGAACTCTTGATTTGGATTTTGATACTCCAATCCCTCAAACTTCCAAAAGAAAACAGAGGGGAGCATTTTACTCAGTTGAATATGAAAAGAATACTCATAACTTCATTGGCTAATCATGGTCCTTTTGATTTAAGGATCAGAGTCCCCACTCCAGCTCAGATAAGCAAAGAGGGATTCATTTTAATGGTAGAACACAGATATGCAGAGACCCAAAGAAAGCTCATGTGGGCTTCAAGGGCTGAAATCAGAAACTAGAAATTCAGCAATGAAATCTTTCTCCACTTATTAGGGGCTGTGCTCTGTCTCTGTCTCTCTTTCTCACAGACAATTCCCCTTTCCTACCCCAACTTCCTCTACTGACTTTTATTCTAGGGCCTCAAACCCCACTCAAAACCTTCCAGTTCTAGTAATTATTTTCAACCAAGAATTTCCTGTTTCTCTAACACCAAATATCCAAGAGATGAATCCATTGGATTCATTCCAATTCACACCACACCAGACGAGTCATAAATTGTTGGAAACTATACAGATGGGTCAAGTTCCCATCTTTTGTTCAATCAGCTGTTGCAAGGGCTGGGATCACAGAGACCATGCATATCCCACTCCTGCCAGCTTCTTGTGTTTGCAAATAAAGTTTTATTTAAACACAGTCACTCTCACTTGTTTACATATTATAAGATTCCAATGGCAGAACTGAGAAGCTGGAACAGAGGCCTTATGTCCCATAAAGCCTAAAACATTTATTATTGGCTGTAGACTGAACTGAGTCCTTCCTTCCTCTTAAATTTATATATTGAAGCCTTAGCCCCTAGTGTGATGGTACTTGGAGGTAGGGCCCTTGGGACATAATCAGGTTTTCATGAGATGTTGAAGGTGGGACCCTCACAATGGGATTAGTGCCCTTATAGGAAGAGCAAGAGAGAGATCACTCCACATGCAAGCCCTGAGGAAAGACAATGTGAACACAAAGCTAGAAGGCGTTCATATGTGAGCCAGAAAGTACGTCCTTATGAGGATCCAAATCATCCAGCAACTTGACATTGGACTTCCAAACTCCAGAACTATAAGGAATAAAATTCTATTGTTGAAGCCACCCATCTGTGCTATTTTGTTATGACAGCCTGAGCAGGGAAAGACACTATATATCTTTCTATATGCCCAGGTTACTGTGAAGATTAATTATGATAGTGCCTCCCAGAGGACACAGCCTGGTGACCACACACTTTCTCAACATGTATTACATTCCTTTTGCTGCATTCAGAACACATTCAGGCTCTAAGACCACATCGCTTTGGGAGGAAAAAAAAAAGTAGCCTACAGGTTCAAGATCAAAAAAGTGGTTTTTATGCATTCAATATACTCTTGAAATCTTCGCAGGTTTTCAATTAATCTGTTAAATGTAGCAGTGTGTTCATAACTTAATTTGTATATTTTACCCCATTTGCCTTAATGCAAGTAATTGGCAGGTACCACATTAACACACAAAAGTAGTTAATGCCACGTACCAAAAAAAGCATATTTAGTTCTTTATTATTTCTGCTAAATAATACAATGCACAAATCATAGAGCTGAAGGGCCTGAAAAGATGTGTGAAGGTGGATCCATTCATCCTTCAGCTTCTGGGCAGCACTTCACATCAATTATCCTACAAAAATCATTGTACGTTCGTCATTAAAATCACCAGATAATGAGATTCCACAGAATCCCTTGGTAATATGCACCAGGGCCTCACAATGCTTTTATTGGGGTATTTTCCCGAAATGGAGCCCAAATTCTTCCTGCTGCTAGGTCTTTTCATCTTGTTCTCAAATGTCCAAGCTGTTCCACCTGAGTTCGTGCATGGCATAGGGTCGTGCAATGACCGGCTCTCTCTCTTGCTCCTTGTGGAGGAGGGCACTAGTTGCATTGCCTCCATAATACCCTGGGTCTTGCAGATCCCACTTCTACAGCCAGAGCCACATCGAAGCAGGGGGAAAGAGTTTAGGGCCACTTTTCAGGAGCCTGTGCTCAAGAGGTGAGGCAGTGAGGCTTCTGGAACCAAAGAAGGTATTTTTCCTCTGTCTTGTCCACAGAGGACATTTTTTTTCTAACTACAAAACTCAAAAGCTGTCACTGTTATAGTATTATAAACAGTACCACTTCCTACACTGAGTCATCTCTTCAGAATGTTTTGTGATATCTTCTTTTAATATTTGAAATGCATTTTCTTAAACTTATATCTTTGATAGGGATAGAAACTTCAGGATGTCATGACAGTAAATGCTTAAGAGTTTGAGAAAAATTAACTGCTTCAGGATGAGAGAGGGTCATTTAACACCCCTATCAAATAAGGAGTATACTTTCCTGAAATCACTTTCCAAGAGGATTAAGCTAACCAAAAATATGCTCAAATACATTTCTATGAAAACATTGTTGTCAAAAGTAAAATACGTAAGTGAAGACATGTTTAAAGCTATATTTCTGTATTTCTCCATCTTCCTAGAAAAATGTTTTCTTAAGACAGGCAAGAAAATATGCATTCATTATTTGAGATTCTTCTCCTCATTTTAATGATTAACTTAAAATACAGTGTTTGGAGGCTCACATACCAATCCTTTCTTCTCCCCTCCTCCATGCCCCAGTAATCATACCCTACTGGAACCCAACCACAGACAGACCATTTCTGTAGCTTAATTGCCATCAGTCATCAGACTTGGTGACAAGAGGTGTTACCCTAAGAATTTACAGTTGAAGAAACACCTCAATGTAAAGGCAGAAAAGGAAATAAACTCTCCTAGGCGGTATGAGAGCTGTGGAAGAGAGGGACCAGTGACATTATTTGATAAGGTTGGTTCCCTCAAATTGGCAATGCATCCGTTCACCTTCATCATGGGACTTTAAAGATAGACAGGAGTGAAAGAAAGAAATCATCTGGAGCATACTGACTGACATGGAAACAAACCTATAAAAAGTGGGATGTCTCTTGGAAACCATGTCATATGTATAAGGCAGACAACATTTGGTCAATATATCTTTGCAGATATAAATAATTATAAAACAGTTACTATATTCCTAGAAATATACATGGGTTTTAATCAAGTAACTGTCTGATCATTTCAGGCCACACTTTAATAGTGTCTGTAGGTTCAGCCACTGGCTACCTCTTACAAGTGATAAAGCTTTGATTACTGACCTAATGCAGACTTTTTACCCACAATGGGTCAGAAAGTCTTTACAACTGAGCCCCAAGCCTATATCTACTGTCTCAAATAGCTTTGAAGAAATAGATTTTAAAACTTCACATTTTGATCCAGGTAGAATTCTGAAACTTAAGAATTTTCTTTAGAATCTGTTTCCAATTTTAGAACGTCATCAACCTTTGTGCAATTTTCTTAAAGAAGAATCTAGGATGACTTTGTAGGTTGGACATATTCAATTTTCAAATTTGATTAATGAAATATGTTATATGCGAAAAGACTACTGATTTTTAAATTAGTTCCCCATCACATACTCACCAAAACACCGTGAGAGGCACCTTTAATCATGCTAATTTCAGGCAGGTTCATAATATCCTGGAGATGTGTATATTTCAAATTGAATTAATCATCGCCTCCCCTCCACCCAAGACTTATCAAGTAGCCCCTCCCCCTATTCCTTTCTTTTCTGTTAGTGACACCCTCCCTCCCAGCCACCCAGGTTCAGAATCTCAGATTTCGTCTCTTGTTTAATATTTAACCAAATGACAAGCACCACCCATGCTACCTTTATAACATTTTATATCCCTTCTTCTTCTATATGTCATTAATTCATGAACTTGTAGCTCAAATCAGAGGTCCATTGCTCTGAAGCCCCCCAAACTCTGATAACCCAAAGTTTTTGGTTTTAATAGTTTGTTTAATAATTTGAATAGACACGAATCATTTTATAGACGTCATTTGTAATATTTAGTTTCAATTTGTCTGGACAAATATTCAAGTGTTTGACTACAGAGAGCTTATCCATACCCAAGCATTATCCAATATATGGTATATGCCCTGGAGCTCTTTTCTAAAGTCTGGAAAATTCTGTATCCAAAATACATCTGGCCTCAAGGATTTCAAAAAAGGGAATGTGGATATTTGTTATCTTACTTATTGTTTCATCTTTCTCTAATCCATTCTATACCTCTCCATCAAATTAACTCTTCTGAATACATCTATTCCAAAACTGTAGTCTTCAGCAGATACCTCTAGCTCTATAGTCTGGCATTCAGCCTTGACGATCTGGTCTATCTTCTCTACTCTAAACAGGTGGGGCCTAGAGGACATTCAGATTGCATAATAACTAGCTTTGAGAAATAGAAAGTCATGCCCAATTCATTTTGCAGACCGAGAGGTTTAGCTATTAGGTGTATAGCACTCAATAAATGTTTGTTGAATAAATAAAAGAATGAATAACTGGCAGAGAAAGGAAGGACTAAAGAAGAGAATGAATGCCAAGTATTGATCTGAGAAAGTATGGATGGTAATATAAAGTGGCAGATTTTAGTTCATACTTCTATGCGGAACCCTGGTTGGGCTATACTAAGAGTCAACTTTGGAACTCCTTGAGAGAGAATGAATTCCACGAAAGATCTAGAGAAGCAGCCTCTAGACAAATGAAGAATTGTTATTAAGAAAATCTAAATAAATAGGTGGGAATTTGTTTTTGTTTGTCTGTTTGTTTTTGTTTGGTTTGGTTTCTGAGCGAAGGAGGAAAAAATGAAGGGACTTGTATAGTAGTCATCTGTAGTGGCCTGGACTTATTGCTCATGTGACTAGCAACAGAAAGGGTAGAGCATCAGAGAACAGGTAGGGCTTGCAGTTTGAAAAACTCAGCAAAACCACACAGGGGCACTCAGGGCCCATGGTGGGCTCCCTCTGCCCCCAGCACTGATGTCAGTTGATTTAGACATGAGAAGAGGGATTTAGTTTATACTGAACTGAAGTAAATATAAGTGGACTGAAATTTAGGGATGTCAGTTACATGCATTGAAGAAACAGGTTGAGATTAATATGATACAGAAACTATATCTGAGTAGTAAATAAGGTACAATAAATCAAAAAGCACTTCAGGAAGTAAGTTAAAGATATTGACACACAAGTATTAAAATTAAGTAAAATTAAAATGTTACTCCATTTTTACTTAGGTCCCTAAAAGAAAAATATATCTGCATATATCTATATATCTATCTTCCTGGGATAGTTTAGAATCATTCCAGTTTGGGAATAAGCTAGCAAACTCGAAAGCTTTTTGCATAGCTTTTGTAATGTGGGATTCTGAAGAACTATATTCAAAGGGCATTAGACGGAGGAAAAAAAAAAAAGGCAAGCAAGCAAGCTACTGGTGACAGAAATAGAAGCGGTGGAGGGGTTTGTGATCCTTTTGACAATTCATAAGGAAAGCTTCCTCTGTCATAACCTTAAGCGCAGTAGAGTATCTATGAATACTCCAATAACGGTGGCTTATATTTGAATCACCTAGTCAGCAGCTCTGGTAGTATCAATATAACACATATGAATGGACCTGCTCAAGCCGCATTCCAATCACTCACTCCACTTCTAACCCAGGACTTTAATGACTGCCAAGCTTCCACACTGGCTTGCATGCCCTCCTCTCAGACACGCGCTCCTGACAGCTTCCTCAAACAAAAAGAATATGACTAAACTCCCGAAGCAGGACATAAGGAGTTCTGGTGCTGAGAAGCAAGCCAAATTTACAATTTGAAAATAAATGCCAGCAATGTTCAATATATTACATATTGCATACTATAAGAATTACATTATTATTGCCATCATAATATACGGCAGTTATTAGAATTACAGCAGTAACATATGCAATAGCTAATGGACTTATAATGTAGCATGCCATTGGGAAATAAAAACCAACTATATTTTTTCCTGTTACCAAACAAATGCTGCTATAATCTATACAGTAATTTGAAACTGAGTAGTTATAAGTAGAAGTTTATACCCATATTTGCTATGCATATGTGGGCCTCTGTCACATAATTTCCCACTAAAGTTAAATAAGAGGAACATATCGCACACAGACTGGTTCTATGTGCCCAAACTGTTTTGATTATTTTGACTGACTACACCGGTTAAGTCAAATTCTCCAGTTCAACAGAACTGAACTCAACCAAAAGAAATCACAGAGGTCAAAACAATAATCAAGTCAGTCAAAAAGTAATTTTTTTTTCTTTCCTGAGGTGATTGATTTGACTGGTCAAGTCAGTCCAAAGAGTTGAACCAGCCTGTGCATATAGGCATAACCACAGTATTTCATCACACCTAGCTCACTGGAGAAAAAAAAAATAGTATCAATACTTCACATTAACTGATCTTTGTATAAACTCACTGAGGAAGTTGGGGTGAATGTCTCCTTTTCACCTTTTTTTTTTTTTTTTTAAGATTTTATTTATTTGACAGAGAGAGAGAGAGATCACAAGTAGGCAGAGAGGCAGGCTGAGAGAGAGAGAGAGGGGAAAGCAGGCTCCCCGCCAAGCAGAGAGCCCGATGCGGGGCTCGATCCCAGGTCCCTGAGATCATGACCTGAGCTGAAGGCAGAGGCTTAACCCACTGAGCCACCCAGGCATCCCTCCTTTTCACCTTTTAAGCTGAATACTTTTAAAGAAAAGTGGCTAGAATGTATTACCTGTAACTGTATTAGAGATCACCCCAAAACAGTAACTTAAGGTGGATTTATTAATTCCTAAATGCTGTGAGTTGCATGGGCCCAGCTGGACAGTGTTTCTGCTGCATTTGATATAGACTGAGGTCATTCATGAAGTTCCATTTAGCTGGGACCTTGATGGGGGATGGAGTATTCATGGTGAACTCACATCCACGTGGGTTTCTCTCCATGTAGCTACTCATTATTTCATAGCTTAGCCTGAGTTTATTTTGAGCAAGGCAGTTGACTTCCAAGTAAAAGCATTCCAAGAGGATAAGCCCTAATATGCAAACATTACTTGAACCTGTGATTCCATCATGCTTGTCAAAGCAAGCCCGGAGCAAGATAGGAGGGGACTCTCCAAAGGCATAAATATGAGGAGACGGGGTTCACTGGGGGCACAAAATGTAACATTCTACTAGAACAGGGCTGGGATGCTGTGGAGCCAGAATTAGAACCTGGCCTCCTTAAAGTGGTTTTCTTCCCATCAAATTAAGCACATGTAAACTTTTCTTAGTAATACTAAGAGGATTCATCGTCATTTTAACATTCGTTGTATCCTTAATTCAGAGTAGAGAGGACAGTTTAATATTGCAGATCTGTTTTGAAGTTACCAGTTGCCTTTACCTTCCCATTTAATTTCTCATCATTTTTATCTAAAATGGAAATCCAAGACAAAGATATCTTTGCTAGTTTTCACATGCCTTCATTTCCAACAACTCAAAACCTTATAAAGACCCAAGAATGATCTTGCTCTCTATCATCTCACCTTATGCAGAACTAACACGAGGAGGTAGAGAGAATTATTATGTCCTATATTGAATAATTGAGAAAAAAGAAAATCAGATTGTTGAGTGGCCTGCATAAATTCTATGGTGCATGACAAAGCCAAGCTTCGATTCTAGAAGATTCGTGCTCTGGAAGAACTTATGGTCTTTTGGGAACATATTTGCATAAAACTTCTGCAGGAACTTAATATGGATCTTTTCTACCTGCTGACTGTTTATAGCACAGATAGATGGTTCTGTATATTCTGGCATTTGAAGAGTTCCATTGCTTGGAATTTAGCACAAAGGATAACTCAAAACAATGCTTCTCTATCTTTTTGATCCCCAAATCCCTTTAATTCCTGAATGTTATTAAGAACCCCCCAAAGCTTTTGTTACATGAATTATAACTATCAAATTTTATGGTATTCAAAATTAAAACTGAGAATATTCTTCAATTATAAGGACACGAAAGCCTACATTCAATTAGCTGTCAGACTGATAACATCATCACATGTCATGTTGCCACTCTACATTCTACTGTACCCTGAGGAAGAAATGGGATGGGAAAGAGTAAACTGTGTTTTATTTATTAACATCGAAAGAAGTTTTGACCCTGAAAGGGTCTCAACAGCATTCCGAGGCTTCTAAACAACGTTTTAACAACTGTTGTTCTAAAAAATTTTCTGCCTTAAAAATAAGAGTGCTAATAATGAAATTACTTAACATCTCTTTAAATTTATGGCTAAGCTGAAAAGAAATTAAAAGCTATCCATAGAGACTAAAACTGAAGGAAAAACACAAATCCAGAGAGGCAAAAGGAAACTGAGCCTGGGGATAGCTGTCTATTTTTTGCGACCAAAAGATTTTACCTGGATACACTGGGTGGAGAAGTCAGAGAATAAGGAGAAGCTGGCTCAAAGTGGTTAATTTGATAGATGGCAGTGTAAGTGGGCTCATTCTTGGCTTCATGCCAAGACCCCAAAGGGAAACTGTCTCAGCAAAAGTATGAATGAGGGAAGAGTCCTACCCCATAGAACAAGGTATGAGGAAATTTTCTCTCAAATTGGTTTTGGATGAAAGGGAAAAAAATTGCCCAGAAAATTCATAACCACAGGCTTGTCCTCTTTTAGTCCTCTTGCCCATTTTTAGTATAAAATTGTCACAGGTTGGTGACTTCCTGGTGTTTAACAAATACAAATTTGCCAAGCCTACCTGGAAGAAGGGACATTCAACCCAGGCTTCAAAGAATTCCCACACCCAAATGTCATTAAAATATAAGCTCACAATTTTAAAAAAATGAAATAAAGAAAGATGAAACAAATTGCTTCATAAAATGAGCAAACCTCACAAATGAAAGGGTATAAGAATGTGTAACATGCTTATTAAAAGATTTGAAAATATATCATGTGACCAGTCAGATCTGAAAAGGAATAAATTAGAATTTATTAATGAAATAATCAAATACAACTTTTAAGAATTATAGTGTTTGAAGTTAAACAGCTCACATGGATATGGCTCAGTTGGGCAAATTGGTAAAACCACTTTGGGAAACTGTTTGGCAGTATTCACTAAAGCTGAATGACACATACTCCATGAAAAAGCAATTTCTCTAGGTATAAACTCAATAAAAATACTCAACATATGTTCACCCAAAGAAATACCCAAGAAAGTTTACAGCAGCACTATTTATAATGGTTATAAAAGTGTTTTTACTTCATAAGAATTCATCTAGCTCTACATTTAGGATACGTGTTATTTTCTGTGTGTCTGCCGAACTGAATAAAAAGTTTACACATAGTCATGTACATACATACACAAATCACTCACACACAAAAATTCCTTCATGTCCAAAGGAAAGGACATTCCTGATAAATCATTTTGTGCAATAGATCCTTAAATGGATCTATTGCACAAAATAGAAAAAAAAGGTTGAAAAAAAAAATGAAGCCAAAAGTAAAGTAGAAACCTTTAAAGAGAAAATGAATCAGAAGTTACATCCAAAGAAATTACAAAGCAGGGTCTGAAGAGACCAAGAGATGGAAGTCCTGAAAAAAGAAATTCAAAGATATGGAGGACTGAAAAGGAAAATACAGCATACATATGCATATATATATATTCATATTCATATTTATATTTATATATTTATGTATTCCCAAAAGGAGATAATATGTATAAATATATATATATATTTATTCCCAAAAGAGATAATAGAGATCATGAGAGGCACTATTTGAAGTAAAAGACTATAAATTTTCCAGAAGTGATGTCAGAGTTGAACCTCAGAACCTGGAAGAAAATAATCCTCAAGGTTGAATCATATAAAGAAACATACACCAACATGCATCATAGAAAAATTAGAGCACAGCAAAGATGGAAGGAAGATCCTCAAAGTAAGAACAAAAAAAGCAGAATTTATGCTGAAAAAAAGTTTTTTAGGCTTACAGCAACAACAGAAGCCAGAAGATCACAGAATGATGCATTCAAAAGTTCTGAGGAAAACAACTATCAGTCTAAGAACAGTCTAAGTGGAGAAAGGGTTATAGAGAATGAAAAGTATTTGTACATACTTTGTGGTGTCTGTAAAGACATGATGTCAAGGTACCATTCCTTTCATCACAATCTTCAGTGTAAAATAGCATAGTGTACTCTTCAGTTGTTCATGAAATTTTATTGTATTTTTTATTAATTAATTTATTTTATAGAGAGAAAGAGAGCATGCGAGTGGAAGGGGCAGAGGGAGAGGGAGAGCCTCAGGCTGACTCCCTGCTGAGTGTGGAGCCTGATGTGGGGCTCCATCCCACCGCCCTTAGATCGTGACCTGAGCTGAAATCAAGAGATGGCTGCTTAGCCGACTGAGCCACGCAGGTGCCCCTGTTTGTGAGATTTTAAAGGTGTCATTAACAAAATTGGTCTGTTGCTGAAACGTGCTTTTTCATTTACATGGGCCAAAAATGTGAACAGTCTAGACGAAAAACTCAGATTCATTTTTTCAGGTTCCAGCCTTAGGCTGAGTGTAGAGGAGATGCTCAGGAAGTACGTAAATAGAGGCATGGATCCATGCTGATGTACTTAGATACATACATAGATGTTTACACAGATACATACATTTCGTGGACTAATTCTGTCATCTGCCTCTGTCCCCTCTTTGGCAGAGGCTGGTACAATAGAGTCCTAAACGCTAATTTTCTGGATTTTTTAGCTCCCAGAACTGATTAGTGTTTCTTGGGCTAAGGGAAATGCCCGGCAACAGCTTTACGTGTCCATAATGCAGAGCATTTGTCTCTATGAACACTCTTTGGGCGCCGCTGTTATGTTACCAGTGAAAGGAGCCGATGAAAGATCCCTGCCAGGGTGGAGGTCAGGGTCTTTCTCGTTCCCTGAGTGAAATGTGATATCAAACGTTGGCCAGTTGTGAGTTTCTTTGCCCAAGTCCCAGAACTTATTTATCTTCTCTGGACAGTGACAAAAAAAAAAAAAAAAAAATTGTATGGCACACTTTAAAAAGTGTGTCACTGTTTCCTGAGAGAAATGATCTCCTCTCCAGGATCTGACTGAAAATCATGGGCAACTGAAAGTCTGGTTTATCCCTGTGGACTATTAGTCACCCTATAAAAGTTAATTTAAAACAAATTAATCCATAAATCTCTACATTGTCTGCAAATACTTACCACTATAAAAAACCTAATTTAAACCCTTTCCCCTCTATTCTAAATTAGGGTTGCACTGCATTTTAGAAAATGTCTTCCCGACTCCGAATAAATTACCAGTTATTTCCTTTCTTATTGATGTCAGTGGAAGTTCTAAGGGTAGTATTAGGTCCAGTATCACAATCTCTTAGCACTCAAAGAGAAGAAGAAAGTATGCACATTATTTAAGAAGCCTTAATACATAACTTCATGCTTCGGAAAAGTTTAATTTTAAATGCAGTTCCTCAGGCCATTCCTCCTGAAAGTCACTTAATAGAGTTTCTTAGTTAACACTTTAGTCCAACTTAGAATGAGGAAGAAAATGAAAGCAGAGAGGTAAGTCTTTGATAGGGACAGAAATTTTACTTTTATCAGGATCATTAATATTAGAGTCTCAAAGAAGAATGAAGGGCAGCCTTCCCTTAATCAAAAGGCTAAAAGTGGCATCTGAAGCCATTAAGTGGCTTAGATTGCTGCAGAAAAGCCTAAATGCAAACTTTAGGAAAGCAGCTCTGAAATATTTGGGGAGCACGGTCAATGGCCAGGTTACAGATAAGGTTTCCTATCCTTTCTAAGTAGAGGAGGCAGTAACTAGAAACAGTCATTTAAAACAACGTTTTAAAACCACCATTTTGAGGGGTAGCCTGTCCAAAAGCAGGGGTTGTTGCCTCTGGTACTTTGGAATTTTTAGAAATAGAATTTTCTGGGGGTGTGCCTGGGTGGCTCCAGTCAGTTCAGATCATGATCTCAGGGTCGTGAGATTGAGCCTTGTGTGGGGCTCCACACCTGCTTGAGATTCTCTACCCCCTCTCCCCCTTTATTCCTCCTCCAACTCACATACTTTCTCTCTCTCAAATAAATAAATAAAATCTTTAAAAATATATATTTTTTTTTTGCATAGAAAAACCTTATTCTTTCTGCTAAATGATTTCTATCCTGCACATTTAAAAAAATGTCTATCTTCTAAGTCAGAGGAGGACTTGGGTGGTGATGAAATCAATTAAGTCCAAATGCTCCCCAAGTCTATTGTCTACAACCAATAGGAATAAACAGGAGAGAATTTAGCACGTTGAGCCATTTCACGGAAAGGTGTTCCGGGGCTGTCATTCCATAATCTAAAAAAAGGCACTTATCAAGCTGCTAATTATCAAGTTCCCCCACACCACTATACTAATGTTAAATGGCACTGTTCCATTAGCTGTAATTATTCCATTTGTAATAAATAAGCATTAACCATTTTCAAATGTACACTCACCAATCATTTTCAAAGGATGAGTTTCATGCATTTAAAATCATATATTTCAAAACAGCCTAGGTGACAAATCTGTGTGAAGGCCTAGATTCAAATTAGAAGAGCATTTAAAAAATTAAAATGAAATACATTCATTAACAGAAATTATTACAGCTTGCATAAAACCTTAAAAAAAAAAACAATAACAAGAGAGAATACTATAATAAAGTAAAGAAGAAAAATGTTGGGTTTTAATTCTTCAAAAGACCCAGGATTCTTTACTGTGCTCCTGGGCCCTAGGAAGTGATTCACATGAAAATACACTTGGTTTGCTTCTGAAGACCGGATGCACTTGCCTAACTCCGCAAATGCCTTTCCCCTCTATTCTGAGTAAGTGGGAAGTGGGCAACCAACCATTCACAACTATAGAGGTACAGATGTAGACTGGAGTGAGTGATGGCAGGGTTTGCATGTGGAGGAAAGAAGGAGCTGCAATAGAATTAGATCTCTCTCCCCCACAACTGTTACGTGGAGAATCTTTTAAGAAGGGAGTGATCTGTCACATTCACCAACACTTACTCACCTTGCTTAAATAAGAACAAAACTCTTAACTAACAAGAATATAAAAAGTCATGGAACCATACAAGTACCAGGTGCACACTTTTTTAAAAGTACACTATATTACAATGAAATGTACAAAACAGTGAAAGATGGGTTAATAACTATGAAGTTACTATAAAAACATCGCCATACCTGGGGAGCCTGGGTAGCTCAGTTGGTTAGGCTACTGCCTTTGGCTCAGGTCATGATCCCAAAATCCAGGGGTCAAGCCCCGCATTAGGCCCCCAGCTCCGAGGGGAGTCTGCTTCTCCCTCTGACTTTCTCCTTTCGCATGCTCTCGTTCTCTCTCTCTCAAATAAATAAATAAAATCTTTAAAAAAAAATCGGCATACCTATGTGTAGGTTACAGAAGAGCTAATGTTGGTGTAAGGGCTAAACCCCAACATTAACTTTCTAAAGCAAATAAAAAATAAGTTCTTACATTATGAATGAACTTGGAGTCAAAGTTCAATTTGTTACCAATTCTATATGGAAGGGAGGTGCCTACACTTTGGTCTAAAATTCTCGAACTTGCTCTACTTGTGGACTATCTGAACGCCTCAGTGCTTAATTTTGAAAAATTATTTATTTATTTATTTATTTATCAAGATTTATTTATTTATTTGAGAGAGAGGGGTGGGGAGGGAAGACAGAGAGAAAGTGTCAAGCAGACTCTGCTCTGAGCACAGGTGGGGCTCTCTTCCACAACCCATGAGATCATGACCTGAGCCGAAACCAAGAGCCATTGCTTAAATGACTTCGCCACCTAGGGCCCCCTGTCTGAAAGTTTCAGTGCTTTAAATAAGACAGTAGAAACTATTCTTACATTTCAATTGGTTTTATGAACATGAACTGTACTAGCAGAAAACATGACTTGTTATATTTAAATATATAGATACATATATATGTATATAGACATACGAATGCCCAATCGGTGAAAAAGAATCCACGAAAAACAAACAGGATTAATCTATTTGCTACTGTGAAAGAGTGATTGCTTAGTGTTATGTGCTATCCAAGATAGCACCGGCGTGGCTATTTAAATTATTAAAATAAAACATAACTAAAAATTCAGTTCCCCAGTTGTACTAGCTGTATGTCAAGTGTGAAATGGCTACACATAGCCAGTGGCTATGATTTTGGACAACTGAGACAAAGAATGCTTCCATCACTCCAGAAAGTTCTATTGGACAGTGCCTTCTGAAAGTACTTCCTAGGGGCACCTGGGTGGCTCAGTGGATTAAGAGTCTGACTCTAGATTGTGGCTCAGGTTCTGATCTCAGGGTCTTGAGATTAAGCCCCGCATTGAGCCTGCTTAAAATACTTTCTTCCTCTCCCTCTGCCCCTCCCCCACCTCTAAACAATAAATAAAGTACTTTCTACCAGGAGAAGGACAGACTGGACAGTTCATAGTTTTCTAGTTAACTTTTTTTGTTTAGGTTTTCCGCAACCATTTTATGTCGATACGAGCTCTGAAGTCGAAGCATATATTCCGGAGAAATTAAATCAAAACTTCCAATCTAAAGGTAAGGGGTTTGGGGAGCCGTATGCACATTGGCTGTAAACACTGGGAAGAACTATGATTTTGTGATGACAAGAAACAGAACTGTATAGGTTTAACCTTAAACAGTTTTAACTCCACTCGCCTGGGTTGTCTGTTCATTGTGCTTCTGCCCTCACCTCGATGTAAATATTTTCTTCTCTTTGCCCGTAAGGGTAAGAGCTAACACGGTACAAACACAGGACAACCAGATCATTTTATTTCAAGTACTCTCATCAAATGCCATTGTCAATTCAAAGTTTGGGTGGTTTAAAATTCCCTCCCACGCTATAAACAACAGTTTTTTTCTTTGTTCACGTAGAGCACTTTGCAACATTTAAGCACCCTGTAATGAGCACCCAGTACTAAGCCTCAGAACAGAATTCTTAACAGGACCTGTCGACCTGTTTTCTTCCCACTGTGCTACCCAAATCATGACTGATGCTTGAGAAGGGCCCCCCCTTATATAATATATAAAATTATATATTAACACATACAATGCATTTATATATTGCATCATATAATCTCTCGATAGCTCCGTATATCTATATCTCATATATTTCAAAATTATACCTCAAGAAATTTGTTTCCTTCCCTTTTTTTTTTTTTTTAACCTGAACCTACAGTGAGGAAGAGAATTGGCAGAGAATTGAGTCTTCATGTTTAATGGACGTTACACACCAAGGAACCCACAGTGACTTTGCTCTGTGATCTGCTCTGTACTTGGAAGAACTTAGGGGAACTCATTGGCTGGTCTGCTCTAGGTGTCCTTCTATGGACCAAGTTGTACTGGTACCATGTGGCTGTTCAGTCTGTCCTGCAAAGGCCCTCTTCTCAAGGCCATCATTAGAAGGTTCTGCCCCTGTTTATACACTTGCCTAAGGTAAGCTGTTTATATTCTGAATATTTAATCAACTGATTTCTTCAAAAGGCTTTATTTCCTTACGTTAAAAAAAAATCTGCCTTTATTGATGGTTGTAGCTCTCTTCTTTCTTAAAACATGATTTCATCTACTCACACTCAATTAAATTGGAATCCCTAGAGGGAAAGGCCAGGAAAAAGCATTTTAGAAAATTCGCTTAGGGAATTCTAAGACATGTTCATAGGTGAGAAAACGCTCGGAGTGTGATTCATTTAACTGCCCAGGCTGTGGGTGCACATCCTGGTGTTGTCACTTAATCAGGATGTGATTTGGGCTATGATACTCCTAACCTTCTTGTACCTCATGGTCCTCATCCATAAAATGGGAACAACAGACTCGTGCAATCATCGAGAAACTTAAATGAATTAAAACTTGCGTTCTCTTTATGGGAACCTAATTTCTTCTCACCCCCTGTGTTGAGTGCAAGTGAAGGTACTTTCCAAACTTACTTTTGGGGAAGAGGCACGTTCCTCCTTGGGGTTCAACACTGAAGTGGGGTCCTTATTGTGGAATGCCATTATCACTGAGGCACCAAGTACATTTTCTGAGCTACTTACATATATGAGAACAGAGGTCACATTAGATTGTTTGGGGGCGTATAACATCCCTTGCAAGCAGAAGATATTCAGTGAATAGTTAAAGTATTGCAATTGAGAGAAACAGGTTTTAGATTCTAAACAGCAGATGATCTGAAGTTCTTTATTTTTTTTAATTGGATATTGTTTTCACCTTCTGATGAAGATATGATTCAAAGATTCAGGTTTTACTGTGGATTGCTCAAGTCCAAACCATCTCATAAAAATGACCAAAAGGGGGAATACTCAGGGGTTTTAGTTTTTCTTAAGGAGTCCACATGTGTTTTTCCAATATTTGAAGCATTTATAAAGCAAAATCTGAGTGCTCTGGCAGAGCCACAGACTTTTGCAAGACAAGCTTGACAGATCAGTTTGATTCCTGACAATGCTGGGGGGTGGGGGGGTTTGGCTCATTTTTAGCATAGTTATGTGTATTTCTCCAGGTGAAAAATCACAATTACCCCAAACACCTTGTCCTGCCTCCTACAGCAGTTCCAGCTACAATCTAGCTACATGACCATGAGGTTTGGCAATCAAGAGGTAACACTGGTTGAGGGTTGGTTTGGGAACCATGAGATAAAGAAGAGACTGTATTTCATAAAGCCTCCAGGAACAAATTCTGGGCAACCAAAAGTGAAAGAAAAAAAAAAACTTCACAAATTCTAGAAATAAAATGGCCTTGACTAATTTTCCAAATAGACTTAAATGGGATGACCCTTAGAAAATTGTGAAAAGCACAAGATGTGTCTTCTTGACTTCTAACCTTTCTTTGCCCCTTTCCCCATCTCTCACAGACACACTCCTGGTGCCAGGAGCCCCCTGAATTCTTGTCAATCATTCGTGATGGCTTAGTGACTGACATTCTCTGAATGAAACTCATTCACACTCAAGTGTTACCTTGAGCTCTCATTTGCATTTAAACCTTTTTCTATGGAGTTGCCAGCTTTTTTTTTTTTTTTTTTCCTTTTCCCTACCTCCAAAGATTTTCAAGCAGAACACCAGAGAGAACTGATCCTGGGCCTAAGGGTCATATTAAACCACAACCATTTTTTCAGTTCTGAAAGAAAAGCTCAGAATACCTTTTATGTATCCTTCAAGGAAAGCGCAAGAAGTAGAAGGATAGAAGGAGTCAAGAATGGAGAGAAGAAAGGTAGGTAGGAAAGATGGAAAGAATGGGTAGAAGGAAGGAAAGGAGGAAGAAAAGCTTTGGATTTTTATATTCTAGAATCAAAGATTTCCTGCTTGATGTCTCTTTAATGGTGGTCTTGAGGATTATAGATGGGGTGGGGGATGGATCTCCCAGCAATCATTTCTTCTAGAGCCTGAAGCCTATTTACCTTCGTTTCTCAATACAAGTGACTGGGGAGCTGGTAACTCCCCAGATTCCAGATTAACACAATGAACCTCACTCTATTCCTCTGTCCCAAGACATGGAGATACACGCATTTTTGTCCTGCAATAATTTTGGTAGGTCTCCCCCAGTCTTCTATATTTGAATGATTTAAGATAATCCCTGGGTATGATTTTCTTGTTCCAAACTCTGTTTCTGACAAAATAAGCATTCGACTCTCTTCACAGCAACATGGGTATCATCACAGAGCATGTTGTCAACAATCCCTTCTCAGCTCGGCCACTCAGCTGAGCAAGGGACAGGGACCTAGCTTAAGACCAGGCAAGACCAGGCTGAAATCCCACATGGAAAGGTGGGATCTCACATAGCCCTCTCTGATGTTGGGTTATAGTAGTCTCACTGGCCTTGTGTGTTCAGGAGTGAAGACTGATTAGCAAGGTCTGCTTTGAGCCCGGGGCGGTTACAGGACACTTACTTACTTCTCCTTGTCTAAACTTTGCAAACAGTGTTGACCATCCAATCAGTGCCCAGACACTATGTCTCTCTCTCTCTCTCTCTCCCTCTCGCTTTGTTAAATCTTATTGGATTCAAGTTTGACTATCGTTAACTAGATGGTCTGCATTAACAGAGATGATGTGTGAATGTTCTCAGCAGGGGATCCCAAGATGTCCTGTTTCTAGAGACAACTGATTTTACAAATTTTGCCTAGACTTCAGATAGGTGAAAACGGCATAGGTAACTGTAAAATATCCCACACTTTAGCAAACGTTTCATATCAATAGTATACTAATGATGATGATGATGGCGGCTGAGTACTTATCTTTCACCAACAGACTCACAAAGCCAGTCAGCTAAGACTGGCTGAGGGAAGCAGATTGTCATCTCCCACCTCTCTCGCACTCCAGCATGAACTGGCAGGTGGAACGACTGGCACTGTTGAAATTAATTCCCCGACGCCTTTTTGAGGGGTGGTTTTTGCCAGTTGCGTAAAGCGGAAGTCATTGAGTTAGATGTTCTTGCTGTACGTACGTGTACTGTTTTCCCAGACACCCTCGCACCTGGAGACCAACACTGGCAGCTTCTTATGATAGACACGAATGAGGATGTCAGTGAGCACACGCTGGTGATCCTCAGTCCCCCAGCACCTCCCCAGACTGGAATGGTCTTCGTAATAATGAACTTGGCTAATTAAGAAGGGGAGCTATCCTCTTGCAGGAGGGAATGTCTCAGAGGACATAAGAGTTGAAACACAGGCTTTGTTGGATATGAAGTAGAATCCCAACCCTATGACTCAGTAATTATAGCACTCAGTGGCTATTTAGCCTCTCTGGGTTTTTTCTTCATCTGTAAAATGGGTATAATGGCACCTACCTCATAGACAGTACAAGGGTATACTGTGCAGTAGATATAAAGCATTTTTTTTTTTTTTTGCATCTGGACTCCAAAATTAAGTGCATCCTGGTCACTTCAATTAGAGAAGCTGATTTGGTCTAAGACTAAAATTGAGCTTATGGGAACTGTCATATCTGGGAAAGAGCATAATCATCAAAAGGGAGCCTCTATGACAGACTCCAGCCAATTTCTGCCAAGGAGGACTCTATCCCAATATTTCTAGATTTTCTAATTTTTCGAAGGATTCAAAAAGCATACTTTTTTTTTTCCCGAAATTTCCCAAAAATCCATACTGTAGAAACCTTGCCAGGTCAACAAGACAGAACATGTCCTATATAGGATCTGGCCCTCGCTCCTCCTCAAGCCCTGTCAAATCATAAACAGTCAACACACAATGACCATGAGTATTATCGTTAGCTTTGCCACTAGCAGTAGACCAACCCCAAGTGGAAATCTTGTAACATGTGTATGACAATTGTCTGGTCCTATAATAGAGTTGATGTTGGAATCCTTAAAATTTAACTGGTGGTCTGAGGTCCTGTATGTTTTCAGAGCTCATTATGAATTTATCAGGTAGCGGCTGCATAAGCAAGGTCTGTTTTGCTTATAGATGCAGCCAGGCCTGCCTGGAAACTCAGTATCATCCTCCGAACCTAACAACAAACCGCAACGCATATGCCGGTGTACGGAGAATGCATTCTACTTGGAAAGCAGGAGGAAAAAACCAAGAAGTGCCTGTTTCTATGTATAAAGCATATCCTATAAGTGCTAGTGCAGTTTTACATTATAATAGCACATAAGCAAAGTGCTTATGATATATTTATAAACTTCCACATAGGGATCTGGGGGGAAAAAGAAGCTGTTGTGTTTGCTCACGTTGAGTTTCCATCCCACGGGAGGCCGGGGAGGCTTGTTAAGTGCTCAGAGGTACAATTCGAATTGATTCTGTCCGAGTTCTTCCCTTCTTCAGCAGTAGGACACAAGGTCAAAGGGACTCATTCTCTCTGAGCCTTGTCTGTTCAGTGGGAATAAATACTAGATTCGAGCTCAGAGAGTGATTCTGAAGAATCAAGACCATGCACACGTGCAGAGTACGATGTCCAGGACACAGTAAATACTCAGTGTTAGCTATTCGGGTGAAAGGTCTGAGATCAGACCAATGAAATTAGTATATCAGACAACTTGGCTTTTTGAATGGGCTAATATTTTTATTATGATATCTGTCTGAGAGCAAATTGCAAAAATAAAGACTGCTGACACGTTCTCCTATTAACATCTCCAAGGTAGCATTTTTTAAATGCCTTTATCCAGGGCGAATGGCTGGGGAAGACTATTCTAATGCAACATTTGAGTGTTATGAACAGGGAGCTTTTGCCTTGTAAACTCATGGGGTGAAATCTCATCCCTTGATCTTCAAAGTGTGACAAAGAGCTATTGATTGAGAGCATATTGTCATTTAAATTACAATTAGGGATGGGTGAAAGGTGGTTATTCAACAGTTCAAACCTTTCTTTTAATACTGTCAAGGACGACTTAACCTTCACCCAAACACACTTCTAAAACTTGTGAGTTTCAATATGTCTAAAATCAATGTGCTTTTCTTAAAGTAATAGAATCATGTCATTACTCTCGTGTTGAACTCGGTAGTTTTGAATCATGGTGGTGAAAATCTTTCAGAAGGCTTTGCCCTCAGTCACAAAACACTTGTGTCTCCACACAAATTTGCACCTTAATATGAAATTAAATCATTCAGCGCATTTTTCCTAGAGTAGCTAGTTATACAAGTATATGCATTTTCAAAAATCAAGTGCTATGTGGGTGATGTATGTTTTAATTTAGAGTATTTTAAATAGGAAACCATCTTTTTGAAGGCACAAATTGCTGTGAACTTCATGTCTTTTATTACTGGCAAAATAATGTTCAATTCTAAAGGCATTAGGCAGTATGTATCTTAAACGAGACAATGGACAGAATGGAATCTGTGTATGTGTGTGTCTGGTTATTGATGCTTTATTACCAACTCTCTTGCATTTTGCCATATGAATATGCTTCATAAATAATTTGCTTTGATGTTGCACACACACACACGCACGCACACACACCACACGCTAACACGTTATGCCCGCATTGGCAAAGTGCTGGACTCAATCTCGCAATCTTGCTCTGGCCAAGCTCCCTGAGCTTTTCACAGGCATGCAGACAGCACCAAGACTGCAGCTTAGATCTCCTATATTGAAGTATGGCTAGCATTTATTTTGTCAAAGCCTCTCTTCTCTCTCCTCTCCTCTCTATTTCTATAATGCATGCACACCTGTCTGCTTTTCTCCCGAATGGCAGGTGTTTACTGGGATGACATATTATGCCAGAGGTGCTCTTGGCAGCCTCTCGTCCTCAGGGCAACCATTGTTCCCGCAGCAGAAAGTCAGTGAGCAGTGCAAGGTCATCCAGCCTCACGGTCCTCCGCCCCCTTCTCTTGTATGGGGCATGAGCTCCAAGGTACCCTTCACTTGCTTGACACATGAGGTCATGGGAGACAGTCTCCAGCTCAGGTAGATACCAGGCAAGCGATAGCACTGACAAGGTGCTTGGCGGTACCCATCGGTGGGTGGGAAATCTACTAGAGCAATTCTGAGGGAGCCTTCAATTCTCGCTACCATTAGATTTTTTTTTTCTTCCTCACATGGCAGGGAAACCTATTCAAAGTGTATTTTTCTATATCGCAATGGTTTGTCAAGGCGCCTGCTAAGCAAATGGGAACATCCAATTTTACATTTTATTTGAAAACTCCAAGAAGAAAAATCACATTGAATGGGATCTTCGTATTATACGACTGGGTAGAGAGCAAGGGAAAAAAAAAATCAAGCTTTATGTTGCTCAGATAGCAACTTCTCTACTCTTAGAAAATTTACAGGGACTTGTAACCTTGAAAAATAAGAAGGGAGTATTGCTTACCGATATGAATAGGTACTTTATGTTATCAAAACTTTTAAGGATTTCTACTCATCTATCGTAGGAAAAATTAATTATGGGTCTCACCATGACCAACTCATATTTACTAATAAATTCAATTTGAATGGCAAGGTAGAGACTTAAAGGCAGGATAATTTTTAGTGTAATTCACACAAATATCATATCGAAATGTTTAGAAAATGAACACTTAGGAATCCAAGATATTGTGGGGGAAGCAAGATGTTTTACTGCCGCCTTGTGGACATTTGAAAAGAACTGAGTACTTACTCAAACCAGGGGTTAATTTGCGAATCTTGGTCAGTAACAGAACCAGACAAAAATGGGTATAAGATAGAGGTGGGATGGAAATAAATATTAATTAAACTTAGTGAGAATAAAATTTCCTCTTTTTTTAAACCCAGGGAGGTCCACAGTCTTCAAGCAATTATGTTACTATATTTGAAAAAAATTCCCGAATCCATAAACAGATGAGGAGAAACTGGGATAGAATTAAATACTGGCAATAGAGTTTAATCTGAAGACCACTGAACTGCTTTTCTTCTTAATCAGAGGAGTTCTGCAGACACCGGAAGGGGTGTTCCCACTGTATTTCAAGAAAATTTAGAAAATCTCAGTTAGTTGCCATAAAATTAAAGGCAGCACCGGAAAAGCAGTGATAAGAAAAACTGGACATATTCTAGGGCTCCATCCAGGGTTTTAGCTTAGAATGTTTATTTAAACATAACACGAGTTTACAAACTTGTTTTCTAGGGAGATTTCCAGTGCTTTCTGATTTGGGCTAGATTATAAAAGGTCAGTTTGACTCCCCGTGAAGAGAGTCTTCTGTAAACCATAAACCACCTTCTTCTTGAGTTTTGGCATGAAAATCAAATTTTCATTGGGTATATTTCTAATGACCAACAAATGTTCAGGTAGATGCTTAATTTAAATCTAGCTGCCAATATCACAGAAATACGTTCCTGGAACTTGTAGGATTCCAGCACCACATAAATCCTTGCTGCTAAAACACCAACAAATACACTGTAATGTCCACTATCCCATTGTTCATCCGTTGGATAAATATTAGAAATGCTAACTAATTCATTAAGGAACAAGTTTCCTTTATACTTTTGAGGAGTAAATCTAATTTAAAATGGAAAGAACAAATGAATAGATTTTTTAAAAAAACTAGAGCATATCCAGTTATAAAACAAATGCTGTAAAATTTAGAAAATGATTTTCAGTGATTTTGTACCCAATACTGAATCAGCACATATTTTTCACTGGGGAGAGCGGGGGAGAACTACCTCTAGTGAAACAGTCTAAAAATCAGAGAACAGAGTAATTTAAATTTTGCTCAATAATCTAAAATTTAAACTATTCATTTCTTTTTACTCAACCACTTTAATTTGAGTGAGAGGTAGGTACAAGGAAATTATTGAAATTAAATCAGCATAAACTCACATTCCATATCAAGTAACAGTCAGTACTCCAAAAGCTACAAAGCAGGGTATAGGAAACATTTCTGATATTTTTTTCTTGGCCATGAGCATGACAACCTTAAGTAAGTATCTTTTTCAGAATATCTGTCCCATATTTGTTGTGAAGAAAGTTTAAAGATGACTGTTAAGTGTACCGATCCCTATTGTGAAAATAAGGGCTCAGTTAGGATATTAATCACTTATTTCTCAATACCATTGAGAGTTCCTTATATTCTATGCACTTTGTTTTTAATCTCATTACAACCTCATTACAACCTAGACATTGGCTTGATGATTACTATCTCCTTTTTTACAGATGAGGCTCAGAAAGGTTAAGTAACTGAGCTGTGGTCACACAGCATTTCAGTGGTTATTCTGGCAGCATCATTGGCTTTGTGTGGCTCGCTACCTTCTTGACATATCTTTGGGAAACGAACAGCACTTATTCGTTCAATATTTGGCAATCCTCTGAGCTGTATTCAGGCTCTTGACCAAAGACACTTCATGAACGTTCACACAATTATTGAATAAATGCTCAAACTGTTATTACTTACTTGTCAATTCACTTAAGTAATTATTTAATGCTTTTTCTATGTTGGACACCGTGCTAGGAAACAGGGCACAAGGATGCCACGTCCAGAATGGTAACTGCACTTTTGGAGCTTATGGTTTAGACAATGAGTAAGTTTCAGAAATATAAAAATGAGTAAGACCTGGTTTGTCATGATATGGGGGGTGGGGAAACACTAGCTTTGGAATCGTGAAGTTCAAGCGGTTCTGCTATCTTCTATTTCTGAGAAAGTTAGAAGTTACTTGTCTTTTGCTCTTAGTTCCTTCTTGCATGCACACAGCTTTATTCAGAAGCTTAGCATAAAGCTTGTGATGTTCCTGCCCAAAAGGTGGGTGCTCCGTGCTTAGTGATAATTATTACAACAGGTCAGGGGGACAAAGGGGCATGGAAACAATTCAGTGAGCATGTAAAAGGTATGACTCTAATGGTATTAACAAGGTTCTCTGGTAACCCAGGAGAAGAGTGATGAGAATGTCACATCAGAAGTGTGAGCACAGGGACCTCCATGGAGAAAGACAGAGATGGGTGAGTATTCCTATGGGACCCAAAAGTAAGGGGTATGGAAAATTGGGAAAAACCAGCAGTCAGTTCTCAAAAGTCGTATACTCCACAATTTAAAGGTAGTATTGTGTAAATAATTCTCTAGCAAATGTTTCCTGTATCATTTAGGAATCTTTGCATGCTTAAGTAAATAAACTCAGACAAGATTAAATAAATAAGGAAAAAAATTCCTTTTTTTTTTTTTTTGGCTCAAGTAACTGGAAATTCAAAAGTGACACTAGCTTCAGGCACAGTTTGATCCAGATGTCATCATTCCCAGCTATTCTGTCAGCTCTCCTGTCTCCAACACGGTGATACCCTGTTCAGGTGAGACTCTACTCTTGGCAGCAACAGTGTCTGCAAACAGTGAAGTCAGGTCTCTTGGGCCCAGTAGGGTCACAAGCTCATCCTTTTACCAAATTCCCTGCCCTAGCAGAAAGATACTCTGACTGGCATGAGCACTCCCCCAGACCAGGAATACTTTCACCCAAACCAGGTGGCTGTGAGTGAGAGAGGTAAAACATGGGAGCTGTTAGCCCAAAGCAGAAATACAACCAACCAAAATCTAATACCCTCCCATTGTACAATGGAGTCTCAGTAGGAGTTAATCCCTGGAAGGGCTGGCATCCAACTCTCTTTAAAACTGAACAAAACCAAAAAGAAATGGAGTATGTATATTATCCTATTTTTACACAAGAAGTATATCATTGACACATGTTTGAGATACAGCAATGAATGATATAGCTAAAAAGAATTCCAAAAAAATTTATTCTCCAATTCATCAAGTGTATCCACAAAAGAAGGACTTAACTCTGAATCAAGTACATTTCAAGGCTAATTCTGAAACACATACTCCTAGAATTCCTTTTTAGTTCATATTTTTTTAGAGTCCATTTTTTTATGCAAACACAGGCCAGAATGAGTTTAAATAGGATGGTAACAAGAAAATTTAAATAAAACGTTCATTGTATTTTTCCTTTGTGTTTCCCAAAATGTTTCCCTTGCGTAAGCTTCTAATATCTATAACTGTAGATGTGTCATCATTACTTAGCTGGAATGTTTGCGTTATTAGAACCACATTAGGCAGTAAGCAAAAACACATGCCCGGGAGTCTAGTTATGAGATTTGTGCATGTTTTCTTTGAGTTGAAACAAAAGAATAATGACCAGCAGCATTCAGCAACTTAGCCTTGTCTCTATCCTATTAGGATCATATTCCCAGGAGAGGGCTCTGGTTTTAAAAGCTATTTGAAAATGTATAGCGACTTTTTTTTACTGTGATTTTTCACAAAGCAGTTGCAGAATAGAGCAAAGACGTCAGGGCTTGAGGAGGTCCTTTTTCTCCCTCTGAAATTAGTGAATGACCAGAATGCTGAGGATTTGTGTTTTTCATTTAGCAATGTAGGGACATTTTTTCCATTTGCAGCTTTTAGCTTACGGAGAAGGGTCTTTGGAACGTTCAGATTGATGATGTACCTTGATTAGTTGGGATTACAGTAATGGCTGAAAGTCATGTCGTGTTTTATTTTTATCCCTAACAGAGTAACACGTATGTTATCTTATCCAAAGTCCATAAACTAAGTCTAGGAAAAATAACTTCGTGATGTCTCTTTATTCAGTGATGTTTCAATATATCTTACGAGACGGTGTCCCTACATTCTGACACTTGAGTTGAGACCCTCATTCACTTACTGAATGTTTCTAGAGTCCTAATATGTGCCAGGCACTGTTTGATACCCCACAGATGTGGAAATCAACATGCTGTCCAACCCTCACAGCAAGAATGTCAGGAGAAGGTCAAGGGATAATTATAGATTTGAAGCACATTGTAAAGAGAAAGAATAATTCATAAAGAGATTGTGGGAACACATGAAAGGCAGATCTGACCTAGGCTGGTGAGGCCAATGGCCAGACACCATGTCTCTAAGGAAGTAGCTTGTAAGTTGAGATCCCCCAGCTGAATAAGGGTTAACTGGGTTTTGAGTCTCTTAGTTGAGAGAAAGCAGGATTCAAGGCCAAGTGTGTTCCTGGCAGCGATGACCCTAGAAGGGTATAACAAATGCCAGAGGGCCTCGAAATGAAGGCCAAATGTTAGTACTTCATGTGATAGGGAATGGGAAGCCACTGCTGGATTTTAATGTGGGGGTGACACGACCAGATCTGAATTTTCCACGATCACTCAGGCTGCTGTATACGGAATGGTTTTCAACACGTGCATAAATTATAAGGGAAATGTTTTCATTCTTGTCATGAAACTCTCTTTGTCCTTTTTTGCGTCAATATGGCCACAAGGACTCCCGGCTTAACACCGTTGATTACCAGATCAACAACAAGCAGATTCACTCTGACAGGTGATTTCACCCAACTTTTTTTGTGGAATTGTCCAGTTTTTGGCTTTCTGTGTTTTGTTTTGTTTTGTTTTGTTTTTTTGTTCCAGTGGCTAAGTCGTCTGGTATGGCCAGATTGGGCAGTCCGCTAAATTGTGGAAGTTCTTTTGGAGCTAGCCAGAACTATGGCTGGTCACTCGGAAGCCTTTAAAATGAGTGCTACTAAATTACCTTCAGTACTTACCCCCGTCCCAGATCATAACGCCACAGGAGTTGAGTCATAGGACATAGATTTCCTAGCTATAACTTTCAAGCATATGCTACCCTACATATGCAACTATCAGGGATCTTTCCCATCCTAGCCTGAGACACAAGAATTTATGTCCCAGAAGAATAGAACCGTTCCTCTTATTTCAAAAACTCTGTTCCTCGAGTCTTTAACAGAAAATCAAACACATGGGGCCTGATTATACAGGACAAACAGAACTTGCTGTTTTCTGATGACGAGCTTTACACGACATAGTGCCCTCTTTGCTTTGGCCGCTAGGCATCACGAGGCCAGATTCAGGCCCATCTTTGTTCTTGTGAATGACATTTACTAGGCATTCAATAGCCTAATATACCTAGAATTGACTTGCATTAAATTTTCCTTTCATCTTTTTGCCCAAATTTTCTCTTTATTTGCTTCTAATGGGCACACTCCTGTAAGTCACCTAAAGTCATTCTTTTCCGACCAGATGCAAATATAAAGAAACTGTTTGCTCTCTTAGATTCTCCCAATGATAACTCCCTTTCAGCAGGCCCTCTCATTAAAGTATTAAAGTATGTGTCCAATAATATGTCAAAATCACATTTCCTACTTTGCAATAGCTGGGGATTAAAGGCAGCCACGGCAACCCAAGTAGACTGTTTACAGTTACTGCCTCCCCACCCCCACCCCCAAATTTGGCCAGCGTGGAGTCAACAAGACAGCAAATGGGAGAATCTGGTCCAGCCCTCTTGATAATTGAACTACATGGGCTATACATCTGATCAGATCTAAGGACAGCGAGGTCCGATGGAAAGCAAGGACCTTAGTGAACTATGGTAGGGAACACTTCCCTACTGGGACCACCCCTTCTGTGACTGTAAACAGGACTTCAAAGGCAAGGGAAAGGCCAACCAGACCAAGCTTGAGCCATGACCCCTCTCAGCCCACCCCCTTCCCCTGCTATCCTATGTGTCCACCAATGTTTTTAGTGAAAAAGAAATGGTTTTGTCCTGCGGTCATTACAACCACTGGAGAGAAAGAGACACCCTCCATTTTTAACTTTTTCTTCCATAATCAACAGGTCTTTTAAAGAGACAATATTCAATTCATTTTTCTTTCTCTCTTACATGAAACGTTTTGGTAGTTGACATGGGTTTACGCGATTCCAGGATAGGGATAGCCAGGGTGTCGGCAATGCCCCCGACCTAATGCCATTAAGTGTTCAACAATGACTTTAAAAATAAGTAGCTTTTTGGAAGTTATGTCTTTGAAGTTTCATTAATTAGTCATATCACTGGAAATGTATGGCCAAAGTAAATTACAGTGTTTAAAATATCTACTCTTTCAATGTGAAAAATGAAAGGATCCTGCTACCTTGTCTTTATACTAATGAAGATATTATTAATTGGTTTAGCAAAAACATAGATCTAACCATAATGTGCAACAGTTATTAAAGATAATTAACTACAGATCATTGGTTTGAAACATCTAGTCCAAAATGATTTCTGAAGGGCACATTATTCTACGAGATAAAATAATTAAATTTCTAACTGCTGCACGAGACAACTGTGGCATATCTGCCGTTTTAATTTCTTTTGTTCTATTCTCAGGGTACTCTTACTGTTTTAGGTTTTGAAAAAGCGACCTGTGTTTCACAGTGAGTTCGCTGTTCAGCATGTTTTGCCGAAATCTTTCATGTCTACGGGAAAATTATGATTGAAAGAAAAGGATTACAATGACAGTAGACCTAATAAAAAGCCCACATAAATTCAGCCTCTTTTTACTGGAGAGGGGAGCGTGGTAAATCAAACAAATAGAAAACTAAACAAGTTACTTTAATGAAATACCTTTCACATACGTCTCTCACAGAATCTACTCTAAAAAAACGGAAAACCTCATATGTGCAAAATAAATAAAGGACAGTATAAGGATGAGCAAATGTCAGGTACTCTTGGATTAATGAATAATGTAATTATGTACATACACATAAAATAAAATTAAACAACTACAGTAAAAACAATTGAGGCACTAGAACAGAAGGTTGTTTATTAAAAGCTGTAAGAGGAGAGGCAAAAAAATTCTGATCATATTTCTAAAAATTGCTTTCCTTGGGGATTTACTATTTGAAAATCGGTTAAATTAAAGGGGAAAATGAAGACTCAGATGCCAGTAGGTGTTGTAGGAGTCCTAAACAAAATTACGACCCTGATATTTAACAAAGCTCGCACGTTAGGACGCTCATTGGTGATCATGTTTAAAATGAGGCCTGAAAGTCTCAATTAGCCTCAGTGTCAGATATTCAAATTTTTAAATATTTATTTCATTATCTTGTGACCAGGAACTTACTTTGTATAAAAACCAACAGTGAAAAATAATAATGACGTGCTTTCTTTTTAGAAGCAATTCAAATTTATATTCAGTCTAAATTCATAAAGCCTGCCTTAATTTGTGGGAGGCCTTGAAAGGCTAATGTGTTTGGAGTCCCAGCTCAATGCTTGGGTGAAAGTTAGTATTTTTAGAATTATTATTAATATCTTTAATCCAGTGAATGTACACTTGGTAAAACAGGATTAAAAAACAAAAAATAAAAGCATTTCTTGCTAGGACTGAAGTAAGGAGACATGACTGATGAGAAAATTTCGAACTTAAGAGGTTTATACTGATGCTGATTCCAGATACTTGGAAAGAACACAACCAAAATATTTAATGCATGCCTTTTTTGGTTCCACACACACACAAAAAGGAGAAATTCCTAAAAAAAGTAAAACAGGAAGGGAAAAAGAGGTTTTGAGAGTATGAGTGAGTAAAGTCATTACAACCTCCTTACCATAAATGACTGTATTTGGAGATTTGTACTTGATGCCCACCACCCCATAAAAAGAAAGAAAAAAATGTTATGGTCAAAGGTTGAGAATACAGCATGCTATATGCCCTTTTTATAGGTATGCAGTTCTTGAAGGCCAAATCAAAGGTTCTGAAAAGTCTTGTAATCACACTGTGATTACTTCACTTAAACCTAGATGTCAGATGTTGATTTTCCAGGAACACTGATTCCCAGGGAATCAGTATTCCGTGTAACATGTGGGGAGACTCTCCTCTAAGATACCTTGTGAAGATGAGTTTGGCTAGATTTCAGGGCCCCGAAAGTCCCTTTTTGTAGTCCTCTTGTGTCACAGTCTGTCGTCTTCAGCTACCTTCACCGTTCTACTTCTTACTGAAACCATTTTTAAGGCTTTTGTGAGATATTTGCAACTTCTTCAGAATATGGACTTTGTTTTGGAATATTTACTTTTTAATGTATTATTCTCATTATAGAATAAAAGGCTTTAAAAATCAAAGGCTATCTGGCATTGTAGAGCTGGGGGCTGTGGGCAAAGAGGGTTTTAAGTCCTCCCCAAGAGTGTAATGCACAAGTAACTTCTTCTTACACAAAAGAGGAGGCAGAAGCTTGCGTGAACAATGGGCTTGGCCAAGGACATGTAGCCACTAACATCTAAAGCTGAGGTTGGAACGTGTGTCCTCCTATTCTCAAATTCAGGGCCATGTTCACTAATGGTTTTGGACACACCCATCTAGAAGGAAGTATCCTAAACACTGGAAGTGCCAGACTCATACCCTCTAAGCTGCATTTGCCATAGGGATATACTTGTTGTTTTTTTATTCTTTCCCTGCACCGTGTTTAATTTAAACAATACAGAATTAGTCAGCAACAATCAAAATTCAGGAGAGTCCATACAAAAATCTAGATTCTGTCTTCCTCTGAACAAGTAGAGGACCTTGTAATACCAGACCCCCTGGATAGAGCTGTCACCGTCATCCAGTTTAGAAAGGGAATTCCCTTCTCTTTCCATTGAGCCATAGTCCCCATCATTCCTTAATGCCCCTCTTCAACCTTAAGTGAGTGTTGGTTGCCATTTATTGCCTTACTCACATTGCTGGTTGATTCATGTCCGGCTTGATTCACTCATTTGGATTTCCTTCTTGTATTGTGGGGCTTCTTCTCTTTTCGGTTCCTGGTCTTAAGAGCCTTCTATACCTGACCCACTACGACTCTTCTCTCTCTGAACACCCTCTCCATTTCCCTACTGAGAGCAATATTTGAAGGTGATCACCGGAAGGTTGCCTTCAGATGAATAACTGAATGAAACCTGCTTGTGCTCCACATTCCAAGGGCAATCTAGTGTTCACCCACTGCCTCGGGCAACCCTAACGAAAACTGTTGGCTCTTCCGAATCCAACCACACCAGCTTGCCTATCTCCACCACCAACACTGTAGCAGACGTGTGTCCCTCACACCGCATGGGGTTGGAAAGCGAGGCTATTTTTAACCACTGCCTCTATAACAATTCAGTCAGAAGACTGTCTTCCCCCTTATATCGGAGACCATAGGCATCTTTTCATAGGAAGACATTCCAAATAATTAGAACAATAGCTCACTGCTTCATGACACTTAAGAACTGCAGAATTTTCCCCCTTCACTGGATGTCACTTTGTGCAGCCTAAAGAAGGTACGATGTATGTTTTCAACCATAATGGCAGAGCTTTCCATGGGTCATATAGTCATTCATGTTTGAGGATGCACTGGCAAGAGACAAATTTTTATCAAGAAAGACGACTTGCTTCTAGTCTGTTTTTGAACATCAGAAGACTGAGTGGTCACCATGGGCATCACAACTAGGCCCATAATCGCAGCCTGAGCTTGGAAGCCCGGAGCCGGACTCCTCCTGCCTTCTTTTCTGAGCGTGAGCCGTTAACACGCCCGTCCTCCTCGGTGGCTGCGGGAGTGAGCGGAGGGGAGGTTATGGATGTGTTGCAATCAGATGGAGAGGTGGAGCCATCTGCTCTGACTTCCCAAGTTATTGTTGGCTCGGTGGCTGTAGCTTTGGTTTGGGTCTTTTAACAGTTCATTTAACTGAGGAGGGAGGGAGTGGATTCAGAAGAGGAGGCCTTTGGTATTGGTGAAGTTTCATTGCCAGTTTTCTGATCCTCTTAAAATTCCTCCTCTTTTCTCTTGTCTCCAACCCACTCTTTTTTGATTCCCCTTCCCTCCCCCCACCTTCTTTCCTGGCAAGGAGCTGCTCCTCCTGGATGGTGAGTGAGTCAGTTCTTCCCAGCACTGACCCCAACACATTCACCACCAACAATCACTTACTCATGATACTTAAAATGCTTGGTACACAGTGTCTTCTGGGATATTCTTGTTGCTTTTGAACTGCGGCCAATAATATGGCTTCTAACTGAACAGTACCACAAATCCACAAATGTGTCTTGTTAACATAGGTGTTCTAGAGGTTTTTCAGAAAGATAGTTGAGTGTGATTTCCATTGAACTTCTTTTCATGGGTTATACTTTGGGTGGAGAAAAGGTTAGGTGGAACCTTCCATTTTTCAGTCCTCCTAATTTGTCTTTCCCTTAAAACATGTTCTCTAGCCTCTTTCACTCCCAAGGAAGATACTTCACCTCCAGGAAAATCATAATGATGTTTAAATGAGATCACAGTGACTTCAAACTGCTCTGAATATTACTTGCTTTTCAACTGCACGACTGGATCCCTATACAAAGAAGTACTCGACTTTCTTCTGGTTCAGTGACATAACTATACAATCATCTGTCTCCTTTCTTCTTCAATACATTTTCTAAAAAATTTGGATAACAGACAAAGAGGCCTGTGACTTGAAAAATGAGTATTTAGTTAGAAAACAAAGCAGGCTTAGCAGATATAAGCTTTTTGTTGTTGTTGTTGTTATCAACTTACCACAGAACAATGTTAAGAAAAGTCAGTGTTAAATGGGGAAGTACAATTTGGAAATTCCAAGGAGAAGCCAAGGGGAAAAAAAAAAAGAAAAAAAAAGTGTCCTGATCAATTCACTGATTAAAAACAAGTAAATTATGTCACAGGCCACCTTTTTTTTTTTAACCCTCCCTTTTTCACTACAGCTTTCCCCAACTCAGCTCAAATGCAGCTTCAGACTCCTTCTTACCTCCAGAACCCTGCGCAGGCCAAGGCAACCGAATGACACATACTGGACAGATGGAAACCGTCTGGCATTCCTGTGCTCTGTGATGGGCATTTGACTCTCAGGCAAACAGGTCACTGTCTGTGGACAGGGACCACGTCTCAAGTGTCTCTTGTGGGGATCCAACAACTATTTCCTAATAGGCCAATTGATTTCACTGCCGATGAGTGGTGCCTACCACCACCCGGAGGCTCGAGGGTACGAATCCCAGGGCTTCGGCTGTATGAAGACTTGGAAGCTTGAGAAAAGAACATGAGAATGAAGAGACTCGAATTTGAAGCCCACCTCGGTCAGTTACCTGAGGGAATCAAAGGATTCTTGCCCCATTTCCTATTAAAACAAACAAACATAGTAATACCCTCAAAATACTGACTTCCTACAGTACAACGTGGGCACTCGAGGGGATGAATACTAGGGTTGAAAACGCAAACAGAGGCTGGCAGGGTAATGCGGCTGAATGAAGGAGGTCGGGTGTAAGACCGGCCGTGGCTGCTCAGATTGTCTAATTCGAAGGGAGTGGCAGGGCCTCTCGTTATCTCGAGACTCTGTGTCCATCAAAAGAAGCAGCTGTTCCTATTTGGCTTTGGCCAGTTTTTGCGATGGGGAAAAAAAAAAAAATGGGGGCCTGGTCTTGCCAGATTCTCCGGGAAGCTGGAAATCTGGATGTTTCATGCGAAGCCTCCCAATTTTCAGATGTTGGCAATTAATTCAAACTTGAAGGACCCTGCAAGCCAAACAAAACACATCTGCAGGCCACAGAAGCCCTGGGAGCTTCCATTTGTGACCTCGGATACACGTGAACAGGTCTGTAACAGAACATGCCTTATTGAAGATAGCCCGTAAGCATTGGCCGCACCATTTCCTTGCAGGAGATCCCCAGGAGGAGAGAAGAAACAATAACCGATCTGAGCGTTTGAGGACGGTATCCGCCTGCTCGCTCTGAAGGCTCGGATTTGGTAAGTCATCTAGGAACGTGTTCAGTCTTACTGACTCAGTGGTCTCTGACCGCTGCCTGCGTTCCTTACCCTGGGGGTCACCTGTGTTTGGAAAATGTCTCTGCATCCTGTGACTTTCTAACAGAAGTTTAATTTTTGTTAGAAAACACACACTCGAAAGATGGCTCAGCCGCTTTGCAATCACGGCAGGGAAGAATTCACCATTTCTGCTGCTGGGCCGAGTTCCTTTCGGATTCCAATTAAGTGAGCAGCTCCCGCCCGGATTTTTCTTTGTCTTCAGAGGAGCGGGACCTGGTTTTAACTGGCACATCTTCGTGTTGCTCGCTCCTTAAGTAGTTTCACTTACTTTTTAACTGTTACATGCCAACAAAACAGGTTGCTTAATTGGTTTGACCTTTCACAGTATTTTTTAATTTTTCAATCTTCGTTTCATAGTTCCATCTGGCCCTTTAAAACGACATCTGGTTAACTGTACTTAACCAGCTGATCACTGTACAGTTATTTTTAAATGTAATGTATGCTTAAACAGATGTTATTTTTATAGATGTGGATCTAAACTGCACTTGTGTACGTGCTATGTCTGCATAAACTCTTTCTGCAATTCAAATGTTGACACCCAAAATTACAAGCCAGAATGCTTATGAACTCCACTATTATGGTACTGCACTTTTGTGCTGCTTGTTAGGTAAACATCAATTCAGTTCTTTTTTTCTCTCTTCATTGCACATAAATAAAACATTAGCATTTAGTTTATAAAGTGATGAACATTTTGCTGTGTTGGATTTAGCTTTATAAATACAACTGCTGTCAGCAAGAAAAAAGGATTTATTGAATAAATAATAAGAAAGCTAAGGGAAAATGAAAATATATATATTATGCAAAACATGGTGTCTGTCAACAGGTCACAAAGGGGCCTCGACGCTTTTGGTGTTGCTGTTGGAGATAATTCCATCTCTGACACACTGTGTCGTGGCGTCCTGGACCTTCCTCTCACGGTAGGTGTCTAAGATTTAATCCAGGAGGCACGCTAGAGAAAATCACTTATTTTGGAGAACCACAAATGCTTAACTGTCTGGGGCATAATTAACATTTAGACCAAGTTAAATGTCTTTTTACCTGAGCACGGAGAACGCGGAGAAAACTTGATGCAAAGAAAATCTAAGGGGCCGTTCAATTCTACAGTTTTATTTTCATTTTTGTGTCTATCCGTAAAGAAAAAAAAAAAAAAAGAAAGAGAGAGAGAAAAGGCCACAGCACTTCATATATGGACGAGGACAGGTTTCCCGATCGTGAAAGCATCTCAGCACGGAGCAGACCTTGCTTCCCAGAGAACACAATCTCCCAAGCCCAGGACAGCGGGTACTTTGCATATGACACAAGGTTGCGTCTTCCTTGACACAAAGAAAGTGGTCACAGTTGAAAATATTTTGCCGAGAACTTTAAAAGTATCGTTCTCAAGGTTAAAAATTGCTGTTATACATAATACCTCGGTAATTGATAGACATTTTCTCTCTCCAGAGTCCAGTTTCTGTGAAAAACACCACATAACATCTGTTCATAAACAGTCCTTCTGTGAAAACACTGACACAGGTCTTGAGCTTCCACAGGCTCAATTCCCCTGCCATGTGCAGATGGCACGATGTGTTTATACAGCTGAAGCCCGGGTAACAGAAGCCTGGCCGCATCTCCAGGTAAGACTTGAGGCAAGCTTGGGCTTCTGATGCCCTCGCCCCACGTTGTTCAAGGGGTTCCTTCTGACACGAAGACAAATTGTTTCCCACTAATGTGCGGGACACATTGGGAAAAAAAATCACCTTCGGCAAGGAACGTCTAACTGTACAGAGATAAGGGCATCTCTAGCCTTTTAAAAAGATTCCACGGAACACATTAAGGAAAAACTAATTAAGTTACAGAGGTAGTTGAGAAACGAAATATGACTGAGATCATGCAGTTGGGTTTTTTTTTTTTTTGGCCTCTATACTTGATGTGTGATGTTCAACTACGAATTAATTATTGCAATTAAATGTAACAAAGTTTGGGGTTAAGGGTTTAAATAATTAACGTTCGACTTTTCGGGGCCGGTCAGGAGGGGGAAAATGCCGTGATGATGAAAGAAAGTCATCCTCCCTCGATGTCCTTTAATGTCTCCCATGACACAGGAAATGGAGATGGGGACAAGGATGGAGGTTTGTGCGTTTTGTTTTTGTTTTTGTTTTTTTTGCTGAGCCTTTGTGGAGAAACACTTGAGAGCCTTTCAAATCCTGGTGAGCTTTTGCTGCTTTTCAGATCTGGTTTCCTTATTAGTCACTGAGAAGCTGGTCCTTCCGTCTTCACTAAAATTGTGCTTTCTCAAAACTAGGCAGATTTGAAGAGCAAGCAAAGCCGCCTTCTCACGACCTAGAGAAACACTGACTTGAAGTCAAAGCAGGATACTGGAGCTTCCGAAGGGCTCGGGGGCTCCGAAGATCACCCAAATAAACAGAACGAGGAAGCCATACACAGGCATAACCCCGGGTTTATTTGTACCTGTCTTTGTCAGACAGCTGCAGTGCACATGAGAGTCACGATCAGAGAAACAGATCTATGGTACCGTACTGTAATATAAACTATCCATTTTTTATTCTCCGTGAACACCACAGGCAAATTCTTGTTCCTATTTGACCAGCTGGGGTCCAAAATGTACCCAGTGCTTGGAGGTTTTCATCCTACCGCCAAGGTCCATTTCCACATGAGTGTTCTGGTTTGTACATTTCAAGATGCTTCTATAGCATTTATGCACTTATTTGTGGCTTATCAGCTCAGGCTACAGAATCAACTTTGGTATAGATTGGCAAGAGAGACAAAATAGCCATTTGAGAGTATGATGTTTGGGTGTTATGTCTGGCTGGAAGAAGCAGATGGAGCAGAGAGAACTTCTGGAAAAATTCTCCTGCAGGGACAGTCGTGGGTGTCTGTTTCTACTTTATGGGGAAAAACAGTCCCGTTTTTATGTTTGCTTTTCTCTAGTTATTCCTCACAACAAACCTCACCTGAGACGTAGGCAAAAAACAACCACAGTGAAAATAAAATCATGCCTTCAAATCACACACACAGTAAGACTACTTTTCACTAAACATCCAGCTGCATTGTTCGGATGAGATGATGTGGTTAGGACCAAGAAGAGACCAAATGCAGGTCCCGTGTTAAACATTTGAGAAGGCACATGTTATGCCAGACAAAATTTTTTTGATTTTGGTTATTAATTCCTTTTTATAGGTATTTCTTTGTTTTTTTTCTTAGAAAACTGCAGGTTGAGGGACGTAAAGTTACTTTTGACTAAAAAAATGCACACATAATGATAGGAGGCTGGATTTGTTGGATAGCTTTTGATCATATTTTTATCAATAATTTCATTATGGCATGAATTATAATAGCGAAAATGGAAACAATACTCATGCTAGGGGCTGTTTAAGTAACCACTGGCATGGTAAAATTATGTCATTATGCTAAGTGGCAAAAAAATAATAATTGCGTATATATTACACAATCTCAAATAGGAATATGTCATAGGCAAGGAAAAAAAAGCCTAAAAAATATCAATATATTCATAATAACTATTCCTGGGTAGTAGGCTCATGAACTATTTTTATTTTCATCTTCTTGTTTTTAAGTATTTCCCAAATGTTTTACATTGAACATATATTTCTTTAATAATCACAAAAATGTGATGGAAAGCACAATAAAGGCATTTTCTCCTAAGAAAGGCATTTGTTACCTTAATAACATGAGTTCTGGCATCTTTGGGCAAGAATGCAAGTAGATATGAAGTATATTGAGTTATATTTTTGTCGGAATTTTATTAAATTTGGAAGAGATGATTTAGGGAACTCTTTTTCCTCCCAGTAAGATACCTTAAGATAATCTGCTACCTGGTTACTGAAATAATGCCCTAGGTGATCTCCCTGACTTTATTAATCCCCCTCTTTGTCTCTTCCTCCCTCTTTTTTCTTCCTTTCTTCCTTTCCTTAATAAACATGTATTGATTGTTAAATCTATGCCGGATGTTCAGCGTCAGAGCCAAAACAGAGCACCCCTCTGTGCAATTGGCAGTAGTGGGTGGGAGACAGTGGATGAACAAGTAACAATATCCAAGAAACACATCATCACGTCACAGTAGTGTGAGGGCAGAGCACCTAAAGAAAGCAGAGGTGATGGGGCGCCTGGGTGGCTCAGTGGGTTAAAGCCTCTGCCTTTGGCTCAGGTCATGATCCCAGGGTCCTGGAATCCAGCCCTGCACGGGGCTCTCTGCTCAGCAGGTCGCCTGCTGTCTCCTCTCTCTCTCTGCCTGCCTCTCTGCCTACTTGTGATCTAAATCTTAAAAAAAAAAAAAAAAAGAAGAAGAAGAAGGCAGAGGTGAGCAGTCCTGGCATTTGCAGAGTGGGAGGGAAGCCCTCTCTACAGCAGGGATATTTGTGCAGAAAACTCTAAGCCTACGAGGGAACTAACTGTGTGTACCCAGTGCAGGAGAATGCTGGTGGGTGTGAGCTGGGACCTACACTATGTACTTGTCATTCCTGTCTTAAACCCTTCCCACCACTCCAGTAGGGTTTTATACACAAGCACGCACTCAAATGTGTATTGGCTTGTTTGAAACACATACCAGCTAAGTCTTCAAAACGGTAGGACCCGGGAGACTGAATTAAATTCTATCAGTCTACAGGTGACCATAATTCCACCCCCAAAACAGCCTGCCTTCCATGAGGCCCGTCTTCCAAGCAGACATTCTCTGACTCACTGTTGTTGAATATGGAAAGCTTTACTTGTGGCAGCATGGGGACGAGAGATCGTTTAAAACGCATTCTGCATTTCATCGGAATGGAAGTTTTTCTGTATACAGTGCCTTGATGTAAAGGCGGTAGTAGGAATATCAGACTCAGCAAAATTATTACTGAATTCCTAGAACACACTAAACTGATTGCTAAACACTTTAATGCAGTGTCAAGTGATCGGTTAGTAGGGTTAGCATACGTGGCTAGCTGCTTATAATTCAATGTTTTTCCTCAATAAAAATATTTTGGCTTAATCTCAAAATCATCAAAAAGACTAGACATCGGTTGGTCCAAACCACTCATTCTTTCTGAATTTGTAGCAATTACTTTCCACAAAGAGGATGCCCACCCAGCTGGAAGAAAGCTAAAAGAGCAAAAGAATTTTTGCCTTGATGGATGCCAAGAGAGGTTTCAAGTTCTTTTTCCCCACTGGGTTGATCAAACCAAGCATTTGCACCTTTGTGAAAATGTAAGTAGTACTATGTCCCTCAGTTTGATGAAGGCAATGATGTATCTTCTATTAATGAGGGGCTATCACTCTCAAATAAGGTCATATTTTAAAAATTAAGAAAAAATGTAATAGTGATCGTAGCGATAACACAGTTTCCATAGGAGAGAGTCTAGTAAGAGAAAGTCGGTGATGACAAATACGGGAAAGGATGAACCTTCCCCCTCCACCGAAAACAAGATGTTGATCATGAAATGTTATCTTGGGCCTGGAATTTAAAAATTTATCATAAATAACTATCGCCTTCCAGACACGTATAATGGATCGTACTTGTATCAACAGTAAGTTCCTTTTCAGTTTTTTTCCATGTTAACTTCTTTTTACATGGTATTATTTTCCTGAAATGGCATTTCCACTGACAGCTATGCCGAATGCACTGTGTAATTATCATGTCGTCAGTTTCTTTTTCTACAGTTCTTTTTAATTACAAAATAATACCCTTTTGAAGCGTACATCTTTGATATCTTAACCATCGTTGGGTCAATATAGCAGTGTGTGCTCATTATCAATATATTTTAATTATTTCACTCTTTCTAATGCCCCATTTTTGTTTTCCATGAACTGCCAGGTAATTATGTTTGTATCAGGATAAATAATTAACGTTCTCTGGAGCAAAACGACTGTTATTTTTCTTTTCTCTTTTTTTTTTCCCCCAGACATGGCAAGACAATAAATAGGCATTTACCTAAGATTGACTAAATGTGTCTTTTTCTTAGGGCAACAACAACTTATTGGTGATTTAAGATCTGTTTTTGGTAGCTCAGAATTGCCAAGAACCAAAGCTTCTGGGCTCCTAACTTCTATTTAAACAGAGCAATGCTTTCATCACATGGTTAAATCCCCCTCTGTCCTATTTCATGCCTTAATCCCACCCCCACAGCAGGTATAGATTTATATGGGTATAATTACTGTATAATTTTTTTCATTTGGAAAGATACATCTCTAAAGTAAATTCTATTTAATAAGGCAACAAAAACATGAGCAATTCCACAAATATTCATTGAGAAGAAATTATGGTGAGTTATGAGTCCAGAAACAAAGTGTATAAGGTGAGGTTTGGTAGGTAATGCTTGAGGGAAAGACCAGGAACTAGGTGAATGGAGGAGAAGATGTCAGGGCACAGAATTGCAGTAAGTTTCATTTCTTCATTGTTAGTGTAAAATGGCTTCTTAGCAATTTTTCCTCTAAGGTACTATTCCAAAAGGAGGGGCAAGGTACTTTAGTACTAGCTGTGTGACAATTGTTAAGTTACTTAACCTCTCTGTGTTATGGCCTTCTCATCGGTAAAGCTGGGGCTAATGAGAGAGCCTGTGTGGTTGTAATGGCAGTTTTATAAGGCCAATTGCAATATTAAGATAGATTGCAAATTCCTACAATTCTTCAAGCTAAACATTCCAACGTCTTAAGCATTTCTCAAATGAGAAACTTTCGAAGGTCCTCACTGTTTTGGTCATTTTCCTTTTTTTGGGGGCGTCTATTTTTAAGTTTGAAGGCTTCCGATGAGCTACAGACACCCCAGAAAAAAAATCTGGGCTGCACAAAGTAAGACACAGTAACTATCCTGTGCATTTCCATCCAACAATAAAACCTAGTTTTACCTTTGAATTTTCAGCTTTCTGGTTTTATCTACTTTTCCACCCATCTTTGTATTATTTTTAAAGTCTGATAAATGTGTTGCTGATTCTTTTCAATGTCTCCATATCTGCTGATTACTGGGCTTGGTGCCAGGGGACACAATATTGTCATGCCTGTCCTAATCCTTGCCTTTCTAACAGCGTTAAAGTGGATAGAGCCAAGGGCTCACCTTTATTTTTGATAAGTCAATATTCTCCTATATAAGGAATAAATATATGGTAATTTGATAAATCCCCCCATTGGGAATGAAAACAGTCAGAAGAACCAGATTTTCCCTGTAGAACCAATTAAGTGAGAGGAGACAGGTGAAAAGCTCTTTATGGACATTTTAAAGACCATGATATGGGAGAGGGGGATAACTTACTTTACGAATCCCTGAAGTGCTAATCTTGGATTGATTGGTCAAAGTCACAGTCATCATAAATATTGTAGAAAAAGAAACTTCAGTAAAAGGTTGAATAGTAGGGCTTCCCTAAAACAGTTCTGCCTAAGGCTTATATAGTAAGTATGGTCATCTTGAATGGTATGACAAATAATACCACAGTATTTTATGCTCTAGTGTCCAGACTTAGATAAAGAGTCTGACCACTTTCCAATCCTGACACCTATTTCAGTGAATTAAGGCTTATGTAGCTTCAAAATCTCACCTGAACTAAAGCCACATTAACTTTTGATAACTCATACCAAAAATACAATTGAACACCTACTGAGTACAAAGGAATGATAGTTTTTGAGAGAGCTTTTATAGTAACTTTTGAACAATTAGAATTTAAAATATATTATTCGGGCACCTGGGTGGCTCAGACAGTTAAGTGTCTGCCTTTGGCTCAGGTCATGATCTCAGGGTCCTGGGAGAGAGCCCGTGTCAGGCTCCCTGCTCAGGGAGCCCCTCTCTATCTGCCCCTCCCCTAGTTCATGCCAGCTCTCTCTCACTCTCTCTCTTTCAAATAAACAAATAAGATCTTTTTAAAAAATATTATCATGTCTTCTTTTATTAGGCAGGTGCTACAATGCATGATTTAGGTCTGAGTGTGCACCTATCTTTCTGCAGTGCAGAAAAAGAGGTCCCCATCTCCAATCCTACAATATTACAATATTTAAAGCAGAGAAGAAAAACCAACTCCGAAATAATTTCAGGCTCAGCAATAGAAAAAGTGTTTCCATCTTTTAAAGATTTTATTCATTTATTTGACTGAGAGAGAGAGAAAGAGAGAGAGAAAGCACAAGCAGGGGGAACCACTGGCAGAGGAAGAGGGAGAAGCAGGTTGAGCAAGGAGCCTCATGCGGGACTCGATCCTACAACCCTGGCATCATGACCTGAGCCGGAGGCTGATGCTTAACTGACTAAACTATCCAGACCTCCCTCCATTTTCAAAGAGTTTTACAGTGAGATTTAGGCAGACCCCAATGTAACAAATCAGATGTTGCAGCTTTCTCTGTCTTCCAGCTTAGTCAAATACTACTTTTCAAATGTTCATATCTCAGGCAATACATTAGAAATGTTTAAAAATGAACAGTCATTTTAATTACCATCACGAATACTTTCTTAAGCAACCTCTTCCTAATAAAAGCATTTAACAAGATGAAAATATAAAGAAATACTAGAATTTCAAAGATTGAAATCAGAGTACCGAATCCACAAATTGAAGCCCCCTTTAGCATAAACTTCTGAAGTACTGTTATTTACGGGGTGTCTCCATTGTAAACGAATATTCTAAAACAAGACCAGGCAACCTAATTTTGATCTTTGTATGTTGGTGAAATCAGAGGCAAACGATTCCAATTCGGGAAAATTAGATTTTTAGCAGAGGACGTCAAAAATCCTGGCAATAACACGATTTTAATAAAAAGCTCTTCTATCTAAAATCTGTGCATAATAAAAAATATTTAGTAAACACGATACCCTTTTTAATAAATGGCTAAAATCCTCTAGCAACATCAAGACTGTCCTTGTTTCTTCAGTAAAGTCATCTTCAGAGTAGCCAGACACTGCTATTTTACGAGATCCATGCCTCAGAGAGAGGCAGGATACCTGCAGAGTCAAACGAACTGGTGAAGAAATTTGATGCAAACAAAGGGGGTTTGCACAGATAGCTATTAAACTTTGTGTCCTCAAAATCGAATGGCTCCGCATTCCTCTCAGAAGAACCTCCCTGAAGTTGCATTCTACTGGGTTCTATGTTAACTGTGTAAAGCAGCGCTGAGTCGAGCGTTTATTTACAGTCCTTTTGCTTTCACCATCAACAACCTCATTTCCCACTTCACTTATGATTTCATTTGTAAAAGTGAGCCTCATTCATGCTTGGAAATAAATATTTTAGGTGCTCCCAAAAGAAAGTACTGAAACTAAAGAAATTCTTTACAACATTAAAAAAAAAATCTTTGAAATTATGGGGCATAAGAATTATTTCTTATTTTCTAATAGTATGAGATTACAAGTATCATAATGCTCTTTCCAAAAACTGCTGTGCAAAAAACAAGAACTGTAACACAAAAGTCTCTTGGGAGAAAGAGTTCTGTCTTTAGCAAATAAACATTTTAAAAATGGCTTCCTTTTATGTTAGAAAATCGGTTTATGCTGGTGAAACATAAAGAGGTTAATAATCTTGCATGGGGCCGTGGTGGGAAAAATTCACGAGCCGAACAAGTTTTCCCAATAGATGGACTTGCTTTCTATAAGAAATAACAACATGTTAAAGTCATATCCATTGAGGGAAAGAGGATTTTTGTATATAGCTAAAGTAACAAGAGAGAAAATCAACTGCTGATCAAATACTGAGTTGAGAGATAAGAGTAGGAGCTGTGATCTTGCCTCTTTTCACTTTCTGAACCAGTGATTACGGGTCAGTGGGAGCATCAACATTCAGTATTCCGCAGTGCTCCAAGTTTTTGGAAATTCTCTGAATTATAGAATAAGTTGCACCTGACAACCCATCTTAATATTTTAATGTGAAACTCTATGATAATAATTTTCCACACTCTAAGACGACTGAGATTATTATTATATTATCTTTTCAACCAATTAATATCATGAAAGCTGTCAGGATACAGAAAAGGTAATGTAGTCCTATATTTTCCGGTACTCTCTGACTTATTCAAATAGAGCAAGAAGACAGAAAAATATTTTTCAGGTAAAGAGTGAATTAAATAAGATGGTGTATGGAAATCATAAAAGATCTTGCAAATGCTAATAATTGTGAGGAAAGCAGGGAACTACAACTTTTTTAAAGAAAAGATATCGCAATTAAAGGCCTATGAATATTGTTGCAGTGAAGCAATTTTTATGATTTATGTGGGTTTTATCTGTTGGCTTCTCTCGACGCACTGTGGTATTAAACGTATTACATTAAGTAGTTGAAATCAGATTGAACACAATTCATTCTGGTCCTACTTGCTGGAACATGCCAATCGGATGTTTTCCAATTTTCTCACATAATATTTCTCTTGTCCTTTGGGGTCGTGTGGTAATTTCTGCAGGGAAAATAGTCTAACCACCGTAAAACTGATCAAAGTGTTACTACAAATACTGCCTTAGGACAAATGATTTGAACCCTTGCATTATCAAAACATCTGCAAATGTTCTCTTTTATGTATGTGTCAATGAGTGCACATATGCTGGGTGAATTCCCTTCCCCCTCGGAACACCTGACAGACACCTGACGTGCGTAATTGATTTCACGGAAAACTGACAAACAATGGGGCGTTTTAGGAATTAACACGTTCAGCCAAGAGGGGCAATGTCCTAGTCCTATGAAGCCAGAAAACATTTTGCATAGTCTTAACTGTAAATCCACTTTGCAATTTTCAGTTAATATGCTGGTTCCTAAAATATTACTACACATAAATATTGCTTTTGTACCTGTTCCAGAATTATGTATGGTGGCACATAAACCTCACCATGATATATACCACTAAAGGTCATTTACATACAGTTTTAAATAATCTCAGCTTGATTTTTGTCATGTATTGGCACAGTTCATGTTTTTTAGACACGTTTTTATTTAAAAAAAAAGATTTATGCCTTATTTTGCTAAATGAACTCTTCAGCAAAAATAGGTAAAATATTTGCTTTGACAGTAATGAAGGCATTATATGTTCCTTGGGGTGTGTCTGCGCACACACACACTTATGCAGTGCCTATCTCTAACTGAAAATAGAGCTTTAAAAATAGAGTATAATAAAAATATAATGAATGGTTAACCTCTGCCATCCTTTAAAAAAAAAAATTGATGGTCACAAGCTAAGTCACTGTTTGTTTTTTGCACCTACATTTTAAAGATTACCAATGAGCAGACTGGTCCTGGCCCGTTTCACATGGATGTGTTGGTTAAGTGGAAATGCAGTCCAGAAACGCAGAATAAAAAGTGACAATTTCCTTCTGAAAATCTCAATGTGAAGCTATGTATGCCCACATAATTTTCGAAGGGACAAATAAGAATTACGACAAAGTATTTTCAGTTAGTCGTGAACCAGGAAAATGTAAGCTTTCTTTCATTGGTAATAGGTTGTATTTTGCCCACGGATTTCATTTGACTGGGGAGCTGGTGGGGCGAGCGCCCCCTTCCTCTCTCCATCTCCCAGCCCAAGTTTTAGGACGCTATGAACCTGTGCCTGAATGCAGTGATTTTTTTCCATTAGAAGTTTTATTAGAATTTTGAAGTATTCTAGAGTCCAAATGGAATATGTTCCAGAAGGGTTGGATAATATGGCCCACATATAGACTCCATAACCCGAGGGTTCTTTCTCTATTTAAAGACACTGTGACATGGCATCTTAACATTCTGTTTCGCTGATTGTTAACAGTCAAAATTCTCAGTTTTCAGCTCCCGTGGTTTCACTTTCATCGATTTATTACTGTTTTTATTTTTCTATATCAAGTTTCTTATTATATTATAAATAAAAGTATATGTTGATGGTGGTATTCTAAACATATTACCTTGAATAATAGGAGTGTTTATTTCCTTTAAACTCTAAATGACATACTTTGCGCTAGTTAAATGTTCTCCAACAATGTAACAAAATATAAATCATCTGGTGGAACCCACATTCTAAAATATAACCAGGTCTATATTCATATGAACTCATGGAAAATTCTTTTCTGCACTGTTTGAGAGAGTATGCTTAATGTTTTACTATGTTTATTCTTCAATAACTAATCACCCTTCTTGGTCTTCCAAAAGTTCCTGGCATTTCACTGGTTTACACATTGATTGAATACCGTTCCCAGAATTGCTTTTGGCACCGGGCCAACTGCTGTGATAATCAGCTATAAGATTTATTCCAGTGGAGAAGTGTTCTAAACATAAGGATTCATAAGGCACCGTGCTGAAAATGAATACTGATGCCTTCTTTGAGATGGCTGAAAACTTTCTGTGCCTTCAATGAGCACTAATGCCAGGCTTTACACTCTTCAACTACATGTGAAAGCTTTGATTTCATGGAAAAAAGGCATGCTCATTAGATTTGATGATTTGATATTTGTATTAATCATTATTAGCCGGTTTAGCAAATTGAAATGATTCAATTTCACAAAGGCGAATACAGGGGGGAAAAAATCACAGAGAATACTTTAAAAGCCCCACTTTTTTGGAAATTAAGGAATTAACTGCCATACATGATCTGGCACATTTGCTGCAAGAGGATATATTATTATATTGGTTGATGGCTGGAGTTAAAGTACAAAGGAAGGTCCGAAATTCAAAGGGAAACAGCTGGCATGTGAATGTGCCAAGCCGGAGAAGAATAATAAGGAGAAATGAGGTGAGTGGAAAACAGGGCGCATAATTATTTATTTCTTAAATGAAAGACACAAAAGCCAAGGAAAATGCTACTTGGAGTTTACAGAAAGTTGAGAAGAAGAGGTTGCAGACTATTAATCTTAAACACGGGGAAAGAAAACCAGATGCGTCTGGAGTGTTGGAAAGGGCCAGAAATACACTCTTCAAGGAAGGTAATTTATGAATACATGAAGACAAATCTTGGGGGTGAATTCTGGGGGCTGCACGAGAGTTAAGGGGCAAGAGAGTCTAGGAAGCTCAGTGTCCCCACGACAAGAGTAACACACTTTCTGCAGCATCTGGAATGTGTGGGTACCCCAGGGTCATTGAAAGTTCCCCAAAACTTCCCTCGGGAAAACCACTCCAGGCTTCCCAAACATGTGCTCTAAGAGCTTCTTTTCATTTTTCCTTGTTAGTACGTAGGAGCACTTGTAATTATTTACTGGTGTCATTAGAGAATTCCTTCCCCAAGAGGAATATGAACTTTGGGAATTCTGGTTAGGGCAACCTTACCACTGGGGCTCAAGATCACCACAGGGCCTGGAGGGGAGCAGGTACTCAGAAACATTTTTTGAATGAACAACTCAGTGAATGAACCAATGCGGGATTGAGTGAATGGAGTAACTCCTCCATGCCCAGTGACACCGCTGGGAATTAGGAGCCTCAGTGACAGAGGCGGTAACGGTCAGGCCCGCAGCACTAGAAAGGAAAAGTCTTTGGCTTGCCAGTATGTGGTGGAGCAGGGCTCCCTAACAAACCTGGGGGAAATGCGCTTTCGAGGTTGTCAAAAGTAAAACTAGAAAACCAAGGGGGTGTGGAGGAAAGGAGATAAACATAGAAATTACAGTTGAAATGTAATTTGATACCAAAAGAGGCATCTAACAAAACATGTTGCAACACTTATATGTTTAAAACATTAAAATCTTAAATGTCAACTGTAAATACTGAAATTATAAATAGCGAAATCATCATACGTTCTTGTACTTCGGGCTTTTCTCCAGACAGGAGCGAGAACAATCTTCCCATTCAACCTGCTAATGCCACGGTAATCACAGCTCTCCCTTCCAGAGCACACGTGATGTGTTCACTACCATCTTTATTGTTGAACGTTGTGCTTAACCCTCAGGATTACCATATGCGGGAGTCGCTATTGTTACTTACAGAAAATACAAGGTGCCCAGTTTTTTTCTTTCTCATGCTCTAACTGCCTGTGTCCCACATGCCACCCCCGCACGTCTCTACAAATCTTTTTGATGTAGCTTCCCCGAGTCCTGAGGTTACCAACTCTACACCGAGTTCCTTTTATCTGTTCACAGACCACAGAGCCAGTGCGTGGGGATCACATTCAGAAAGGACGTCGCTGAGACACTGCCATCCTAAGGACCTCCCGGGTGCCTCTTTCTGCACAGAGATTCCAAAGAGAGAGCCATACTGGGTGCACAGCTGTGCTGGCCAGATGCATCTTCATGAGTAGATGACAGTTGCTGAACGCAGAAACCGTGGCCTGAAATGGGCATGCGTGAGGACTTCTTTCTGCTTACCTGGTCAAGCTGCTGCTCAGTCCTTACAGAGCACCCTGCTGAGACAAGGCGAAGTGGACACCGCCCCGGCCAGATTGATGTGAGGTCCAATCCTAATTCTAATTTACACTTGCTTTTTGGAGCTTGGAGAGCAGGGTTAGCCTCACTGAGCACAGTGCCCGCGATTGCCAAATGTAGATAACAATTTCTGCCTGGCAGATTTGACATAGAGATTATATGGATGTTTATCCAGTGCCTGGCATACAGTAGACACTCAATAAATGGGAGCACACACTTTAACTGGAGAATAGGAAGAACACAGCCAATGGGATTTTTTGAAAGTATATAATTGGAGAAATAAAAGATTAAAATGAATAATATATGAAGCAGCAATTGGCTGAATCTGCACTTGTTTCACAAAGCTTATCACTTTCTTATCTCCTTCTTCTTCCACTTGCCTCTTTATCTTGGGTGAATAAATTATGCTGCTTTTCATTCTTCTCCTTCCCTCATTCACTTAATCCACTAGCGTATTAATCTATTTCTACATCTCAAAGTGCTTCATCCCAGTCACATGTTTATCTCTCCCAGAAGATTTGAGGTCATCACTAGAAACTTGGAAAGGCTGCCATATATTCGCAGTTCCCTATCTTATCTCGCATGCAAATTAGAATCTCCCATCTGCCACTCCTATCCCTCCTTCAGCTCTGTAAAGGAAACACCAGGCTCTAAGCATCCCAGGCTAGAAGTCCTTTCCTAGGACAGGTCTTTCAGTGGTCTTGTTTCCTTCCCACTCTACCACAACTCCAATGTCACCTCTCCAAGACCTGTCTGGGCATATGAGCACTCACATTAATCTCTTCAGAATTCCAAGTACCATAGCCCCCTCCTTATCTGTGGGGCGGAGGGTATGTTCCAGTACCCCCAGTGGATCCCTGAAAGTATGGATAGTACCGACCCTAGATATACTATGATAAAGTTTAATTTATAAATCAGGCACAGGAAGGGAGTAATAACTAAAACAAACTAGAACAATTATAATAAGCTGTAATAAAGGTTAAGTGAATGTGCTTCTCTCTCTCAAAATGCCTCCATGTACCACGCTCAGACTTCTTGTGATGATGTGAGATAATGAAATGCCAGGGGGAGGACACGCAGGGAGATGAAGGATGTAGGCACTGTGATGTAGCCGTCAGGTTCCTACTGACCATCTGACCATGTGTCAGAAGGCGAATCACCTGCTTCTGAACCTCGGGCAACTGCAGGGAACGGAAATCCCAGAGAGTGAAACTGTAGATCAGGGGGAGCTACTGCATTAAAGTTAGAGTATGGAAATCTTACTGCTTCACTGCGCCTACGAGTCCTTTGAGAAACAGAAATAAGGTCTCCTCTGCCCCTGCACTGGTGCTTGTAAGTTTCAACAAAGGCTCAGGAGTCAAGTGTGCGGGTCCACATGGCCTTAGGAGGCGTGGCAGTTAGCGTGTTCATGAAGCTGGATTCTTTTCCTGCTTCTACTATGAAAGGTAACTGGTTAGTTTCATTGAAGGAAACCTTAATCGTTATTCATAGGTGTTAGCCCATATAGACACAGAGGCTGTGGCTCAATATTTCTACATGTATGAAAGGCTGATGGGAAGTAGAAATGTACTTGTACAATTCATATACTGTAAAGGAATAATGCCTATAAACATAAAAATATCTCCATTGATCCAAGAAGAATAAACAAAGAACTAATTAATGAATTTGGTTACTGAATTTTCTTTCCTGGTTAGGAGTCTGACAGCTACTGCAGGAGTATTGTTCCTCCATCTTCCCTGGCATTTTCTTTGATTGTTTCGGCCTTCTCCCTTTTGTTTTGTAAACGATCTGTATTTTATAGAGTTATGAAAGGGATCGCACATCCCAAAAATCAGAATGCACAAAGGGGATGATTTTTGGACTTGAGATTTTAAAAGCTCAATCCTCAGATTAATGGGAAACACGCAAGTGCACAGCTAAGAGACTCAGGAGAGGGTAAGCAAATCAGAACAAAAGTTCACATCTCATTCCTGAGAATACATGAGATTTCCTCAGTTATAGGGCGTGGGGAAGATAGAGATGCTGAGGGAAGGGAGTACGGGCCCAGAGGTGTGGCAAAGGGCCCACACATGCAGTAATACAGTGACCATTCAGCCGCTCACTCCTCATTTGGGCAAGCGATACCTATTGGCAATTCCCTGCAATCAACTGAGAGCTAATTCGGTGCCCTACAAACCATGCAGATATCACTTAAGTGAACATCACTTAGGCCTGCCCAAAGGAGCCACGTTATCTCAAAAGGAGGAAATGATTTTTTTTTTTTTGAAAAGCCTATTTAACATAAATATCAAACACTGAAAGAGATTTATCAAGAATATATAGGATCAGGGCGCCTGGGTGGCTGAGTCATTAAATGTCTGCCTTCAGCTCAGGTCATGATCCTAGGGTCCTGGGATCGTGCACTGCATTGGGCTCCCTGCTTAGCGGGAAGCCTGCTTCTCCCTCTCCCACTGCCTCTGCTTGTGTTCCCTCTCTCACTGTGTCTCTCTCTGTCAAATAATAAATAAAACCTTAAAGAAAGAATATATAGGATCTAAAATACATATATCAAGCATGTAATACTATATAATCATCAAATATATATATCATCAAATATATATATTTATATATTATATAATATATTTATAACATATGTGTGTGTGTGTATGTGTGTGTGTGTATATACAAGTATATATAAGTACCATATATGTGTTGTTCTTATATTAAGGAGCACATGGAAGGAATGCCTTAAAATTATAAAAACACCTATTTGTTCATTATACATTTAATATAAATAAAACTAAATGTATAAGGGAAATTGGAGAAATTGACCATCAAGACTAAAATTCAGCAACTCTTAACATCCTTAGCTTTCTTTCCTCTCCTCTTTTTTCACAATGGACTTCTCCATGTTGCCTGAATAAATGCCATCTCCTTTCTTCCTGGCTGGTAGTCAACGTCAACTCACTCCTCCAGACCTCCATCAAATGTTAAGTGGCATAGTTTGCTTTGAGAACAAGGCCTCCAAGAAGCAGGCACACAGAATTTATGGTTGGTTCTCTCTTTCCCATGTTGTGAAGTTGGACAGTTAACGAACCTTCTCTGAGCCTAGTTAATCCCAACTCTAAAACTAGAAAAATGCCTGCGCCATCTACACCCAGAAGTAGATCAAAGAAAGCCTAGTGAAGTGGTTTGGAACTTAATGTTGACCATACTGAATCACGCTATCTGTCCTTCTAGAACTCTCATTTGCAAGAAAAGGCTGCCAGTAGACTTGACTGCTCGCTGACAGAGCAGACACTGTCTGAGCTCAGGCTGTGCCCGTGAGATAGGTCGTGGTCTTGGGGTGAAAGGTAAACCAAGACAGTCACATTCCGTATTCAGAAAACTGAACTGAAAGAACTGAAAGGAAATTCTCAGCAAGAGCAGGAAGAGTAAAGGAAGAGCACAATGTGGAGACAGTCAAAATGCATTAAGAGAAGTTTGCCAGAACAGTTTTTGTACATTGTGACACCCAATAATACTGATGGGTGGGATCAGTCAGCCCCATCCTCCTGTAGAAAGTAACTGAAAAATACTGAGATAAATTTTAAAACATCTTCTCAGACAGATAGACTTGGTGACTAGGTCGCAAGGAATTATCACAACAATATCTGAGTGGAAATGGGCACCCAGACAGGCAGGGAAACCTCAGAGTCCTTGGGTAGCCAGGAGCACTTACTCTTTTTTTTTTTTTTTTTTGTTATTGTGTTCTTTATTAACGTGTATTCTTTTTTTTTTTAATTTTATTTTTTATAAACATATAATATCTTTTTATCCCCAGGGGTACAGGTCTGTGAATCGCCAGGTTTACACACTTCACAGCACTCACCATAGCACATACCCTCCCCAATGTCCATAATCCCCCCCCAACCCTCCTCCCCCCATTAACCCTCAGTTTGTTTTGTGAGATTAAGAGTCACTTATGGTTTGTCTCCCTCCCAATCCCATCTTGTTTCATTTATTCTTCTCCTACCCCCTTAACCCCCCATGTTGCATCTCCTCTCCCTCATATCAGGGAGATCATATGATAGTTGTCTTTCTCCGATTGACTTATTTCGCTAAGCATGATACCCTCTAGTTCCATCCACGTCGTCGCAAATGGCAAGATTTCATTTCTTTTGATGGCTGCATAGTATTCCATTGTGTATATATACCACATCTTCTTTATCCATTCGTCTGTTGATGGACATCTCGGTTCTTTCCATAGTTTGGCTATTGTAGACATTGCTGCTATAAACATTCGGGTGCACGTGCCCCTTCGGATCACTACGTTTGTATCTTTAGGGTAAATACCCAGCAGTGCAATTGCTGGGTCATAGGGGAGTTCTATTTTCAACATTTTGAGGAACCTCCATGCTGTTTTCCAGAGTGGTTGCACCAGCTTGCATTCCCACCAACAGTGTAGGAGGGTTCCCCTTTCTCCGCATCCTCGCCAGCATCTGTCATTTCCTGACTTGTTAATTTTAGCCATTCTGACTGGTGTGAGGTGGTATCTCATTGTGGTTTTGATTTGTATTTCCCTGATGCCGAGTGATGTGGAGCACTTTTTCATATGTCTGTTCGCCATCTGGATGTCTTCTTTGCAGAAATGTCTGTTCATGTCCTCTGCCCATTTCTTGATTGGATTATTTGTTCTTTGGGTGTTGAGTTTGCTAAGTTCTTTATAGATTTTGGACACTAGCCCTTTATCTGATATGTCATTTGCAAATATCTTCTCCCATTCTGTCAGTTGTCTTTTGGTTTTGTTAACTGTTTCCTTTGCTGTGCAAAAGCTTTTGATCTTGATGAAATCCCAATAGTTCATTTTTGCCCTTGCTTCCCTTGCCTTTGGCAATGTTCCTAGGAAGATGTTGCTGCGGCTGAGGTCGAAGAGGTTGCTGCCTGTGTTCTCCTCAAGGATTTTGATGGATTCCTTTCTCACATTGAGATCCTTCATCCATTTTGAGTCTATTTTCGTGTGTGGTGTAAGGAAATGATCCAATTTCATTTTTCTGCATGTGGCTGTCCAATTTTCCCAACACCATTTGTTGAAGAGGCTGTCTTTTTTCCATTGGATATTCTTTCCTGCTTTGTCGAAGATTAGTTGACCATAGAGTTGAGGGTCTATTTCTGGGCTCTCTATTCTGTTCCATTGATCTATGTGTCTGTTTTTGTGCCAGTACCATGCTGTCTTGATGATGACAGCTTTGTAATAGAGCTTGAAGTCCGGAATTGTGATGCCACCAACTTTGGCTTTCTTTTTCAATATTCCTTTGGCTATTCGAGGTCTTTTCTGGTTCCATATAAATTTTAGGATTATTTGTTCCATTTCTTTGAAAAAAATGGATGGTACTTTGATAGGAATTGCATTAAATGTGTAGATTGCTTTAGGTAGCATAGACATTTTCACAATATTTATTCTTCCAATCCAGGAGCATGGAACATTTTTCCATTTCTTAGGAGCACTTACTCTTATGTGGGAAATTTCACTGGACCCAGAGAAGTCAAAGCCCTGGGCCCACCTACAGTCGGAAGTCTAAGAGGAGAGCTTCACTCTGCACCATTGGGATCCAGTGAGTTGCATCCTCTGGGTTAGGAAAAATCAAAGAGAGACTCACTATATCCCACCTAAAAAACCTCACAAGAAGTGGTGTTGCTGCTGGGACATAAAAGATCTCTGAGAAATTAAAACCATAAACTGGCCCTTGTAGAGATATTGAAGACAAATATTCAAGACACTCATGTGGTCCAAAACACTTCTTGCCCAATAATATTTAGGCCTTGAAATGTTTCTTATTATTACTGTTATTGTTGTTGCAAAACACACAGAAGGTAAAAGTTTGCTGTAACTATTTTAAAGTGTGTAGTTCAGTGGCATTAAGCACATTCATATGTTTTGTGTTACATAACCCTTACCACCATCTAACCCCAAAACATTTCTATCACCCCAAATGGACCCCCTGTCTCTTCTAAACCACCACTCCCCATTCTTCTCCCTCGCAAAGCCCTAGCAATCACCCATGTGCTCTCCCTCGCTGCATTCGCCTCTTCTATTTCATATGAATGGAATTATATAATATGTGGTCTTTTGTGTCCAATTTCTCTCATTTAGCATGTTTTCAATGTCCATCATGTTTCATCATGTTTCATCATTGAATGGAACATCAATGTTCCATTCATGTTTCATGTCCATCCATGTTGTAGCAGGTCAAACTATTCATTTCCTTCAATGGCTGGATAATCTTCCATTGTATGGATTTAGTACATTTTGTTCATCCCCTCATTCGTTGTTAAATATTTGGGACTTTTTTCCACCTTCCCTCAACTATTTTAAAAGAGTTTCATGCTGGTAGTGACCCTAGGAACCTGGCAGAAGCAAGTCAAGAAAGACTACTTTACAGAAAAATGAACAGGTCATTCAAAAACAACCAAGTACATAAGGAAACACAGCGTGACTGAACTTGAGCGGAAGTGATACAACAGAAATGCAAAGATTCAAATACGGGAATTATCAAGGACAGACTATAAAAAATACATTAAAATTAAAAAAATAAATTTTATACAGTGAGTTGGGCTAACAAAACATATCAGATAAATAATAATATAGCTCAAAAGCAGATAAAGAACAAATAGAACATTTGAATGAAGATGCATTACATTCAGGACACTAAAAATGAGATACCATCAAGTACCTGAATAACATTCTACATCTTAGAGAATATATTTATTATTTTTAATTTCCTGAGATTCTACACGTGATGTTTTTCAAAATATTATTACTCCTTAATATGTGTTTGATGTTGAGTTCCTAACCAATCATAAACTTGGTCTTAGGTAAAAATACTAGCTGCTTCATAAGAGTCAGCTTCTCAAACCTATTTCTGGAATGTGTGGTGATAAAAGACAAACATGATTTGCTTATTTCATTCTGTGGGTGCCAGAAAGATCCATGGAAGGATGTTGAAATGGAGTCAGACCCACTAACTAAGGCCTAGAAGCAGCTGTGAAATATTAAAATCAGTGAAGTCACGTAGCTATTGAAGCCTACCCTCATCACCAAATCCAAATAAGGACACAACAACAAAAAAAAGGAAATTTAACAGGCAAGCAAATAATAATAATTCAGGATGTGTTTAAAGTTATGATAGGGCACCTGGGGGACTCAGCTGTTAAGTGTTCAACTTTCGATTTTGGCTCAAGTCATGATCTCAGGGTCATGAGATCAAACCCCACATCAGGCTCCACACTGGGCATGGAACCCGTTTAGGATTCTCTCTCTCTCCCTCTCCCTCTGGACCTCCCCTCTACCAATCTCTCCGTTTGTTGTGTGTTCTCTCTCTCTCTCTCAATAAATAGACAAACTTATGACAAATATCTTGAGATGATTTATTATTTATAAATGATTTATTTTATACACTTTTATAATTTTTATAAATTTTAATTTATTACTTATAAATTGTTTATTTATAAATAAATAATTATTTATTATTATTTGTCTAAAATAAAAGAATTCTTCCAAAATGTAATCCTGAACCTCTTCCTATTAACTGTTCACAAAAGATCAAATCACATGAACAAAAAGTGAAGACTTCAACCTATCTCAAGAATGACCTGTCTTGAGAATGCTAAACACCCAGACAACTGATGTCTGCATGGTTCATGTCCTAATGCATATGCACAGCCAATAGGAATTTAGGTAAGCATTAAAGGAGAGTCCAGGGAAAAACTTCAATTTTCATCAACAAATTATTATAGCAAGATATTCCAAGTATGATAAAGGCTTGAGTAAAAACTGCTTATAATTTGACACCCCTAGTTAAGGAAAGAAATACCAATGAATTTCTTATCTGTCCAAAAACTGTATAGAATTTTATGTTCAAAACTTATAATACAGAAGTTCAACAGAAATATTTGAATACGGGCACTCCTCGCTTTGAAGGGCATTGTGGTCACGGAAACTTGTGCACGTGTCCCCGCCGAAGCAAGGACTGCCTGTATTCTTAACAGCTCAGTACTTTGCCCGAGTACATGCATACTTATTCCCCAAGGAGCAAAAGGCAACAGTCTCACGACATGGGCAAGTCATGGAATTCTTTGAGCTGTTTCACATATCCCCTGTTTTCCCAAATATCATTCTGTTTTTATAAAATATGGAAGGAAGAATGGAATTCAATTTGTAACTCAGTTACGCTGATTAATAAAACTGCTGTTTTTATCTGAGAATATTATTCTGGGGTCTATTTAATGTGTCCGAAAAGACACAGATTACCACATATCACTTTCTGTGAAACTTAAAATGCTCATTCCCATGAGCTTTATTTTATACTCTGAATTCAGATAAGTACATTCTATTCTGAAATGCTCTTTTGAAAAGGACTCTACAAGCACAAACAGATGGATTAATTACATTGAAAACTGACATGTTAAATATGAAGTTAAAGCCAAACTTATGCAAATAGAAAATTTATCATTTAATACCCAATTGAATCTAAATGAATTCTTTTTTACTGTCATCAGGTTTCAAAACATTTCAGGCATGGGATAAGAGACAATTTATCTGGCATCATATAAATCTGAGAAAATAATTTTTCCTTCCTTTCAAATTCTTGAGAAGAGTCAATTCCTGTTTGTAGACTAACGATAAAAAAAAACTTTGGGATAGAGACTTTTTTTTTTTTTAAAGAGTAAGTCAACGTAAGGAGGAAAACACAGACCATTCATTTCCCCAAATCAGCATTTTCTTTTCCAGACCTCATTGTCCTTATCTCCTATTGCTGGGAAAATAGCAATTACAGAGGAACAGAAGGTTCACTTTCCTCCAGAGCACTTTCATGGGCGAAGTCACCAATTAAAAGGATTGCCAGATTTCAAATGATACCATGAGAGACAAGTCATTTTTGTCTTTCTCGTTTTTATAAATCAAAAGGAAGGAGCATACCTATCTATTATATGCTGGAAATTTATTAAATTTCTCTACTGATAACTCACTTATTTGCAAAACTGTAACTGTAGCTGCCTGCACTAGGCAGGCAGGGTCGTGGGTAGGAGCACAGACATGGGGCCAGACTGCCTCGGCTCACACCCCAGCTGCATGATCACCGGCCGTATCACTTTGGGCAAGTCACTTAACCCCTGCATGCCTCAGTGTTTTCATCAGCAGAATGGGATGACAGTTCACATATACCCCCAGAGACTACAAAGAGTCAACGGGCTGACCGTGAGAAGCATTTTGATGAGCACAGTAAATGTTTGATGAATGTTGCAAAAATAAAAATACAACATAACCACAGAAGTCTGGATGATGACAAAATTCTTGTAGGGGGCCAGATTTCCAATTTAATTTTTAAAGAATCTTCCTATTTACTTCCCATTCTATTGCCATCCTGCCTCCTCCAAACAATTCTTTCTGGATAACAACAGGGCAAGTCCACAGTTTGCCTTCTTAGCAGGAAGCAAGCATGAGAAGAAAGGAGGGTGCACATCAGAATCCACAGGCCAAGGGGCGCCTGGGTGGCTCAGTATGTTAAAGCTTCTGCCTTTGGCTTGGGTCATGATTCCAGGGTCCTGGGATCAAGCCCCATGTCAGGCTCTCTGCTCAGCTGGGAGCCTGCTTCCCTCTCTCTCTCTGCCTGCCTCTCTGCCTACTTATGATCTCTGTCTGTCAAATAAATAAATAAAATCTTAAAAAAAAAAAAAAAGAATCCGCAGGCCAAGGTGTGAATTTGCAGATGAGCTCTTTAGAAAGGTTCATTGGCAATTTCAATTCAGAGATGAGTCCTTATGCACTGACCCGACTGCTCCTTCCCCACACCCGGAGAGGCAATTAATTCCTTAGAAAGAGGACAGCGGCACCAAAGCTGAACCACGGTCAAGGAAAATGGAACTATTTTAAAGCCAAGTCTAGAATTGGAAGTCTTATGGAAAACCAATTAAAACAAGACTTGGAGAATTATTTAAACACATTTGTCAATAACTGTCTCGCATTTGCATATGCAAATGTGAGAACTCCCTTATGAACATACCAAACGTGAAAACTTCTTTCTGTTGTTGCAATAATGACAGTGGTAATAATAATGACTGCAAATTATTATAGGTCAGCATTTTGATAAACCCTCTACGTAGTTTATGTCATTTAATTCCTATAACTTTACGGGGCAGTAACTATTAAACCTTATGGCGTAAAGATTTTAAGTTACTCATGCAGTGGCCAGAGTCCAGGTTTGAAATCAGATTCTTCTGACTTCAGAGTCCATGCTCTTAAAGCCTGTTCTACAGTCCCTGATTTTCATAAATTATTCGCTTCGTGTGATTCTCCTTGCTGCAAAATGATCACAGCACCCATTCTAACCTTACTCAGACATGAGAGAATTCAACTTTCTTTAGGAGAGGTACCTCCACCTGAGACCTTTCTAGGACATACCTCTGCCTTACCGGGAACCTGAACGAGAGAACTGGGTTTATTGTCCCTCTAATTTTATTCTTCAGATGTCAACCATGTCTTTGGACATAAAAGAGAAGGGACTTTTGAAATAATTTCCAAGGACTTCTGATCTTTTTCACTTGCTAGAACTTTCAAGTACTAAGATGTGAATTGTGTGTTGGATTCTCAAATCAGATGTAAAAGCTATGAACGTCTTGAACAGCTTTCAAGATCAAGTGGAGAGGCTAGATGTATTTGAAGGGGAAATGACATGTATTCAATTTTAATATTGGAATTCAAGTTATTTAAACGTAGCTGAGGTGGTTAGTCACAAGGTTTGTGTGTGGAAAACAGATGAAAATATTGAGTCCATTTTAATACTGAGAACATACGGACTAGCTGGAAAATTTAATGGAGGCATCTTTCTCCTGGTTTTCTTCCTTGTTATTATATTTCAAGCAACAGCTCTGTCCTGCCAAGTCATCATACTACACTGAATTTAGAACTCGTATGGGCACATGCTTTCAACAGAAAGATTCCCTTACCATAATATTAGTAATTTCAGGCAGCCTATTTGAATGTCAGTGGAAATTCAGGGTGCCCCAACAATATATTGATTTCCAAAAGTAGAAATGTGGTTCTAATATAACCGCTTGCAAATATTACTGCCGTTCTCTCTTGGTCTGTATTTATTTTTGAAAAATGAAAATGATAGTTTTATTTTAGCAAGAGCAAGTATGGAAATCTTTAATTTAAAAGACAGTGGTAAATCTCGTGTAATTGCTTCAGCATTGAATTTAACACTGAATTTTCCTTGTGAACTCGTGTATTTAAATAGATGGGTAGAGTAAGAGTCTCAGGGAAAGTTTTTGGAGATGAACTGTATTGTCCCCATTTATCTAGTAAGAGAGAGGGTGGTGATACGAAGGGAGGCAATGTAGGTACCCTTGGCCCAACAGAAACGCACTCAGCAGAAGACAGGAGGGAGGGCACTCATGGGAGAAGGGAGAAATTCAGGAACTAAATGTGAAAACACATTCACTGTTGAGGAAGAGGAGAGATGTATAAAAGCAATATTTCTCTGAGCATTTGCTATATAGCTCAGCCCAGACAGAAAGTCAATACCAATTGCAGAACTGGCAGAGGTTACACGGTAATCGGAGAGCAGTTGATTTTGCATTTGCATGGGTCTAAGAAGCTTTATTCTGCTGCAAAATAACACACTTTTTAAAAGTGGTATGTAATTTTAAAAATAATTATTTAAAAAAGCATTTTTTCAAAACATGAATCATTTTCTTTTAATCAATAAAGCAAAGCCTTTTCATAGGAGAAAATGTACAAAGAGGTATAAGAAGAAATTTAAAAAAATAACCATTTGAAACCTATCTTCAGAGATATACAGTGTTAAGAATTTTGTGCACCTTCTGAAATGCATGTGTGTCCATATAGGTACGTGTTTGTGTGAGTGTACATGTTTATATAAAGCATGAGTTGGGACCCTGGGTGGCTCAGTCAGTTAAGCGGCTGACTCTTGATTTCAGCTCTGGTCATGATCTCAGGGTTGTGGGATCGAACCCAGCACTGGGCTCTATGCTGAGCATGGAACCCGCCTGTCCCTTTCCCTCTGCTCACATGCATTCTCTCAAATAAAGAAATAAACAAAATCTTTAAAAACGCAAAGCACGAGTGGAAACAGAAATGTATACAATATTTTATAATTTGCTTTCTGTAAGTATGTTGAGAATATTCTTCCCTGAGCTATTTTTCCTTTCAAACTTGATGTCTATCTGTAGAACAAACAAGAGGAATTCAAATTCTGACCAGTATGGGACCACATTTGTTCTGGACCAATGAAGTGGCTGGAGATGCTGAAAAGACATAAACCTTAAGACGGAGAAATATTGTCGTACTAGGTTCATTATCATAAGGAAGAAAGGAATGCTCGGCAGACCAGAAATATGTTATACCCACACTGGATTGTGATCAAAATCCAGAGATGATCATTGTAAGGAGCAGGGCTCATTACTACAGCATCTCCTTCTTCACGCATTTATCTAACAAGCTTTCTTTTCTTAATATATAAGACACATTCAAAGCACAAACAGAAGCCACACTCTGTGGTATGAATCCTGCTCCCTAAGACTCAGTGTTCTCTTCTGTAAAATGGGAATGATTAAAAGGGTGATGTGAAACCAAGTGAGCTAAAGACTTTGGAATAGTGCCTGGTATAATCCACAGATTCCATAAATTGGGCTGTTACTGCTATTGTCGTGGTCAGACTTTAAAAGTGATTATTGTATTCTGATTACTTGGAACTCTCCAACAAACTTTTTTCAAATAGAATTACCTTCCTCAGAAACAGGAGCTGTAATTTAGTTACCACTGTATGCTTGGCTTTTCTCATGACTATCTCATAATGAGGCACAGAAGCAAACAAGCAAAGAAAAATCCTCCTTGTACCTGCCTTGTCCTTACCCTTTAGTTCCTTCTACAAGCCCCTGATGAAGCCCTCTGATGAAGTGTTAAAGCAATTTATCCGGGGTTGGTTTCTGTTGTTAGTAATTGAAGAATACCAGTTGTCCCACTGATTCAGATGCCACCCCCCAGGCCAGAACAGATCTCAGTGTTCATTGAGGAGGAATGTTCAGAGGAAGCTATTTTTTTTTAATGTCTTTTTAAAATATTTTATTTATTTACTTGACAGAGATCACCAGTAGGCAGAGAGGCAGGCAGAGAGAGAGAGGAGGAAGCAGGCTCCCCACGGAGCAGAGAGCCGGACGTGGGGCTCGATCCCAGGACCCTGGGATCATGACCCGAGCTGAAGGCAGAGGCTTTCTGAGCCTCCCAGGTGCCCCCGGAAGCTATTTTGTTAATTGGTCAGTTCCTAGAGAATATTTTCATATGATGTATTGCTCAGCAAATCATGAAGATTCTCAGTGCTCGATTTCTTCATCTATAAAATTGGGGAAATAATAATTCCGACCTCATAGAGTATTGTAGGCATGTAATGTGCTTAAAGTGTTGCCAGAAACAAGAATTCAATCAATCTGGGAATAGTGATACAAATAATAAGAATAGTCTAGTGTCAGCACTACGTTGATTTGGTTCTCTAAAGGACAATGTTCGTGAAGCTCGGGGAGGACCCTGAAGGAGTGGCCGTGTTCCTGAACCGTCAAACCACTCTGACTGAATTTCCCTCATTACGAATACACTTTAATTAAGGCTTAATTTTGTAGGTAACAAAACTAAATACAGTAGCCATTAAATTAAATTTGAGTGATTGAACTCTCCTGCTAAAGGGCAGAGTTTATGATACTGGCTTAAAACAGCACTGGCTGGATCCTCTTCCTTATTTAAGAGAGAAAATGGTAAAGTGAAGGATGTGTAAGGAATACCAGTGAGTATCGGTGAAAAGAAAATGAAAATTGGAGTAATAATATTACTACCAGACAAAGTGAAATTAAAGAATAAGAGCAGTAAGCTGGATAAAAAGGGACAGTATGAGGCCAAAGGAAAAAGAGAGAGAGAGAAACCGAGAATCAAACACTTAACTAGAGAGAATTGATGGTTCCCAGAAGCAGGGGTGGGGAGGTAGGGGGTACAAGATTAAACGGGTGATGTGGGTTAAGGAGCAGACTGGCTGTGATGAGCACCTGGTGTTGTGTGGGAGTGATGAATCCTTACACTGTACACCTGAAACTAATATTACACTACATGTTATACTGAAAATAAAATAAGATAAAGGGACATTATGAAATGTAATGACACACAATTTATGACGTAGATATAACTAACACATCTGCATTTCCAGACAAGCTAACTAATATCTAAGTCAAAAACCATTTGTTATGCACAAAAAACTTAATAAAAAAGAGAATTACAGTAGGAGTTCAATAACCCTCAAAGAATTAAATAGATCTATTAAATAAAAAACAAGACATAGAACTGATTACTAAACTTGCTTAATAAATACACAGAGGTATTTTTATCCTACAAATAGAGAGTATTTGCTTTTCCTGTGTCCATAGACTATGTATAAAAACTAACCATTAAAAATAGTTAATACAAAAAATATATTTTTTAAAGCAGAACTCTATTTTTCAAGCTACTTAAAAAAATCATAATCTAATTCATGTACTCAACGCAATTAGATATAGACAAAAGATGGTCAAAATAACATTATATTTAAAAATCATTATCTGAGATGATTCCTGGAATATGAACTTAAACACATTCTAGAAAATACTGACACAGACAATATTTCATCCCCAAAACAGTGGTTTAATGAAAGTTGTTCTAATAGCACTACTTCTGACCTTAAACGCCTTCATTAGTAAAGGAAACAGATAAAAAATAAAATAGGTAGCATCTTTAGAAATAGTAAAAGAATGAGATAGAAAAATACAAAGATACACTTAAAATTAAGGAAATAAAAATGAATATTAAGTAGAATGGATACATAAATCTGAAAGCTGGTTCTTGGAAATGGCCAATAAAATAGACAGCCCTCTTTACAATAACCATCAGAGCAAAAACAATATATAAAAAATAGACATGACTAAGTGGAAGTAGAACTTATAACTGTAGATTGAGGAGAAATTGAACGAATTTGAAGTCAAGAATGCCTGAAACTTCACGGCAGCGAATTAGAAATCTTAAGGGGAAAAAATGGGTGATTACCTGGAAAGACACATTTTAACAAAGTTACCCCCAAATAAAAAGGATAACCTGAGTAGACCCTTTACCCCAAAAGACATGAGAAGGTGGTTAGAAACGTGCTGTGAAAAGAGATGCCAAGTTCCAGATGCTCTCGAAGCTGAGTCTTATCTTTCAAGGACACGTACACTGTTAAATGATTCAAGCCACAGAAAAATAGGGACATTCTCCCCAAGTCACTTTATAAAGACGGCTTTGTGTTAAAACCAAAAAGTGGAGAAGAAAACACAAAAGAAACAGGGCAAAACTACAATATTAATCCACTTTTAAAGAAAGATGCAAACTCCTAAATAAAATGTTAGAAATAAAATCCAACAGTATATCAAAACTAACACAGGTGATCAAGCGAGTGACTTAGTCAAGTCTATCAAATAGGTCCTCAATAAATTAAAGGAAAAAGGAATTTATGATAATATACCTGGAGTGTGCAAAAAGCTAGTTGATAAAATTCAGTAGCCATTTCTAATGAAAACTAAATCTAATAACAGAAAGCAACTACTTAATTAAGACAAAATATATTTACCACAAACACAAGTGCTATCTGAAAACCACCTCACCTTCAAGTTTTTATCATGCCATTTCTAACTTGACCCACTGAATTTTGCCCCCACCTTGTCCCTTCCACCTGCAAACGTTTATTGTGTGCTTTTTCTATTTCAGGCACTGTGCTGGGCAGCAAGTTGAAGAAATTAAATATATAATCCTGAATGAATTATGGAAAACAAGCAGCCCATGAAAACAATACAGAAAATGTGGCAGACTGGGTGTTTGGGTGGGGGTGAGGGGGACGGGACACCTTAACATATACAGATCAGGTCGAACTCAATTTTCTTTCCTGAATCCAAAGCAAACTGAAATTTCGCTTGAAGCACATTACAAGTGACAACATTTTCTACAAATAGGGTCACTGATCTGTTAACAATGAAATGATCTCTGCTTTTCTCACATCTTGCAACACTCTCTGAACCAAACAAAAACAAAAACCGCAATAGCATATTACCAAAGGGAAGAGGAGGCATTTCTACAGCATCTCCCCATTGCCGACTCTGCTCTGGGGTTTCAGATAGTTTGCATTTAATTAGAGCGCCCTGAAGTGACTGCAGACAGGTGAAGCCGCTATTATGCCGCAGGGAGAGCTGACAGACAGCTTCAGGAGCGTTTAGTTAACAAATCATTACTTAGTGTTTGTAAGACTTCTACCTGAACCCAAACAGAACGCGTAACTGTCTTGGAAGAACAAAGCCATCAATTGTAAACCAAACCTTGGTAAAGGCGGCTAGGATCAGCAGGGAGGGGAAATCAAGTAATATATTCAAATTGTATATCTGAATAGTAAGAATGTTTTTCTCGGCTCAAAGAAACAAATTTGAAATCATTAAAAAAAAAAAAACCCAATGGAAATATGAACGATAGTTCTCTGCTTTCTGTTAAGTTGTGCGTTTGTTATTTAAGGTGAACAACAGGAAAGATTCTCATAGAAAAAAAAATATTGATAAACTTTTTTTTTTTTCCCCAAGAAATGACCATGTGTCTGCTCTGTAACTCTTACGGAACAGTCTGTGGTGTTGGGTTTGGTTTAGTCACTGAGAAGAGAAAGGCAAAGTGTTAACACAATCTCCTTGTTGTGATTTCTTAACTTTTGCCCTAGTCCAGACTCTTTCATCTTCCTCTGCTAATTGCCAAAGCCACAAATAGGCAGGGGAGAGAAGGGCAGGGTTGAGCCAAATGCAGTGCAGGGGGCGGGGTGGGGGGTTGGGGAGAAGGTCAAAGCAGCAGAGTTAACTATTATTTTTCAAAGACTACGTGAAGCATTGCAATTCTGATACCTCATTCTTGTGACAAAAATTGTAATGAGAACAGGAAATGGTACCACATGAATCCATTGTCCTGACAATGATTTAATGAGAACGGGAAATGGTGAGGGCATAACTAATTCGCATTATGATCCTAACGTTGTCATCTTGTGGTTCTGCTCAGATGCCGCGAAATGAAGGATGTCGGACATCAGCTGGGAGAGCGCAAGGAAAAACATGAAGATGGTGACATTGTGTGCCTGAAAGTAATGGCAGAGTGTGTTAGTGATGGAGGGGCAGCCCGGGAGGGGCAGGAGTGGGAGAGGAAGCATGGAGTTCCTCTGCTGAATGACAAAATAGGAATACATTTAAAGGTGCTATGGATGCCAACTGAGGAAAAAAAACCAGCCCACGAGGCAAAGTCTGTGATGGAAAGTCTGAGACAGGAAGAAGTCACGGGACCAAAAGAGGATGCAAAAAACTGGTGAAATCTGCCCAGTCTGGAAACTGTGTTTTATCTTCTTGGGCAACCATTGATTCTGTAGTTCTAATACACTATTTCTTTTCCTCCAAGCCTCTCATTTAAACAATGCATTTATAAAGGAAGATCTCCAAAGATACCCATCCCAGACTATAAAAGTTCTGGAACGAAGTGGTCAGTGGGAGAAGGCACATCATTCAACTTGATTATGTTGGTGGAAACCAGCTTGTGATATGTTAGGATTATTTAGAAGGTAAATCCCACAGATAATAGAAAGCAATTTATTTCTGGTTAACAAATTTTCACCCATTTCTCTTCATAGTAACTCAGGTTCTAGACATTTTTGAGTAAAGAATTGTCTCAGGACTTCCAGACTTTGGGGCACATGCTCATGCAATATTAATCGTTTGCTTACATTTAGGGAAACACCTTACCGCACATGGAAATAGTTAAGAAAGTAACAGGAAAACTGATAAATTAAACTTCGTTATGCACTTTCAAGTCTGACTTGTTCCCCAAAGTGCTACCGGGTCATTTAAAGCAGTTCCTTAAAAGTTCCTTTGTAAAGTTGACCTGTTACCACGCTTCTCACAGGTGAATCCTTCCCAGAAGAGAGAAAATAACAGGCATGAGGGATATCAAATAATATAAACTTCTTGGAAAATAAACTGCATTTTACTAATTATAATATCAAGGCAGCACAGTACTCAATATTCCCTATTCATTCTATAAAATGATGATGATGATAAAGGGTGGTGTTCTTTCCATTCAGTTTTGTCTTAGCATCTTTTATATAAATATAATGATAAAGGGAATATTTTTGAAGATGAAAAGCAACTCGAATAAAAATGAAAAGTACTATAATTCTCTCGCCACTAGTCAAAAGCCTTTCAAACGAAGATAAATGCCTCTAAGCCATTAGAAAAAAATTATTGCAAACTTATGTGTGCCTAAGCCCCCCTACTTTGCATTTTGATTCATATTTAAAATATTGATTCCATCAAATGGAGGAACAGTTAGTGTCAGCAAGAAGATGATGGAGAAAATGAAGTCAAAGGGGAACAATGTAAACAGTGGATTTATTTATTTACCCTTAGGTGAAGGTGCCATATTTCACTTATATTGAACATTTATTCAATTTATTTTATTAATTTAATCCTCCTAAAGTACTACTTCATACTCTGATGCAATTTCAGATCAAACAGATCACTGTGTACTTGTTGAATTCATGGTTAATGATACATGAATTTATAATCCAGAATGATTCATAATTGAATGAGCTACCTTATTTTACGCCCCTGTTACAGGAGAGGTTCAAAATGAAAGACTGCAATGTTCAAAGAAGAAATGTGAAAGATACTGTGGACATATTTAATGTCCATATTTAGGTTCTTGTTCATTTATTATGTGGCCATGTAAGGGGTGTCAAATGCTGATGAGAATTTCAATTTGACCTGGCAAAAAGGAAGTAAGCAACACATAGTATTTCATCCGTTCTGTCCACTTTCATAATGAAGGATTGGTTCTGTAATATTTTTTACACAATCTAACGTCAAGGTCCTAAAAACAAAATTTGAAAGAACATAAGAGGTTCTTTTAACGGCTGTATTTAGTAACAAATGACAGATATCTATTAATGCAAGTACATCTTATATAAAATATTTTAATATGGATTTTAAGTAACAGTATATTCTTATTAACATCAAGTGTAAATTGACACATCACAGCAAGTCTTTTAGATGAAAGATCCATTTAGCTCCATCTTCAAATTATGGATTGATACAATATTATACGCCATAATGGTTCCAAAAGTATTGTTAGTGCTATGTATTATTCATGTTTTCAGGTGCCATTGTTTCAGACCATAATAGAGTGTCTCACATTTGCGACTGAAGTTGATAATGAACTGAAGCGAACTACCTAACTGTAGGACTTTAATGGGTCACCTAGTTGGCCCTGAGGACGTATGAGACCTATACCCACATCACTACTTGACACGCTCAAATTGGAGAAAATAAAAATCCTTCAGTCCTGAATGATCTACTCTTATCGCAACAGTACAGTATATTTGAGACGATATTTTTAAGGGTGCATGTCATCATCAGGTATGATGGGTGTCATGGGGAATTGGATTTGTAAATTAAAATGTTTAGCTGAGTTAAAATTATGTGTTTCGGTAGAGGCCAATGTATGTCCATTAGCGGTAAGACAAGCTATACTACCTAGTTGTGGAATCTAAACACTGGGACACTTGCTTTCCAAACTTTGCTGTGCATACAAAATCACCTGGCTATCTTGCTTATGTGCAGATTCTGATCCAATAAACTCGGGGCGGGGCCCAAGATTCTGCATTTCTCCCAAGATGCCAGACGCTGCTATCAGTGCACCAGCCAGGCATCGCCCTGGACATCCAAATACCTACTGGCTGCCTCGGGATTCCCCACTCCATGGAAAGTAGTTTCCTAGCAAAAACCACTTCATAAAGATATTTTACTGAGATAATTAGCTAGAAACTCATGGAAAGGGTTGTTTGGAAAGCATGGAAAACATAATAAACAACTCCATCTTTGGCACCCACTTTTGGGCATTATCTACTTTGTTTATTTCTTGGGTTTAATACCCAATAAGTGTTAGTTTAAAACAAATCCTCGAGTGAGCTCTATTCTCTGAGTGAGTGGGTCCAATGATAGTTAATTATCAAGACCTTATAGGGTAGCAGATCTCATTACTGGCAAGTGCTTCCTACTTCAGCTGATAGCAGCTATCTGGCAATAAGAAACGTTGCTTCCAGTTTTGTGTTCTGACCAAAATTAATCTAACCCCTTTCTGCATAAAAGCATCGCTAATATTTCATGGTATGTGGTTTTTAAATTTTTCTTTATATTTTTATTTTATAAATTAATTTATTTTTGAAGATTTTATTTATTTGAGAGCGTGAGAGAGGGAGTATGAGCAGGGGGAAGGGCAGAGGGGCAAGTAGACTTCCTGCTCAGTGGGAAGCCCAAGGCGGAGCTCAATCCCAGGACCCTGAGCTGAAGTCAGATGTTTAACTGACTGAGCCATCCAGGTGCCTCCGCCCTTTTTAAAAATTTAAAATAACTAAATAAAAATTATTTTTGAACAGAATATCTTCTCTTGGTTTAAAAATTGGAACGAACCAGAAGGTACTGTAATGTATGCTACGGGCATGGAGTTCACCACTCTGTGCCTGTGATCAAAGAGCAGCCGGAGCCCTTCCCCATTCCCCAAGCAGTGACCAATCCATGAGGGTTCTTCACTCATCGCTGGATAACCCTGAAGGACAGTTGACATGTTCTGCCAGAGGTTGCGGGGGGCATGGAGCTCCAGTTACTCTCAGTGCTGACCTGTTGAAACATTCCTTACCTACTATTTCCTTCTCCTGTCTGCTCTCCTACTTATGCTTCCTGGGAACTTCTAGAAAGCCACTTAGATGAAAATCATCACCTCAGTGTCAGCTTCTGGGGGAACCAACTCAAGTCTATGAAGTAGAAAGTTTCCCTGTAGTCCCTGTCCTCATCCTCCCTCTGCCCAGTACTCCTCTCCCCCTTGCCATAGATAAGTTATATTTTTCTTTTCTTTCCCAGTTTAAACTTTGTGAATCTCTAAGCAAATATAGATGCTACTCCTCTCTTTTTATATAAAATATAACAAATTATATTTACACTCTTCTGTACCTTGCTTTTTTTTTTTTCCACTTACTCTGTCTTGGAAATCTTTCAGTTATAGTACACCAAGTTCCTTCTCATTCCTTTATACGGCTGCATGGTGTTTCACTGTATGTAAATGACCAGCTGGTCTAAATCTCTTTTGCCATTTCTTCTCCAGCTTAAACACCTCCATTTTATTCCACTACTTATTGAATGACAAAGTTTAATCGTTTTTATGATCTCTTCTGGTCCCAAACCAATTTATTGATGTTATTCTTTTTTCCCCCTAAGATTTATTTTGGGGAGTAGGGGGAGAGGGAGAGGGATACGGAGAATCTCAAGTAGGCTCCCTATAGAGCATAGAGCCCAATGTGGGGGCTCAGTCCCACAGCCCTGAGATCATGACCTGAGCTGAAACCAGGAGTCTAATGCTTAACTGACTGAACCACCAAGGTGCCCCTATTGATGTTATTCTTAAGATATCATACTGCATATTGAACATTTATCTTACAACATATGGTCTAAAACACAATATTGTGAATATTCCTCTTTCTGGAGACAAAAATAAAGTCTAAGACAGCCTGCTCATGGTTACATGGTAGGGTTCTAGTGAATTTGTAAATAGGTAAAGATCTTAAGGCTTTTCATTCATCCAGTATTTTAATTGACTTATTTTAAACATAGGTCTGGAAGTTTACCTTTTTATGTCTATTATATGTCCATTGCTTCTGCTCTATGTCTTAGTTCATTTTGGTAACACAATTATTTGCTTCTACTTACTGAAAAATTAATGTGTGCCAAGCTCTGTAATATGTACTTTCCATGTATCATCATTTATCGCTTTTTTTTAATTGGTTTATGAGTCGGTCATTTTTCCCATATGCAGCTGAGGAAACTGATGCCTGCTATCTTTATGCAAGTCCTTGGTAAAATCTCCAATTACAATATGACTAGGGATTGGGCCATGGATGGATTTCTAAGAACAGGAGAACAGGAGAACAGAATGTTCTTCTGTTACATTAGTCAAAGTTCTCCAGAAAAAGGATAGAAACAGATACAGATATATATGAGGGGATTTATTATAGGCATAGGCTCATGCAGTTATGGAGGCCAGGAAGTCCCACTCTGTCATCTGCTATCTAGAGAACCAGGAAAACCATTGGTGTAACTCCCAGTCTAAAGCCAGAGGCCTGAGAACTGGGCCTTTGCTGGTTAAGTCCCAGAATCCAAGGGCTCAAGAACCTTGAACCAACGTTGGGGAGCAGGAGAAGATGAATGTCCCAACTCTAGAAGAGAGAGAGGAAACTCACCCTTCTTTTGCCTTTCTGTTTTATTAGGTTCTCTAGGGATTTGATGACGCCTACCCACATTGGTGTGGGCAGATATTTTTTACTAGTCTACAAATTCAAATGCTAACCTTTTCCAAAAACAGCCTCACAGGCACACCCAGAAAGAATGTTTTACCAGCTAGGTAAACATCCCTTAGCCCAGTCAAGCTGACATGTAAAATTAGCCTCAAACCTGTTTAGCAATGATCAATTATCAACATGCTTTACCTAGTCATCTTTCTAAAAGTCAACTTGCTCTATGGGTATGACTATATATTTCCACCATTGCCCAGAAGAGTATCATGGTTGTGAGAATTCAGAAACAGTCACATAACAACAATCACAAAACCCAAAACACTTTACTGTGTTCACTTTTTCTCCTGGAAAGAGGGATTTGATTGACATGACTCGTTGTCATAACCTACACTGACGGACTACAGAGAAATGCTTTGCTTCCCCTATCTTTCAGTCTGCCATTTCAGGAATGAGTCGCCCAATTTTGCTAGCTATCTGCATGTTCCTAGATTTTGGAAAATTATAACGTGATTTACTCCTTTCTAGTTTTACAACACTTCTGCCATCCTCCAGCACCCCTTTACAGATGGCAGAGAAAGGTTCTAGCATCACAAATGCAAGTGGTACCCTGGACAAAATCCATCTGAACTTTATGACAACTCACTTTACAGAAACACATGCAGTCTGTGACCTCCCCTCAGTCTCCTGCTTGTTCGTCCCATTTGAACACCATTTCTGGTGGAAGAAGAAGAGGGATGGAGGACATCTCTGAGTTTGCTTTCTCACTGTCATTAGTTAGTGACTCACCATAGGCCTCATCTCTGTCCAGTGGTTCCTCTGACTCCAAATATTCCATAAAAAGTTTCTTTGAAAAATCATTTTCAGAACATTTTGAAAATGCAGATAATTAATTTTTCAATGACTCTTCTGTCCCACGTCATCATTTATTCAAGGCTTTTTTTTTCTTTTTTGTAGTTTCTAGCTCACTGCAGATCATTCTGCGAAGACTCATTGCTTCTATCTGCTATCTTGTAAGAATTTAACTTATAAAACCTTCCATTGCTTACATCACCTTTTCCATCCCCGAGCATGGAATTTTATGCATCATTTCCAGCAAATTCAAACCTTTCCATGATCTAGGTCTATGGTTTTGAAAATTCCCTTTCAGAATTTTGTGAAGACAACGGATAACTGCTGCGAGCAAGAGGATGTCTGGCAAGCAGCACCCTGTCCCCCTTAATATGGTATTTGCATCAAAGCAAAACATGTGCATGGTTTTAATATCTAATGCTTTATGATGTAATTCTATGATAATCTGAAAAATCTAAATTTGCAGTGCAACATAAAATTATTATTTAAGTATCACTTAATGCAAAAAAAATTGCGATAATGGAAACTGTCCTAAATTTTAAAATTTCATCAGGGACTACAGTTTAATCAAGGTAGTCCTCATAGATTATGTTTATGTTACTTCCCCAAAAACTTACCCACCCGGGTACGTGATGTGATGAGCACTGGGTGTTATATACAACTGATGAATTATTGAACTCTACATCTGAAACTAATGATGTACTATATATTGGCTAATTGAATTAAAAAACAAAACAAAACACAACTTACTCACCCCTCTTTGATGCCATCATTTGAAACACAACAGGGTTTAGATGCACCTTTGGTGAATCCAGTGCCAGATTTTTAACATCCTAGTACTGACTATGATTTAAACATAATTTAAGCTATTTCACAATAATCCATGTATCTTTAATTAGCCACCTATCTTTATCAACTCATCTTCATTTCAATAATCTTGGAAGTATCTGTCCTCTCATCCATTCCCCTAAATCCCCCTCGGTGCTGAGACCACCCACCCCTTCTCTAGCCCCCCACCCTTTCCCCACCCTCTATCCCCACTCTAGGACAGCAAACAGTTTTACTCCTCTTTGTACAGTACCATGGCTCTTACTGAGAATGACATCTGAATAACGGTTTTATGGCTAACATAATTTGAAGACCAGCTACCCGGAATCTATGGTTAACCGAAATGAGTATTTTATCCCTGGCTAGTTTGAATTATACAGTAAGACCTGGTGGAAAGACGAGGTTTGACCAAGTAGCTGAACAAATGGGTTTCATCCATTCACTCTAAACTCCCCTTTAAAAATGCTCAAGAAGATAAACACGAAGCCATAGCTATCCAAAGCCCAAATGGAATTTCTAACAACTCCACCTTTTAGGCAGAGAGGTGGCTAGGCAATTCTTGCTCTCTTAACCTGTTGGAAGAACAAGATCCTCACTAACAGGTTCTTTCATCAGAGATAGAAGTTGTGCTGACCAGCTGACTCTTTTCTGAGTCACCTAGAACCAGAATCCTACCTTCAATAGCTCCTCTGTATAAATTCATTATAAGGTCATGGGAAAAAATTACATCTACAAAGATAAATGGATATATAGTCTCGTGGGATGTTCTCACACATTACTACCAGTCTAGGACAGATTATTCAAAAATATGTAAGGATGAAAGGATTCAAGTGACATTTAATAATGTTGAGTTAAAAATCATGTATGAAGGTTCATATACTATATAAAGCCATTATTTTCTTAGCATTCAAGATATTTAACAGTATCTCCTCAGAAGTATCTAACAGACTGAAAAATATTAAAAATACATTCTTCAAACACATGGTAAAGAATATAGTCTTTGGGTATAAGGTAAAGTTAATATTAAAATAAACACTATAAAAACTGGATATTAAAGAGCCATCTATCCCTCTCCTCTACCCCAAAAAAACTACTGGTCTAAAAATAAAATACAAAACTTCATGTATTATTTCAGAGAAAATAAAATCAAGACTGTTATTTATAGCATTTTGTGAAATCCACCAAATATAATCCAAGGAACAAATGTAAAAAATGATATTTATATTTAAAATATAAAAAGAGACAATAGGGCAGATTTGGCCTGCTGGCCATAGTTTACCTACCCTTTTTTTTTTTTTTTAAAGATTTTATTTATTTATTTGACACACAGATAGAGAGAGAGATCACAAGCAGGCAGAGAGAGATGGGGAAGCAGGCTCCCCGCTAAGCAGAGAGCCGGATGCGGGGCTCAATCCCAAGACCGTGAGATCACGACCTGAGCTGAAGGCAAGGGCTTAACCCACTGGGCAATCCGGGCGCTCCTACCTACGCTTGCTCTAAGAGATGATCTTGTTAAGAGGCACATAAAACTTGTGCGAAATTGCTTACCCTTAATGAGGGAAAACAGAAGCGTGGAGGAGATGAGAGAGCTACACTTTTCTGTCAGCACTCTTCTATCCCCTTTCTAGTCCAATCATGAATACATATATACAGCGATAATAATGCGTTACCCTCCTGCTGGACAAACCCAGCACCATTTCCCAGTGCGCCTGCACAAAGCCTCAGAATCCTTCTCAACCCAGTTCTCTGGGCCACAGACAAAAATGACAGACAACATGAAATATATTTGCCATCCCTGATGTTCTACACTCTTCTTGGAGTCTACCCCCGAGAAATTGATCCAGTCCTTTGATGTGACTGGGATCTCACAAGGTAGAGGAGCCTTCACCTTGCTTTACCTAAATTGTTGTAGGCTGAGGTCATAAATTTTCTTACAATCACATCATACACTTTACAAACATTAAGCTAAGAATCACCTAAACTGTGAAGCCTTCTCCATAAGGTTGCTGTTAAGCAACATCTTGAACATTTTACACTTTATAATTCCCAACTTCGATTTGTTGAAATCAAATAAGCAAGCCTTCAGAGATTTTTGCCAGTCAACATGGGTAATAACAATCATCTTAAACAGGATCCCTTAACACACCATTGGAGACCCTCTTACTCATAACCAAAATAACCATATTTTAAATTACCCTCTGCTTTGGGTATTGAGATCTTTGAAATAATACCTATATTCAAACTATACCTAATATGTGCACAAAAAATGCATTTTTTAGAGCATATAGGAACTTTTTTTTTTTTCAAAACCATATCATTGGTTTACTAAATTAAAAAATAAGGTAACTTTAACATTGTTCTAGTACCTTTGAGCCTCATGCACAGACTTCAGCCAGAAAAAGCTTTAGGCAAATAGGACTTGCAAGGTATTTCTTGATTTCCAACTACATCTCTTGGTAGAGCAGAATACCTGTCATCAGGAAAGATAAAAAGAATGTACACACAATTGAGTTTCACAGCACTGAACAATAAAAAAAAGTGAGTTATTGCTGTAATACAACTATAAGACATTAAATACTATCATGAGAGCACTTTGAAAAGTTACAGGTGGTATACAAATGTAAGGAATCATTTTTAATAAGTATTTGTTGCCTTAGGGTGGACGAGGTTACTCCGTCTATGCATTTCTAGAACAGAGATGGAAGAGGAAAAGCAGCATTCTATAGTCTTTAATTTTGTTATCCCCTGATTGTATTTTCTTCATTTTCACTTTTTTTTTTCTAAAACATAATTATTTTCCTTTTAGGGCTGATTTTCTTGGTGAAAAATACAGCAACACATTGCTAAGCTCTAATTTGTTATGATAACAGAATGCTTCCAATACAGTAGTCTTATGTGGATATATTCTTAGCAGGGGTCAGCAAACTCTTGGGGCCAGTGAATAAATGTTTTAGTCTTGGCAGGTCAAGAAGCAAGGTCTTCGACTCTGAACAACTGTCCTTACTGAAATAATAGTAGTCTCTTTTACATGTTACATTTCAATATGTAAAAACCTTCCTGGGGGTACCTGGGTGGTTCAGTGCGTTAAAGCCTCTGCCTTCAGCTCAGGTCATGATCCCAGGGTCCTGGGATCGAGCCCCGCATCGGGCTCTCTGCTCAGTGGGGAGTCTGCTTCCTCTCTCCCCCTCTGCCTTCTTCTCTGCCTACTTGTGATCTCTGTCAAATAAATAAATAAACTCTTAAAAAAAAAAAAAAAAAAGCAAACCTTCCTGGCTCACAGACCATACAATAATAGATGATGGACAAGATGTGACCATTGTTTGGTGACCCCTGCATTAGGGTATTGACCATTAAACAAAACAAGATCACAGTTGTCTTGATATTCAAGCAAACCTGCAACTAGTCACTTACATTGTGTTTGTGTGACAGCATAGAGGACATGGTTCAAAAACCACCTCCATTTTGATCAATGAAATTTCACATGTTAAGTTGCATTCTTTCAACTGAAACAAATGAGAACCCAAAAGATTCCTGTTCTTTGTCTTTCAATTAACAAATATTTAGTGCCACTTTCATTTACGAGGCTGTGTGCCGGGCAACAGAAATAGACATTAAGAACAGTACCATGGGGACACCTGGGTGGTTCAGTTGGTTAAACATCTTCCTTCAGATCAGGTCATGATCCCAGTGGTCTGGGGCCTGAGCCCAGCCTCCAGCTCCCTGATAAACAGGGAGTCTGCTACTTTCTCTCCCTCTGCCCCTCACCAGGCCTTGTGTTCTCTCTCAAATAAATAAATACAGTCTTCAAAAAAAAAAAAAATACCATGAACCTAACTAGACCCAGAGTCCATTTAAAAACTGTAACATTTACAAATGACGCTTCCTAGTTCATATAAATATAGGTATAGATCTCATGAAGCAATATATAAAAGGTTTAAACATGTCTTTTCATAAAATCCGCAAATGAAACATGAAATTCTTTCTTTCAGTTTACCTTCAAAATGGTTTCTCCTCTGTTATATGCATAAATAATTTTATTATATGTAATAAATATATTATTATTTATAAATAAATAATATAAATAAACAACTTATAAAATTATAAATAAATAATTATACATAAATATATTATTTTATTAAATAATGTAATTTTATTCAATTAAAAATAATTTTAATATAAATATCTTTAAGAACTTCATAATAAACAATCATGCAGCAAAAAGCTTAATACACATGTAGCTCTTTAGTATTATAATGAACTGTAGACTAAATGTCCACCCATAACTTAAAGAAGAGTAACATTGCATTCTAAGGTGGAAAATATAAAGAATGGTGACAAGTTCCTCAAATCAGAAGTTTCATTTCTTCTCTTTCAAAAAAATTAAATTGGTATCTAAAAATGCAGAGAAAATTCTATACACCCTCAGGCATTCTAATTTGTCACTGAGACTAACTGTAGTGGTAGTTTTTCATGTTTTCTGGCTTCATGACACAATTTGAACATTTCTCCTGTATTGGAAGAATTTCTCATCTTAGGAGAGCTGCATCCCCACAGAAGCAGTGGGAAAAAACATGCTTTCTCACCTCTCTTTCATATCTTGGCTTTGCCCACATGAGATTTCACTTTGGAAGAAGCAACATGTAGAAACTGGGGCCATGCATACAGAGTTCATTTTCTCTTCAGAGTGGAGGCTCCTGGCTCTCAAGGACAAGAGGAGGGAAGTTCTAGAATCTCACACACAACAGTAAGCACTGACAAATGAAGTTCAGTGTCCATGCTAACTGACAGAGGCTCTTCTCAGGGATCACTCCTTTGTATGCTTGGGTGGTATTCCTTGCTTTGGAGTCTCCAAGGCTAAATGCTCTGGCCCTTCCTGTGAGTTCCCTAAATTCATTTGTCTTATGTTACTGTTGTGGGTTGAATTGTGTTCCCCCAAAAGATATGCTAAAATTCTAATTTATGGTACTTGTAAATATGACCTTGACTGGAAATGGGAAGTTTGCAGATGTAAAGTTGAAATAAAGTCATGGATTATAATCCAATATGAATGGAGTACTTATAAGGGAAAATAAAGTTACATGGAAGAGAATGCCACATGAAGACACAGAGACACATGGAAAAATGCGATGTGACAGTATTGGTAGACATTAGAGGCAGGGGCAAGCCAAGAGATCCAAGAATTGAGGGCCACTGCCAGTAGCTGGGAAGAGGTTGGAAAAGACCCTACCCAGAGTCTCAGAGGGAATATAACCCTACTGGCACCATGAGTTTGGACTTCTTCTTTTCAGAACTGTTAGAGAATATGTTTATGCTATTTTAAGATACCCGGATCATGGTATTTTGTTATGGCTGGCCTAAGAAACCAATACAGTTGGGTTCCTCAGAAGGAGAGCCCAAGGCAAGGATTTGGTGCAAGTGATTTTTTAAAGAAAGGGGTCCTGGCAAAGCCAGCAAGGAAGGAAAGAAGCATGACAGGGAAGGAATCAAAAGCCAAGTTAAGAGTGAGATCTCTAAGTCCCAGCTGAAGTCCAATCCTGCAACGATCTCCAGAGTTTAAATTACATCCAGAATTTGTCCCAGCTGCAGACAAGGGAGCTGACTTGTATATTCCCTCTGAGGGGAGGCAGTCAGTCATTGGCAGAGGGCCACCCTACCTGACCTAATCTCCCTGTCACTTCAGGCCACCTCTGCATGTTGGCAAAGCAGCGATCACAGTTCTGGAAGAGGCCTGTGAAGAAAGTTGCAGGTATCAACCTTTAAAAAAATTTTTTTTCTAGACTATCTGCATATAAGCACACAGAGTTAAAAGAATTTGAGGATATTTGAGCAAAGCATGGGTGGTATCTACTATATCATTAATAAATTTTTCTGTTTTCAAAACTTTATTAGAGAGAGATTGTGTGTGTGTGCGAGCATGAGCTTGAGTAAGAGCAGAGGGGGCAGAGGGACAAATAGACCCCGTTGAGTGCAGAGTGCAACTCAGGGCTCAGGCTCAGTCCAAGGACCCTAAGATCATTACCTGAGCCGAAACCAAGAGTCGCTCGCTCAACTGACTGAGCCACACAGGCACCCCAATAAATTTCTTTTCTGCTCAAGTTTCCTGAGTGGAGTCTGTTGTTTGCAACCAAAAACAATCACTGGGACATCTGGGTGGCTCAGTCGGCTAAGCTGCTGCCTTCTGCTCAGGTCATGATCCCCAGGTCCTGGGATCGAGTCCCACATCGGGCTCCTTGCTCAGTGGGGAGCCTGCTTCTCTCTCTCTCTGCCTCTGCCTGCTTGTGCTCTCTCTGACAAATAAATAAAATCTTAAAAAAAAATAACTAATATGCCACCCAATAGAAAAAGAATCAGCTGTGCTTTCTAAATGTAAAATAATAGGTCAAAGTTATTCATCTTTAAATTCAGACAGGTTCCTAAAACATATTTAAAAAGCCCAAATTTGGGGCCTCCTGGGTGCTCACTTAAGCCTCTGCCTTTGGCTCAGGCATGATCTCAGGGTCCTGGGATCGAGCCCCACGTCAGGCTCTCTGCTCAGTGGGGAGCCTGCTTCCTCCTCTCTCTCTCTCTCTGCCTGCCTCTCTGCCTACTTGTGATCTCTGTCTGTCAAATAAATAAATAAATAAATAAAATCTTAAAAAAAAAAAGCCCAATTTTGGAGCACTGGGTGTGGTGCAATGAATTTTGGAACAATGAATTTTGGAACACCGAGAAGAAATAAAATAAAATAAAATAAAATAAAATAAAATAAAATAGGAAAAAATTAAAAGCCCAATTTTTAAAAAAGATTTTATTTGTTTGACAGAGAAAGAGAAATCACAAGCAGGCAGGCAGAGAGAGAGGAGAAAGCAGGCTCACAGCTGAGCAGAGAGCCTGATGCAAGGCTCGATCCCAGGACCCTGGGATCATGACCTGAGCAGAAGGCAGAGGCTTTAATCCACTGAGCCACCCAGGCGCCCCTAAAAATCCCAATTTTTATAAAGCAAATTATGTTTTTAATGTATTGTGGGTAACTCAATCATGAAAGAAAAACTTGTAAAATATTGAGTAAAGTGAAGACTATTTCTATCAATATTCAAATATCAATTCTGACATTACATACTCCTATAAACCTATTCATCAACAAATATGTCATAAAACCTCTTGTTAGAGAGCACCATTCTTGGGACTATAAAAAATATAAGCTTTTCTTCTGGTTTTCAGGGTTTCATAAGCTAGTAGCCATAGGATCTTTGGCCAAGTCACTTAAAGTTTCTGAGCCTCAATTTCCCTTTCTGTGAAATGTAGAGGATAATGTTAATGTGAACCACAATGGAAATCATCACATAACTTAAATAAATACATTTTGTGAATGTAAACAATTATATAAATATAATGGTATTAAGAAACACATAAAATATGATACGTACAATAAGTCCCAAAGAAATTCCAAGTGGAAAAAAAAAATACCCAGCTCATGAGACCTGTGGAATTCTAATGGCAGGTCTATTCCTTTCAAAGATAAAGATGCACTGAACGCTTGTCACTGGGTTCAGGAAACCCTTGAGCCATACATCTAGCCCTTAAAAATTTATCTGTCCATTTTAATTCCAAATGCATCGAGTGAAATTGTGGTTATAACTTACCTTCCCACAAAGTTTGCCTGCAAGGAGACAATGTGCCAAGCAAATAACAAGAATGGCTAAGGACTTGACAATTAAATTTATCGTAATAATTTGAGAATTTGGTATTCTGATGAGTAAGCTTGTGTATTATAAATTTGGTTGATGGAAATTTGGCCTGAAGGGAGGCCCCAATCAATTCTTAGGGAATAAAATCAAATTTCTGAGATTTCAAAGTGATGACCGGGCCCTGAAACGTTTTCAATTCACTAAGATACCTTCCTTCATGGCTTGGTAAATAGCTGGCATCTTGTTTTTTGAAATTTTGTGCTATTTATTACATTTTAATTAAAATAAATGCTACAATTTTCTTAAGGCTCTTGAGACTCCCTTTAATTAAATCTGTAGGAAGCCTCAAAAAGTAAAATAAACAAAAATACTATAGAATAGATAAAATACTATAGAAAAATTCGCATCCATTCTGACAGCTAGTTTGAATACAGATTGTAGTTTTATGGACTGATGGTCTCTAAACCAGAAATTATATAAACCTCTGCATTTCCTTCTCTTTTGGATATAATCTCTTGTTTGCTGATATTTGAAATGTGTTTATGGTAATTTGATGCTTGTTTGTTTTTCCATCTATTCTTAGTATAAAGGAATGGCAGGAATTTAAACACTTCTCTCTTTTTTTTAAAGATTTTATTTATTTATCTGAGAGAGAGAGAGAGCTAGAGAGAGAGAGAGAATGAGCACAAGTGAGAGGGCAGAGGGAAAGGGAGAAGCAGGCTCCCTGCTCAGCAGGAAACCTGACCTGGGGCTCAATCTCAGGACCCTGGGATCATGCCCAAGCTGAAGGCAGACACTTGACAGACTGAGCCACCTAGGTGCCCCAACACTTCCTTACTTTTACATCTAGGCAAGGATCATTGCAAAAATTTCCATTCAAGCTCAGTTAAGATACTACGTGGATATTCCAGTCTGGTTCCTCTAGCCTCAGAAAGAGGATTATGTTTTTTTCTTCTTTTCCCTTCCTTCCTTCGTTTCTTCTCCCCCCCGCCCCAACCCGTAACATCTGGATCACATTTCCTCTCTTTATCACTTCAATACTCATTCTCTTTCTCAAGTCTTTAATCTCTATGGACCCACAGACCCATCTTTTCTTATGCACGCACACACAGTTTTCTCTCACAATTAGAAAGGAAAGGTAAGTAGAGCAAAGGTGGGAAGGAGAAAAGGGAAGGACAGGACAAAAGAAGGAAATAAAAGAACTGGACACAGTTTGCTTTTCATCAAGCATGAACCCATTTCTCCAAGAAAAGAAAATTTCTTCAACACCTGCTACATGCAAGATTTTGGGCTAGGTGTTGGGGAAGTAAAGATAAATTAGATGGTAATTTTCCACCTAATAGATCAGATACCAGAGATTTGTGAATAACCTAAGACAAAGCAAAAGGTAGACAAGTTCCCAAGAGAGGCATAGACAAATGACCATGACAAGGGCAAATGATGATAGCCACTTAATTGGGGGATGCAGAAAACAGAAAGAGTCTTGTGGAAGGATGGCACTAGAGACTGGTTTCTCAGGATTAGATTTGTTTTCCTTTCCAATTTCTCCAATCAGCTTCACCCCATCTTTCTTCAAGCAACTTCTCTAGATTCCCTTTTTCATCACTCATTCACTTCCTAGCTAATCTGCCTTCTAGTCTTACTCTACTCCCAAAACTGGTCTTTCAAAGTATAGTGTGACACTTCTGCATTCAAAGCCCACACTTGCAGACGTTTGATTTAAAAAAAATGATTCTTTAAGAACAAAACTTGCTCTCTTTTTAACTTTCCTAATATGACATTATCCTAAAGGTGTCTTCACATCTTTGACCCAGGCCACATGCTCTAACTAAAACTGCTTTGTGATTCACCACATCATTAGTATCAGGAATTTACTCATCTGAGAAGTCTTTACAGATCTACTGTAGGACATGACTGAAGACTTGTAATCCTCTTATAGCTGAAATGTGATGGAATCACCTTTGGAAAATCTTGTTTATTTGGTCTATGCTTGCTTTCCACCAAGACTCAGCACACGGAGGTACCATTAAAAAGCATATTCTGCACCAAATTACATTAATTGGAAAATGGGTCTTTTACTAAAAATGTTGAAGAGCGACAATGGGATTTACACTGCCCCTTACCCTGGAGAACAATTCCACCCATCGGGTACTATTGTTTTTCTAATAAAACATCTTTCATTGAGTGCTTCAGGCCCACTTTTCTATAGACAAAAATAGAAGATTAAATTATCTTTGTAGAACAGAATGAAAATTATGTGAAGAGTCAAGATGTTGTCCCAAAAACTAGGAGTATAAGTTAGAAAGTGAAATATGAAAGAAGAGGTAGAGAGGAAAGAGGAGTGCTGGTATATTAGTATTTTCAGCTTCTGTCACTGGGGTGTTGAGAGTAGTCGATGATCATAAATGGTGATTCAAATACATTATTTACAGGTACAAAGTTCTTTAGAAGATGAAAAGAAAAGCCTATCAAAAATTTGTATTAAGGGGGAAATTAGGAGGGTAGTATAAATGAGGTAGTGTAATCTCATCTTTTATGTCCAATATTTTTATTTAAATTTGGTAAGTTGTGATATAGTAATTAAGTATATCATTTAGCTTTTAGAGGTGATTGCTCCAAAGAATTACACGGGAAACCATTAAAAGTGATTGTGCAGTAAGACTGAAAGTACTAAGGAGAGGGGTGACCAACTGCTGCTTGCATTGTAAGCCCTGTGTCCCATTTGATTTTTTTTTAACTATGTGCATGGATTCCTTTATTTAAATTTCACAAAGGAAAAATGTATTGGGGAAAATATTTTTAACATCAATTACTTGAATGAATAGTTTTTATATTTTTTGGTTTAAAGAGCATTCCCTAAAATACGGATCTTTTTATTCTTAATATAACTGAACCTATACTTCCTTTCCTGCTAATTCTTTTTTTTTTCCTGTTAATTCTTGATGCTAGTAGAGGTAAGCAGCTTCAGATATGAACGTTTAATTAAAAAGTAATGGGAGAACCATCTTCAGAGGACACTGTTTTATTTATAAAATATTTTTTTCCAGTGTGAATTAGATCATTTAAAAATATTTAGCTTCAACTGCCCAGTGCAAGGGCATCATTTGAGAATCCACGTCCTAAATATTCACAACTGGGTTTGTCTCGCCTAAAAATAGAGACCCTCTATTTCATCAAAATGCATGCCCCTGTGGGTGGTGGTTTGTGTTAGACTCTCTCTGCTTTTCCTCTTTTCTTCCCTTGCTCTATGGGGCGTTCTAGGCTGTCAGGCAGTTTGTGCTCTCACTGCTTGTCTGTTTTGTTCCTTTTTTATTTCCTTTCCTTATTCAATTACTCTTTCTCTGTTTGCCATCCATGTAGCAGCATCTGAGTATGTTTTAAATTGTTACATTTAGTGAACAATTTATTATCCAGTGCTCTAAATTCAAAAAGTAGATCAATGTACTGTTTGTGGACCTGTTATTAAAATAATGAGGACAAAAAGGAAGGAAGGAGGGAGGGAAGACAGAAGGGAAGCGAGAGAGCGAGAGAGAGAGAGATGATGAAGGAAAAAAGCTACAAATACAGGTAGAAATAAGAGAGACATATTTACCTTTACTCAAGTAGCCCTTATTTAATTTTTCCCTTTGTGCTTCAGAAGACTTGATGGAAGGGAGTTACCACAACTCTGGTTGAAATGGCCTAAATACTCTGTTTTTAATTCTAGGGTTTGGAAATAGGGTTGTTGTTTTTTTTTTTTTTCAGCTTTATGAAGGTATAATTGACAAACAGAACTGTAATGTATGGGAGATGCATACTGTGATGATTTATATATGAACTGTGAACTGATTCCCTAGGAGATGGAGATGCTGACAAAGATATTGAGCCAAGTATTAAAAGGCAGGCCATTGTAACGGAGCTAAATCTTCATTTTTCTAAGCTGGGGTAACCTAAAAATTCAAGTTTGGGCAATGAAGAAGGAATGTTTAAGCAAATTACTACCAACATCCGGCAGGCTGAACCTCTCTTTTGACAATTTTCTAATGATATAGCTGCCCTTTGGAGAACACAGATCTTTAGATGTATTCTCAAGTGCAGATAGCCCGAACACAGATCCAGAATTCTAGTATGGGCAAGGGACTTTAGCAGCAGCCTAATCCCATATCACAGAGGAGGGGTCCAAAGTCCAGGGACATTCAAAGAATTGCCTGTGTTACAGCTCTGTACCACAAAGAGGCAAGCTATGGAAAACCAATCCATTCAAAACTTACTGAGCTGCACACTTAAAAATGGGGGTATTTTATTTGATGTAAATTACATGTCAATAAAGTTAATTAGAAATCAATGTTTTCCCTTTCTATATGTCTTTGACTTCATCACTATGATATTGAATATTGCTTCATTCAACATGTGTATACCCCAGAGACTGTCCAAGCCTGGGAGTAAATGATGAGCAAAATGGATATGTTGCCTGTCTGCATGTAGCTTACAGGCTACTGGGAATTTATCAAAGAATCACACCAATGAAATGTAACTCAACTACGTTGACAAGTGCTAAAAGGGAAGTAAGTGCTCTCTGTTCCAAAAGCAGGTAGCGGGGATTATCAATCTAGTCACAGAGATCAGGGAGCCATCCTTAGGGAAGGAATCACTGAACTGAGTTCTGAAGACCTACTGGACCTGGGACAGAGATGAGGCAAGAAAGTGGCGAAACACATGCTCCAGGCATGGGGAAGAACATATTCAAAGGCCCTGTGTTGGTGGAGACAAGCACTTTCAAAAGTCAGAAGACATGAGGAACCCACAGAGTGAGAGAGAACATAGTGGAAAAACCTTTATGAGTTCTGTTAAGTAAAAACTAAGTTAAGCAAGGTTGTGTTCATAACATCGAACTGTAGAGATCAAATGACCCAAAATAAAACCATTTTCATTTGGCCTATTTAATGAAAGTAGTTAACCAATGAAGCTAATTCACTGAATGTTTCTATCAATGATGTCAAAAAACCACAACAAACTGATTGGACAAATTTGATTAAATTCCTTTCAATTCAATCTGTGGCACACAAGTATTCTATTAAGGGGTAAATCCCTCACAGCAGCTGTTTGATTGCTTTAACATACTTATCTGAAAAATACGGTCTTTGACTAAAATAGTAAACTTTAATTGATTGTATTTTTTACTTGAATGAAATATCCATAAACACCAATAACTAGGGTAGCTAAACTCTACCATACAATTAGGTCAATGAAAGCTGAAAAAAATAAAACCAGTCAGACTGGTCTATGGGTCACTTTTAGAACAAAATTTTAGAATGGTCACTTTTAAACCAGAGGAGCTAATTAAGCTGCCTGTTGGGAGGCACTGATTGTTCAGACTCAAAAGCCCAACCCTGGGACATCAGTTGGAACTGGGAAGTGTATAAACCTGGAGACAGGATTGCCCAGCGGTTAAGAATCTGAGTTGTGGAAGAATATGGTGACTAACGTAACAGAATTTAAAATAAAATAAAATAAAATAAAGAAAGAAAAGGAAAAGGAAAAATCTGAGTTCTGGAAGTTTAAAGATTTGGTTCTACATCTGGCTATACCACTTTCCAGCTCTGTGACCCCAGACCATACACTTAATTCCTTAATTTTCTAATCTGGTAGTTGAGGACAATGATAACTCCATTGCAGGCTGCTTGAAAGATGAAGTGACACAGCCCAGTAAATTATCCAATGTAAATATTGACAGTCCCATCTCCCCCATTATGATTAGGTGATATAAAGTAGCTCTTCGTAGTCAACAAAGTTAACAGTCTACAGCATGGGATTCCTTCACATCATCTAACAAATCTGTCAATTTCAACATCAAATGAAGTAGCAGTCTCTGTGGATATGTTGCCAGAAGTCAAAATGAGACATCTGTGCAATTGTTGGTGGTCAATAACTATCTGGGTAAGATTTGTAGAGGCAAAGAATCCCATCTTGTGTAGGGATGTGAACATTGTCTTAAACAGCTTCCAGAAAGCTGGCTAGCTCTCTAGACAGGTGGGAGTATGCCAGGTCTAATCTGTTTTAAGGCTGTTTTAACGAAGTTGAGTGGATATCATAGATCACGGTCTTCTATTTTTCCACACTAGAATGCCTTTTGAACAAGATGTTTTATTTTCATGGTAATTTAATCATTAAATGTTATTAAATAGGGGTTATAAAGAGGCAATTGTTCCTTAGGAGCTTGAAATTGAGGATTTTCTTTTGAGCTGCCCCTCATTCCCCTTCTCGTTGTGACCTTGGGATTAGTTATTTAGCTATTCTATATTCTAACTTTTTATGCAAAATGAGAAAAATGCCACTTTTACGAGTAGGCTGTAAATTCCTAACTAATGCTTAAAGCATGCTTTAGTTCCTTTCATCTGAGAAAATTAAAGTAAATGAAAATATTTCATTATTAATAATCTAATTCTCTTTGAATCTTTGATTAATACCATTTTAATATATGAGATTTTCAAAATTGGGTCATATTCTATATAAATTTTTGAAGGTGGAAGTTATATACAAATAGATAAATTTGAGTTAAAACCAATTCTGCTAGGAAGATCTAAAATGCACATAATGCCTTGTGAATTAAGCATAAAATAGCAGGTGCAGGTATCACCTTCAATCAAAAACTACTAGTATATTGTTACTTTCAGCATTTTATTTCCATTGGTGGTGAGATAATCACTTTTATATTTTTGAAATTTTCAAAAATGTACAGCATCAGCCATCCTTTGATTCACTTCACTTAAACATAAATTGCAGTTTTGTCAAAGAGGCATTGTGTACCTACTGGAGATGAAGTGCTTCGGCACAGACTGTCATTTTGGATTGGTGACGATCCCCCCCCCCCCAAATCACTAATTAGAGTGTGCTGTGAAGTATTTCTCACCACTGTACTCTTTATGATGTTCTGTTAAGGCTTTCAAAACTACGGTGATTTCACATGAATGGATATTTTCAGAGAATCTTAATGAACACTGACATTTCAGTTGGACCTCGTTTTGTTAGCGTCAACTTTCTTCACATCCTTCTATTAAATGTGTAAACCTACTAGAATGTGAGGCACATTCCAAAGGGAGGGTCTGAAAGTGTTAAAAAGAAGGTGTCAAATATGTTATAAAGTTCTGCCACTGAACTCTGCATTACCCTTCCCCTTTCATATTTTCCAGTTAACATGCACGCAGCTGCTCATGCCATGTAATCAACTGATTGTTACACAAGCATTTTCTAAAGCTATGACAATCTCAGATTTATGAGGTCAAGAAGTGCAGACTTAATCCATTCAATAGCTGCAATTTATCGTCTGATTATAATTGTATACACAAACACAGTAATGATTTAGATGACATAGTGTAAAGATGAAATCCGTTTATTTTAAAAGGGTTTCTAACCTTTAAAATATGTTGCCATGAACACCTTTCAATGTCCGCTTTTAACAACACAATTATTATTGTTTTATTGATCAGGGTTTTATTACGGATTTGACACTTATATTTCATGCTAATCGAAAAAGGTGTAATTTTTCTGCACAATTTTAACAAGAATATGACTGTAATTAATTATATCACTATTATGTTTTCAGTGTCTAGAAAGAAGTGCTTAATTTATCACACATGTCTTCTACAGCATATGGAAACCTCTTTTAAAAAGACAGGGCGCGTGCTCCTTCCAGAGATGATAGGATATGACATAGGCAGGATATTTATAGATTTCTGCTGCCATGCTGACCTGGTTTTATAGTGACAGCTTTTCTGGAATGGGACTGTACATTAGCAACTTAGATAGCCAGGGTGGCACCCAATATGACCATCGTTTGGTCTTGTAACACTAATTAGTGGTCATTCCCTAATGCCTTCATAGATCAAGAAAACAACCCACAGACAAGGCCAAAGTGGTGTGTTTAATAACACCACCATATATACTTCAGATATTTCTTCCACTTTACAACTTTTAACAAATGACTAAATGTTACTTGCCAACGTACTTAGCTATGTATGGCACTTTTGTTCATTCATTACTTACTATCATACAACATCACTGGTTGTCAGCTTAGTATATACCCTACAACACGCATGTGAGCATGCACACCACACTTATGTATATATGTAATATTTATACTGATCTTTAGTTTATTGTTAATGATCTTACTACTTTTCTAACATAACATGGCTCTGTTGTCCAAAAGAATTAGAATCTCTACGTATAGCAGTATAATTTACGTTTTGAACAAGAGTTTTAAAATAATTTGCACCATATGCTAATAAAGCCAAGCTTTTTCTTGTTCAATTTTTACACATCGTTCAATAATCACCTTATTAAATCACATAAATTTACATTTCACCTTCCATCTTACCTGCATATATAAACTGCATTTCATTATATACTGCTGTCCTATATTCATACCATTAGAGCTTCTATTATATTAACCCATAAATTCTAATTAATACATATAATTTGACACATTTAATATTCAGATACATGGTTTCATGTTTTCTGAAATTCCTTCTGTATCGTAAGGGTTGATGTATCTCTCTATCTCTTTCCTAAATTTTCAGTGTGATGCTGATTATTTTAGCCTATTAGAAATCATTTGATTTAAGAACCTAAATGGGAAGGCATTAAATATTTAAAAGAATTTATAAATATGAAATTCTATACTGAACATTATGTAGAATGGATGAAAAAGTATATAATATATTATAAGATGGCAAATGAAGTAAAATCAATAGTTGAATTGGTAACGTGTTCTGCTATAATTAAACAGCCACGTTCACTTCCTTTTCTACCATACTGTTTTAAATAGCACAATCCCAATGGAAAAACACAGGCTAAGAATTTTTCTTCCACCTTTGAAAGAAGCCAGTCAATATTATTATGATCAATACATTTTATCTTTACTAGAATGGTGAGAGGAAAACATCACAAATAAAAATGAGCATTTCCTACTAATTCAAATTCTAAAAGACCTATGATATATGTTCTTGCCACATGTCATCTTAAAAACACTCACAATTTTTTACATTTTGTTCAAAAATATTTTTTCCTCATTACCAAAACTACAGTTGTACTATTAGGTCTGGGTTTACTTGAAACTCTGGAGGTTAAGAAAAACAAAACAAAACAACAACAAAAAACAAACAAACAACAAAAACAAAAAACTTTGCTTTCTATTTCATCGTTATGCTTCTAGTTTTAAGTCTGCTGTGAATTTTGAAATCATTAGAAATATATAGCTGAAACAGTAAAAGTTTTTGTTTTGTAAAATGTTCACTAATGGTCTAATATATTTAACAGTATTTATTGAGTACCCACTACGTTCTTGACACTGTCCTAAGCCCTGTTAAGTCATCGGAGAACAAAACACATAAAGATCCCTGCCCTTATAGAGTTTATGTTTTAGAATGGGAAAGATAGGCAATTACTATATGGTAAAAAGTAAACTACATAGCAGGTTAGAAAGTGAAATTGTTATGGAAAAATAAAAAAGGAAAGAGAACCAAGGTGGTGAATGGCCAGGGGAGAGTGAGGTTCACATTATAAAGAGTATAGTCTGGGTAAGAGTTATTAAGGTATCACCTGAAGGAAGATTCCAAGGAAGTGAGGGAAAGAGCCATTTGGTATCTGTGGGGATAATGTTCCAAGTGCAGGAAACATCCAGGGCACAAAAAAATGTGAAAGTACTTCTGGAATGTAGGATGGCTGGCGAGTGCTAATGATGGAACAGAAGTAAGATTTGGGGGTGGAAGAGAGAGGGTAAGATTTGTGGGGTCAGGTCTGAGAGATAAGGAAGAGGAAAGCAACACAGGGTCATTGGTGATCTACTCTGAGTAAGATGACGGACTGAGCAGGGAGTAAGATGGCAGGTGCTGAGCAGGGAGGAGCCTGCACTAATCTAGCTAACATTTTGAGAAGATCATGTAAAGAGGGTGTTGTCATGAGAACAAGCTGCCAGGAGATAAGCATGGAGCAGGGAAATGATGGCAGAAAGCTGGTGGAGAGAGGAGGGAAGGTCAAACCAGGGTCTAAGCAATAGTATTGTGATGGAAACACAACTTGGGCTTAATTTAACCTCCTTCTTCACTGTTGACACATACCTAAATGCTTTTCTTAAGTACAGCTAGCTGGAAATCAGAAACTATTTAGGGTAACATTTCTGTTTTCAGATTAAGATCAAATTCTAGAGAAAGGACTTTCTTAAGAAGCATAATTTACACAAAATTCTTATAGCTTCCTTATTCTGTCCCTCCTAGCCAAAATAATTGCTTCCGTATTATTCTTGTTTCTTTACTGGCAAAAGACAGTACCACAATATATAGTATTATATATTGAAGATTTTCTTATTATCTCCAAATTTCCATGTTCTTTGGAGGAACTGAGATGATTTAAACAAATATTTATGGGCTATCAAATGCCTTCATAACCATCCATTCATTCCTTCATCAAATACAGTGAGTACATGCTATGATCCAAGCACTGTGCTTGGTAGTTAGGTCTTATACACTTGGGTTTTAAATATCAACACTTTTTTTTTTTCTTTAACATGTACTTTCATCCTGGTTCACCTAAAGTGATCTCTTAGATCTTTAATTTGTAACATGTGCTCTCTCCATTTCACACAATGTATTTTTTGAATAGTCACACCTTGAAATAAATTGTAACAGAAAAGAGAGAGTTTCTACCCTTAGATTGTAGTATAAGAAGGACACACATGTCTCACCACCATACAAAGCAGAAGGGATAAAGGCCAAGAAAGAGCCTTCAAAACCAGCAAAGAGGTTTTGAAGAATGAGCAGGACTCTGGATGTCAAGATGAGAGAGAGAGAGAGAGAGAGAGAGAGAGAGAAAGACAGAGAGAGTGACCAGGGAGAAGGGGACAGAGAGGGAGAAGACATTCTCCTTCCTATTGCCACAAGATGGGAGTGGTGATAGATACCTGTAGTAACACATACACACTGTCTTCTTTTCTACTTAGGGAGAATTTCTGCTATGTTAGGTTTAGAATACACTACAGTATTGCAGTACAGCTTCTTCATGGCTGAAACTAAATACATGAGTTCTGCTGTAGTGAAACACAAGGGGGGATGGATGAGCCTGGTGATGGGTATTAAGGAGGGCACATATTGCATGGAACACTGGATGTTATACACAAACAATGAATCATGGAACACTACATCAAAAACTAATGATGTACTGTATGGTGACTAACATAACACAATAAAAAAATAATAAAAAATTGTTTAAAGATCATTACATTATGCAAATTCCCACAATTAAGACCACAAAGCTTATGTGGAAAATGGTGTTAGGAGTGCAGCACTCAAAAACAGTGATGCATAAAAATAAAAATAAAAAAAGGAACATGATAAAAGCAATGGCATAATTGTACACACTTAAGAAATACAGAAATATGGCCATAAACATGACACTTTACAATGAAAACAACTAAAGTTTGCTCATGCAGCTTGTAAGTTATTGTGAACGGTGGAAACAGTGTTATCTGGAACTGGTTGGAATGCTGTAACACCACATGTGAATGGGTGTGATGTGTAATAAATGTGGTGAACCGAGGCAGAGGTTTAAGGTATACTTTTGTGTGCATTTTGTATATATCTATGTGACCCAATTTAGTGAGGTGCACTTACTGCATTTACCCAACGTGTCTTGTTGACAAAATTACACACATGCAAATGCAAAATTCACATTTCACTGAATTGTTCCCCTCTATATTATTCATGTTGTAACAAATCACATTTTCAAAAAAATATTATAGCAGAACTGCTGTAGTTTGCATGGGTCTTGAACTTAAGTTTTAAACAATCCTTACCCAGACAACTGGATTTTAAAAGGCTTGAACAAACCCCCGTAGGACTGGTGTAGTCTCATTAACAAGTTTTTATGAAGAACGGCCCCTTTGGTTGATGAGAAAATACTGCCCCTACTTCCAGCGGTGCTGCCTGGTGAGCAGAGGTAAGGCTGGATTTCAGGTCTATCTGCTTCTCAGCCAGGCTGATAATACACTAAACTAGAATGAACTCTGAGACGTTAACAAGCTAAAAATTCACTGATTTCCTTGCCAGAGGTTCTAGGGTTTAATGTTGATGTTCTGTTTCTTTTCAATTGTTATAGTTGTTTGTTAAAATGGCTTATAAAGTTCATTCTGTCTAATCTTTAACAGCTCCAAAACACTATGTTAAAAAGTCCTTAACCTATTTACTACCATTTCATCATCTAATGATGACAGAGAATCCCATTAAAAAGAAGTCCAGAGAAAGGAAGAGAGAAAGGAAAGAAAGAAAGAAACCAACAAACCAACCAACCAACCAACCAACCAACCAACCCAGAAAGGACACAAAAAGCCAAAACTATAAAAGAAAAAAAAGGGCGCCTGGGTGGCTCAGTGGTTAAAGCCTCTGCCTTCGGCTCAGGTCATGATCCCAGAGTCCTGGGATTGAGCCCCGCATCGGGCTCTCTGCTCAGTGGGGAGCCTGCTTCCTCCTCTCTCTCTGCCTGCTTCTCTGCCTACTTGTGATCTCTGTCTGTCAAATGAATAAATAAAATCTTTAAAAAAAAAAAAAAAGAAAGGAAAAAGAGAGAGAAAGAGAGAGACCAATGGGACTTGATCAAAAATAAAATTTCTGCTCATGAAAAGATAATTTAATTGAAAGTGTATTATGCACAAACTATCACATCAACAGGCTAAAGGAGAAAAATCATATAAAATTAGCAGAAGCAGGAAAACATTTGATAAAATCCAATACTCATTATATTATATGTTAATAAAAAAATCCAATACTCGTTTATGATAAAAACTTTCAGTAAACTAAGAATAGGGGGCAACTACCTTAACTTGATAAAGAACACCTATCCAAAATACCTACAATTCACATTATACTTTGTGATGAAAAAATGACATACTCTTCTACTAAAATGAAGAACAATCTCCTCTCACCACTCCAATTTATCATACTAGAAATTCCAAGTAATCCAATAATGAGATTAAAGGTATACATATTTGGAAGGAAAAATAAAACTGTTCACAGATGCTAGAAGTGTCTATGTAGAAAATCTCAAGCCCCCACCCCCAAAATTTCTGGAAATAATATGCAATTATAGCAAAGTTACAGGATATAATGCTAATGTGCAAAAATCCATTGGTTTCTTATACACCAGCTATGAACAGTTGGAATTTGGAATAAAAAATGTAATACCACTTATATTAGCACTGAAAAAGGAAATAGGTATAAATCTGACAAAATATGTGTAAGATCTACATGAGAAAACCTGCAAAGCTTTGATGAAAGAAATCAAAGAGCTAAGTAAATGGAGAATATTCTATGTCACAGATAAAAAGACTCAATATTGTTAAGATATCTGTCCTTCCCAACTTGATCTATAGATTCAGGGAAATCTCAATCAGAATCTCAGGAAATTATTTTGTGGATATCTACAAAATGATTCTAAAGTTTATAGAGAAAAGGGAAAGACCCAGAATAGCCAACACAATATTGAAAGAGAAAAACAAACTTGGAAGACTGATACTATCTGACTTTAAGACTCACTATTAAGCTATAGGAGCCAAGACAGTGTGGTACTTGTCAAAGAATAGATGAACAGATCAGTAGAACAGATGAAAGAATATAGGACTAGACCCACACAAACCTAGTTAACGGATATTTGATGAAGGAGCCAAAGCAATTCAATGTAAAAATGATGCTCTTTTCAGCAAATGGTGCTTGAGAAATTGGATATCCACATGCAAAGAAGGAGGAGGAGGAGGGGGAGGGGGAGGGAAAAGGAGGAGGGGGGAAGGAAGGAAGAGTAGATAGAGATCTTACACCTTTCACAACTAACCCCAAATATATCACAGACTCAATGCAAAACTGTAAAACTCCCAGAAGATAACACAGAAGATCTAGGGGAACTTGGAGTTGGTAATAACTTTTTAGATACAAAACCAAAAGCATGATCCATGAAAGCCAAAATCAGTAAGTTAGACTTCATTAAAATTAAAAATTTCTTATCTGCAAAGGCATAGTTAACGGAATGAAAAAACAAGTCACAGACATGGAGTGACTTTTTGCATAACATATATCTGATAAAGGACTAGTATCCAAAATATGCAAAGAACTCTTAAAACTCAGTAAGAACAATTGTATTAAAAGATGTACAAATAGGGGCGCCTGGGTGGCTCAGTGGGTTAAAGCCTCTGCCTTCGGCTCAGGTCATGATCCCGGAGTCCTGGGATCGAGCCCCGCATCGGGCTCTCTGCTCAGCAGGGAGCCTGCTTCCTCCTTCTCTCTCTCTGCCTGCCTCTCTGCCTAATTGTGATCTCTGTCTGTCAAATAAATAAAATCTTTAAAAAAAAATAAAATAAAAATAAAAAATGTACAAATAATCTGAACAGACACCTCATCCAAGATGCAAATACAGGTGGCAAATAAACACACAAAAAGATGCTCCACATCTTATGTCATCAGGGAATAGCAACCATTACATACTTATTAAGGTGACTGAAAAGCAAAACAATGAAAACACCAAATGCTGGCAAAGACGGAGAACAAGAGGAACTCTTGGCTGGATGGAATGCAAAATAAAACAACTGGTTTGGAAGACACGTGTACAGGTATATGTATATTTTTTCCCCATAGTACATATATTTGACAAAGGAATTATATGTAGGTATATAAAGAACTCTTAAAGTTCAACAATAGGGGCCCCTGGGTGGCTCAGTGGGTTGAAGCCTCTGCCTTCAGCTCAGGTCATGATCTCAAGGTCCTGGGATTGAGCCCCACATCGGGCTCTCTGCTCAGCAGGGAGCCTGCTTCCTCCTCTCTCTCTGCCTGCCTCTCTGTCTACTTGTGATAAATAAATAAATAAAATCTTTAAAAAAAAATTAAAAAAAAATCATGAACATAAAACTTTTAACATGTACCTCATAAAAGGAAATATATTAGGGCCAATTGTCATCTGAGAAAAAGTCCACAATGAGTTAACACTTCTAACCCACTTGAAAGATTTAAAAAAAAAGAAAAAAAAAAGCTGACAGAACCAATCATCAAAGATATGGAGAAACCAAACCCTCAAATATTACTGATAGGAATATAAAATGATACAGCACTGGCAAACTGTCTGGCTAGTTCTTATAAACATTCTTGCCTCATGACCGCCATGACCAAGTAATTCTACCCTTTGGCATTCATGCAAAAGATAGAAATACATGTTCCCACAAAGATTTCTAGCAGCATTATTCATCGTAGTGAAAAATGGAATACATTGTGGTATATCTATACAATGTCTAACCATGCGGGGATATGGGATGAATGAACTACTTACACATGCAGAAATATGCAAAAGTATCAAAAACATTCTGTTAAGCAAAAGATGCCAGAACCTAAGGAACACATATTATGTGATCCAGATCCATTTATATGAAATCCAAATACAAGTAAAACTAACCCATTGTGATAAAAATTAGATAATCATTGCAAGGAAAATTGCCTGGGAGAGAGCATGAAGGAAATTTCTAGAAAACAGTCTTTACCTCATTGGGGTGATCATTATATGCATGTATACAAATGCCAGAACTCATTGAACTGAACATTCAAGACCTACGTATTTTATAGTATGTTAATTATAGCTAAATAAAAATGCCCAGATGTCAGCACAATAAAATATATTCACATGAATTAAAATGTTTCCTACTATAGAATTTGGGCAGACCCTGTTCCCAAACTAATCATTTTGGAGACAGATTGAAATATTTTATTATGTTCCTATTACTCTCAAGGATTCTTATCCTCAGAGAATTTCATTATATATTAAAACAATCAAAACTGAATATTCCAAGAGAATCACATAATGCTCCAAAGTGTAAGAGACAGATGTACGTTGTACCTGATGAGGGTATCTCATGGATTTTTTTTACCCCAAACTAAAACTTTTGTAGTTAGTAATGCCCTATTTCTGATTCCATTACCTTAACATTTCAAATTTAAAACTCACAAGAATCAACACTTTAGTGATGATTTTATTTCACTGAAAAGGGACACTTCAAAAATTTAAAACATTTTGAGCTTTTCTGAGGACTTCATATAATTTGGTACTTTTTTTGTTCTTCTCATTTGAGCTTTTTTTGAGAGTTTCTATTCTTTTCAACAAAGAACTTGATAGACTGTCCAAACTATTCTCTAAGAAAGCAGGAGCTTAAAGAAAAATTCAGTAATCATCCATCCATATCCAAACACTGAACAGCTGAAATATATTCTCAAGTGAAAAAAAAAATTGAACAGGAGCCCAAGTAACAAATTAAATGAGGTATCCTCTTTGTTGAGAATCCTGGTGGAATTGTCTCAAAACCAAAATGTAAAGATAAAATAAGAATGGGTAGAAATTATAACTATACTGTGATAGGCATATATGCAAAACCCTATTTAATAGTTGATGTCAACCAAATTCTTGGTGATGATGAGACGAAGGATATCTTCAAAACCTAATCTTGTCTGAGTTTGTGCCTGGTGGATAGCCATTGGTGCCACTGTGAATAATAAAAATAATGGCCTTTGTTCTCCTGGATTCAAAATTAGAAGATTACAGTTCAAGACTTGGGTTGCTCTTCCGATTGTGTCAATTCAAGGATTCCAGTTCTGGTCCTCGGCATACTCCGCCTGGCTACTTCCATTCAGGTCTCAAACTCAATTTTTTTTTTCTAAGAAAGCTTTTTCAACCCTAACCCCCCACCTCCTCCTGCACTTTTCTTCTATGTTGATATCAGGTCACAATACTCTCTTAACAACTTGTATTTTTCAATTCAACCTACTGTGATTTTAGTTGCAAAACTAGCATTGGGAGGACTTATTTATTGTATCTCCATTATTTACTCTTTCAACAGGTCCATGAGAGCAGGGATCATGCTTACCTTGTTCATCAGTGTAACATCAGTCTGGGGCATTGTCTAATTACTCAACGAATATTTGTTGAATTAATGAGTCATCATCCTAAGATAAAGCCTTCACAAAATTCTACACTAGTAACCTATCACATTTTAAAACTACAATATCACCACTGGCAAAAATCCATGAAATTCCACTTTTATTTTTGTTGTTCCCATAAATATCCAATGGTTCCAATGTCATTTATCAAAAGTTCTCCATGGCATTGCTTTGTACCTTTGTCAAAAGTCAGTTGTCTACCTACATGTGGGTTGATTTCTATCCTTTATTCTTTTCCATTGCTTTATTTATCTGCCTTGAAGCCACTTTGAAATGATTTTGGTTACTGATTCTTGAAATGATTCTTGAAATCCTATCATTTTAATTCCCCAATTTTTCCTTCTTCAAAATCTTTTGGCTATTTAATGTCCTTTGCATTTCTATATGAAGTTTTTAATCAGCTGTCAGTTTCTACACAAGCCCGCTGACATTTTGAATGGACTGCATCCAATCTATAGATAATCTGCAGAGAATTTATCTTGACAATATTGAAACTTCTGACTTATGAACTAAGTATTTAACTCCATTCTTTTAAGTTTTTGTTAATTTCTCTCAGCAATATTTTATAGCTTTCAAGGTGATGATTTCTCACATGTTTGCTTAGATTTATCTCCATAGTTCATATATTTTCATACTATTATAAATGGTAGGATATTTTTTAAACTTTATTTTCTGATTGTTCATTGCCAACACATAGGAATACGTTTTCTAAAATAATGATATTTTATCTCTCAACCTTGCAAATAAAAAGTAGAAGTCTATGTTGATTGATAAAGATGTCCTTGGAAAATAATACTGAAATAAAGATACTCCACAAATATTTCCTAAGCGAGAATTTTATGATTTGTATGAATAATAGAGATTGTTAGGGCATTTTATGAGAATTAATTTCCGATGTTACTAATGACTTATGTCATTAAAACATTTTGTTCAGCATTTTTGCCTAAGTGAGAAAATATGGCTCAAGTACCCATGTAAACCTCAAAACTTTATACAAATACCAAGTAGTAGACAAAACTAACAAATACCATTTGAACAAACGAAAGAATGGAAGATCAAACCCGAGCATAAAAAATTCAACTGTCTGTTACCACAGATTTTAAAATGTGCTATTCCATCTTAGAAATTCACGTTAGAAGACTTTTCCTGCCTTCAATCTGGTCACATTATATGATTAACGACCTGAAGTCACATGCTTCATTTTTGTCTTAAACCTCGTATGGATTGAGTGGTTACTGGAGTGAATTTCTGAAGAATTTTAAATTCCACAAACTATTAATATCTTTATCACATATATACTTTCAAGCAAAAGTAAACATTTTATTTCACAATTACCCTGGACAATTTGACTAAAACCTCTTTGGCAAATTTTGAGTAGTGATCTGGTTGTAAGATCACTTGTTCAACTGATCATTTGGGTTCTTCTTCATGATCCAGCTAGTTAAGTAGGCCCAACTTTCTTCCTATTTTCACATTTATGCTTTCTGCTGTTAAGTTCTCAAAAATGCCAAAAATCCAAGGTAATAGATTTGTGTTGCTCAGGGCATATACATAATTCCACTATCCTGTGAGATCTTCAGTCTGTGAATGGCTAAAAGCTCGGTCTACTGACATTGAAGTTATTCTGAAAGTATAAAATAAATGGATATCCATATATGTACATATCCATAGATATATATATTTTGGGGATAGAAAGTAGACCACACCCTTTGCCACACTTAAGGAGAAGCAGAAATGGAAGCAGAAGAGGCAGAAGCAGCAGCAGCAGAAGAGAGAGAGAGGGGAAGACAGGGAGGGAAACAATAAACAAAATCCCAGCCTTTTCACTTAAGTGTCAAAGTTGAGCAGCCTCAGAATCCTCAACCCAAGCATCCTAGTATATTTTGAAATATTTCACAGGGGAGAACTCAAGGTGGGACACGTTCTTAAAATCACTTGGTGTCTGTAGTTCCCCTTCAAATCTCTGCTTCAGTAATCACAGTGGTTGTTTGCAATACACTATTGTTTCTAATAAAAGATCTGCTCTGTTGAGTTTAAGGAATGTGGGGACAGGAACCTCCTCCAAGCTGTCACATTTGGTTTCTTCACTGTCAGGCAAGTGGTCAGGATCAAAGGACTTGCTCTGGAGAAACAGTCTGTTTGAGGACACAGGACAACAGCCTTGCCAACTTGCTTACTATTTGTCACATTGTCCCATGTTCAACAGAATGACTTGATGCTACTGAATTAATGAGTAATTTATGAAGGTTTGAGCAAATAGTTATCAAATGAAAATATCCCAGATGCAACACTTCTAAACGTTTCTTTCCAATCAGTATTGCTTCTGATTTTAACAGCAACTATATATTTAGACCAACACAGGTTCCTGAGATATCACTGAGTTTAAAGAGGCCTGGCTGCAGATGGCACAAAAATAACTTCAAAAATATTTCTGTTGGACTTGATCCCAACAGAATTATTTAGAAAGATTTCCTTTCAAATAATGCACAATTACATTTTAGAGGTTACTCATCCTGAGTCCTCACATAGGCCTCAAGGAAGAGGAAATATTTCTTACCAGTTTATACCAATTGCTCAGTTAATGTTCTTAGGTATTTCCGCCCATTAGCACAGAAAATAGACAATTGAAACCGGTCACTAGCCGGCTGGTTAAGGGAGTATATTAGCAAAATCTGAAGATCTGCTAGGGAGGTTCTTGGCTCAATTTCTTTTATGCTCCTTAGACTGGGTCTACTAAAAAGGGACATGTTGGAGACCCTTAAGTGTAACATTCTTGTTTGACAAATGAAGGAGCTGAGAACCAAGAAAATTAAATGATGTGACCATATTCTCCAAATAGGACAGTGATTTTAACACTGATCTCTTGACACATGGTCTAGGGTATCAGTGACTACTAATATAGTAATTGGCCTACTGCCAAGTTCCTTGTTCTTCTTTTCTTCCTTCTCCTCCTTCTCTTTTTTCTTCCTTATTCCCTTAGTTCAGGCATTCTCAACTGGGAGCAATATTGTCCCTTGGTGAGGAGGGGGGCAATGTCTGGAGACACTTTTGGTTGTCACAACTGAGGAGGAGGTGTTACTTCACCGAGCAAGTAGAGGCCAGGGATGTTGCTAAACCTTCTACAATGTAGAGGACAGCCCCTCCTCTAACAAGGAATTGTCCAGATTGAAATTTCAGTAGGGTGGAAATTGATAAAGCTTGTTCTAGTTACAGTCTGCAGTGATTAAAGGTGGGTATAACCTAGGATTTTTTTTTTTTTAAAGAATCTTTATATTCTTGATGACCTCTTATATGTAACTCGAATATGCAGATAAAAGCAGTGTTCTCTTGGACATTTGGATATTTATTTTATGAGTTCAAATCCTTAATTTTTACATATCATGAAGTCACGTAATGGAAGCCACAGTTTCTGTGTGATATCTAATGTGAAAAAAATTTGGCATTTAACCCATTTTAGTCCATTTGTCATTTTTCACTGTCATTTGAAAAACTATGTAATAAAGGGTTTAAAAGTAAAGCCCGAATCAAACATTTTTAAGACTCCTAAGTTCTGTGGACCACCTTTCCCTCTGACCTGTTTGTTATAAACCCCAAATAATACATCTTGGGCATCAAGATAGGATTTTTCAAAAAGTAAAACACAAGACTTATATATAAATATAAAATGAGCCTGTGTCAAAAAAGTAAAGAATTAATGAGGAAACCAGTAAAACATCATAACTGGCTCAAAGGAGGTTTCAAATAACACACGCAAAGTAAGAAATGTTGACGTGGTAGAACGAGGTACTCTTCCACTGGGCAATAAAATGTTATATTTGGGGCCATCTTTTCTTCAGAATGGAAATTTTATCTCTATTAAACAAAATTCATTCACTTCATTATGAACTAAAATCATTGCAACTTAACCTCTATGTCAGTAGAGTTGTGAATTAGCTTGGATAATAACCTGTCAAAGGGGCATACCCCCATAGAGTCTAGTAATCCCTAGATCAGAAAGGTGAGCTCAACAGTGCCCAGAACTCCACTGAAAGATACCTACTAATCTCTCTTGTCCATTTCCCATTGAGTCCTAAAGTTTCTATCTTATGAAGAAATCTTATAAGAGTTCAGAGTCATTTCCAGGTTTTACTGAATGATCTCACTCCTGCATCCTGCCCCACCTAACCCCCTAACACAGAGCACTGTTGCTAAGAAGCCCTACCCAATTAGGTCAGCTGAGCCTATACTTTTTAGACCTCCCATTATAGATAGAGAAGAAAATGTTAGTTAATGTAAAAATAAACCAGGAGAACACGTCTTTCTCACTGATTGCCTGACTGTTTTCTGGTACTTACAGCTGAGAGGGAAATTAAATTATCATCACTGATTGGAGGCTCAATGCTTGTTTTTATTTGGGGAGCAATCTGGAAACGGAGATGCTATTAGGTAGAAAGGTAAAATGTGATCTCCATGTCGAGTGCTCGGCATGCCTACCTGGAAAGATGCAACAGTATTTCTAGAACTGAAATTCTTACAGGTAATAAAACCACAGTGGTCCTATTTCTCCATGGAAAGGCAAAGAAAGGGCCCATTTTTTCAAACATTTAATCTGATTAAAAGAGAAACAAATTTGTGCCAGAAAATTTGTAAAATAGAGAAAACCACAAAGAACACAAAATACACCTGTAGTCCCCAAACCCACAGATAAACATTGCTAATTCATTAGTATAAATCTCTTTCCTTCTCTCTCTCATATAATATTCTTCCTTTCTCAGTCTATTGTTCTCCCTTATTTTATATGCACAGATTTATTTAAACACTTCATTTTTAGTACATGTTGTATACATAATTTTTAGCTTCCTTTTTTATGTAATGATACCTCTTTCCCAACCCCTAAAAATTTTTGCATCTCCATTACAAGTTCTGTTTTAAGTAAAACATGAATTTTATTGAAGTTTTGTTAAAAATTATTAAAAATGTATAATTGCTTGCTTTTATGTCTAATTTTAGAACATGTTAAAAATTAAGATTTTAAAATTTTAATTATTATTTATATAGATACCAGAAGGAAAAAATACATACTAAGATAGTGAATATGAAATTTCAAAAAATGATTTTGTCTTAACTAAATCTTCAGTTAAATTTAGTTAAATTTTTCTTAACTAAATCTTTAGTTTTATCATCACCCTTACTAGAGTTTTAATTGGTGGATCTAACAGAAGTGAAAAGAGAAAGTCTTCCATTTGTTATGTAATTTATAGAAATTATTATGTAAGATGCACAGTACAATGTGGATGTTATTTCATTTTCTGAATTCAGATGGTATTACACAATAAATTTGTGTCCAAATAACTCAGATGTGCTTTTGTGTTCTTGTAGTTCAAATTCCATCAACTGAAAGATTTTTTAAATCAGAGATCACTAAGTAATAGGTTGTTCAGAATAAAATATTGATTAACATAAGAAAAAGGGAGAATTCATAATGTGTGATATTAATGAAGATCAAAACTATTGTCAGATTCTAAAAACAGTATTTGGTATTGATTATCTCTTTATTAGAGGTAAACCTGAAATTGAGGGGGTCAGGAATGAAACAAATGGGGATTGAGGAACATAAATGAAGAACAACAAAGAATATTTTTCTCCTTTTTTGTCACTGCCCTCCTTCATTGTACGAGTTTTCCCTCATACACACTCTATTAAATACACAAAGTGCCTGGGATTTTTTTTTTTCTACTTTCTTAGTTGAACACTATACCTTAACTACCACAATACTGAAAAATGTAGAGTTTTTAAATTTTTATCTCTAGTACACACTGACTTTCTCCTTTATGGTATTTGCGGGTTGCATTTTTTTTTTTCTTTAATGGACCAGGCACAAGTCAATTCCATCTACATTTTTACTGGTGTAAAATACCAGCATAATTTATTTTAATCAATGTAGCCCTCAGCCATTTCAAATATCTTAAGGGAAAGGAATGGAAATCTCTAGAGAACAAGAAAACTGAAAAGTGTGAATCACCTACATTTCTCATTTACCCATGCTAATTAAGACCAAGCATTTGAAAGTTACCATCTGAAGGAAAATTAAGCCAATTAACCCACTGATGAAGATAATTTTCAATATTCTATCAAGAGGCAAAAATCTTCACCAGCCCTTCTTATTCCTACTGTGGAGATAATTTTCTAACTGTCTCTGAGCGCTAAGAACTGAAACGAGTGTCAAGCCAGTTCTGTGGGTTCTAATTGCAACTTTTATTTAAATTCTGATTTTCTGCCCCACAGCTCGATTTCTGATTGGTTGGACCTGATTGCTTTCCTCCTTGATTAGATTTTATTTGTAGGCCCTTGGAAACTTGCATGGATGAACAGTCTCTAAATTTAGAGGGAAATCCTCCTAAGATCTAGCTTTTCTATGTCTACTAGGGCCCAAGAACCACTAGAGGTTTTTTAGGAAAGAGATTAATTTGGGAGCATTAATTACCAAATAATTATAGCCTATATATAAGTGACTCATAAAGATGTATTTCCAGATCTAAAGCTGTTCTCAGATTAATACATTTCTCTTTACTTTCAGCATATGCAGCATTTGGTCTTTTATTGTTTTGTTTTGTTTTTTTTTCTGGGCCTAGAGTCAGGTAGCATGGCTAGCCTAAAAAGATACATTACAGTAAAAATACCTTTACTAACTGAAAACTGAGCAAGTTACTTTGCCCATTTCTTTGTAAGATCTTTCTTGCCTTGGGGAAGGGAGATTGAAATGATCAATTAACGCCTTTTAGACATAAATGAGAGCTGTGATTATTATTTATCCAAATACTTAAACATTTCCAATTTTAGACCACAATTAATGGATTTGCACAGAATACAATAAAATAAAAAGTCATTATTTTACATATGGCCCTGTTCCTGCTTTTCTTGTCCACAGGCTTTTGAGTTTATGGTCCTCGCTGTAGGTTCTCCATCACTGGCACACACTTCTACCTCATCTTGCCTGTTTCCAGCACAAGTAATTTTGGGAATATGTTAGCACCTTTCTTCCATGAGGAAAACAGACAACTATCTGTATTTAAGCCCCCATGATCTCCTCCTATATGTTATTTCTGGAACTAGACCATCTTCAACATGCCTAAACACCAACAGGAAGAGTAAATAATCCCATGAGTCTCCTTGGAGATAGAGGTGAGACATTTTAGGATTTTTTTTTTAACACAGAAAAAAAAATTTTTACAGCAAAAATCTAATTTATATTCATGCAATATTTTTATAATACATTTTGAAAAGATTTATTTATGAGAGAGAGAGAGAGAGAGAGAGAGAGCAAGCATGAGCAGGGAGAGTGGCAGAGGGAGATGGAGAAGCAGACTCCCTGCTGAGCATGGAGCCTGACACAGGGCTCAATACGAGGACCCTGAGATGATGACCTGAGCCAAAATCAGACAGTTAACCAACTGAGCTATCCAGGCACCCTTATAATACATTTTTTAAAAGAAAAACACAACCAATTTGTAATACTATATCCGAGATGTTTAAATAGACTTTAAGAAATTTTTTTCTTCTTTAAGATTTTATTTGTTTGAGAGAAAAAGAAAGAAAAAGAGCATGAGCAGGGCCGAGGGAGAGGGACAGGCAGACTCCCCACTGAGTAGGGACCCTGATGAGGGGCTCTATTATAGGACCCTAGGATCATGACCTGAGCTGAAGGCAGATGCTTAACTGACTGAGCCACTCAGATGTCCCAAGAAAACCTTTTCTTAATATTTTCATCATATGTCACTGCAAATAACTGTATACTTTATTCAACTATATTTACCATTAACAATAATAGATTAAGATAGTGGCTCTCAGGGTACCTGGGTGGCTCAGTGGATTAAGCATCTGCCTTCAGCTCAGGTCATGATCCCAACGTCCTGGGATTGAGCCCCGCATCCCACTCTCTGTTCAGCAGAGAACCTCCTGCTTCCTCCGCCCCTCTGCCTGCCTCTCTGCCTACTTGCAATCTCTCTCTCTATCTGTCAAATAAATAAATAAAAATATTTTTAAAAAAGATAGTAGTTCTCATTGTACTATTGTACATCGAATACAGGAAAATACGGATCAAAAGACAGTCACCCTCCATTTTAATCAGAGCACAATGAAATCATGGCAACACACCCACCAGTATGTTTCCAGAAACAAAGATTCCTTTTTCTAAAAACATTCAGTGAACAATTTTGAATTTGTGGTGATTTCGGAATGTCTACATGCATGTCTTTCCTGATTTGGGTGTTATAATGAAATCTGTGATACTCAATGCAAACAACTGCGAAAGTACAAAAAAGCCACCAGGTACATCAGAGAACATGTGGAACAACTAACTGTTCGATGACTACTTGTAAGTCAGTTGGCGTATCCTACCTAGGACATGGACAATGAGCCACAACATCCAGGTATCTTTCCCCAGAAAGGCTCTTCTTAGAGGGTGTAGACTCCTCTTCCATCTCTCCTGGTTCTCTTCAAAGAGTTTTTGGAGAACTGTTAGTTACTTTCTTCAGTGAGGAATAAGACAATAAACCAAAGAACAAGCTCTGTTAGGTATAACACCATTTTACAGAAAGTATAATTGTGGTGGGGTTTCAACACGTAAGAGAATCTGTTTTCACCTCATATATAACCTATAACCTGGAATTGACTATATCGAACCCTTTTTCCAATTAGTGTCAGTGGCAAATACAGGGGACACCTAGTCACAACACTAACTTGAAGGACTGATCCAACACGAAGAAAACTATTTGGGGGTAGTAACTATGCAGTAGGTTAACACATGAAGGTCGCAAGTAAGCCTTGTAACCTTCAGGTATTACCTCACTGCCTGAATTGAGAAGTTAGATCAACGAATCAGAGTGTAACTCTTGGGCTTGGAGCTCCATGTAGTTTTTTCGTTATTCAAGAAAAAGAGGATACATTTGACTTGGGCCATCTGAGACACAAAAATATGGCCTATTGCAAAATCTTAATGGTGAGTTCAAAAGCATGTTCTGAAAAATCTGACCATGTCTTATATTCAGTTTCTTGGAAATAGACTCCCACTTAGGAAGTTGCCTGGAGAAGATTTATTGGGGAGCATGGGGGGCGCTCTTGAGAAATATACTTGGAAAGACCTAAATTAAAGAAGGAGTCAAGGTCCCATTTTTAAAGACAAAGTTGCGTACAGTGGCTTCAAAGTGGCCATTGCCTTAAGGGAAGACTATGTAACACACAGTACAGTAGAATTTTAACTTAACACTTTGTTCTGCCTAGGGTTCCTTAAGTTTATACACGATGATTTTTTTTAAGATTTTATTTATTTATTTGACAGAGAGAGAGATCACAAGTAGGCTGAGAGGCAGGGAGAGAGGTGGGGGAAGCAGGCTCCCTGTGGAGCAGAGAGCCCGATGCGGGGCTCAATCCCAGGACCCTGGGACCATGACCTGAGCCGAAGGCAGAGGCTTTAACCCACTGAGCCACCCAGGCGCCCCTATACACGATAATTTTTAAATTACTCCTAAACCAATTTCACCTGACTGATGTCTTGGTTCTAGGAAGTGGGCTGATCAAGCCCAGTGTTGACTGACATTGACAAAGGGAGTAAATACTCTGATAGGTAAGGTCTTCCTATTCTGCAAAGGATGCTGGGTTTTACTCCTGTGCCAAACTATTTGATGGCTTTGTTCCAGGTGGCTGCCTGGAACAACGAGTAGAAAAGCATTCTGAGGCTGGGACTGGGCTTGGTAGAAAAGTGGTCTCAGACTATTAGTGATGTCTTGTCACAAGAGTTGGAGGGGGAAATAGCAGGATCTATGCCAGGTGTTTTTGCTATCCCCAGCTCTGGCTATAGAGCTTCGTTTTCAAAACCAGAGCCCTTGAGCAATAGCTTATCTGACATGAATTTCCTGGGCCAGTGACAAAATCCAATAGCTCTGCTAGCTTATTTACGTGGGCAATATCAAACATTACAACTAAAAAGATTTAATCCTTGGCCTGTAAATTTCTCATGGAAAATTCTTACGAACTTCACTCAATGGAAAGGAGTCCTTCCTGGTATTATATATCCCTTTAAATGGTTTAAAATGATAGTGAGGTGTGTGTGTGTGTGTGTGTGTGTGTGTGTGTGTGTGTGTGGTGTGGTGTGTGTTGGAGGGAGAGTATATACCACATAGATGAGTAGCAATTCTATTTAAATCAGCCATAAAATTATGTGTCTGGTTAAAAAAAAAAAAGAAAAAAAATGACCAAGCTCTGCACAAAACATGCAGAAAAATCACTTCATATTGTATTTAGATTGATTTGGATGACAACAGAAGGAGAAATGTAATGTAAAATGCCATAACTTTTACCACCCATCCGTGAGTAATACACTGCTAAGATATAGCGTATTTACAGTAGAAAGAAGGAGTCCAGATTTGTCCCAATTAACCTTGTAACTAGATGTACTCCAGTGCTTATTAATGACAGTAATGAGATGCAGACAAGACAATGCATTAAACATCATTGGCATATAAATTAAATTCACATACAGTTTAAAAGGAATAGATACCTTTATGTACTGGACACGAAGGGAAATTATTAAGAAGCTATTTCATAAGAAAAAGCTAATTAGAAAGAAAATTCAATACTTTCTCTAGTGCTCATCTCCATCAGTGTTGGAAACAAGTTTGACCACGAACTAAGAAATTGTTCCCATTGAAATTACTGTGCAAGGTATGAAATTAATTTTATGATTGTCCCAATGGAAGCTACAGTAGCTACAAATACTTATATGCCCATTATCATTTTCCTCTATATTGGCCTACATTTTAATTTGCTTAGGTTTCTATCTAAAGCTTATGAATAATTTAAAATAGATCTTCTGCTGTCTTCACAGCAAAATAATGATAGATAGAAGAACAAGATAGACATTTTGCTGTACACAGAATCCAAACTCAAGAGCGAAAAAAATGCAAACTACATGCAGGAAGATTGTTCTAAAGGGTCATTTGTAAGACTATATAATAAAGGGTAGCTCAAGGTCCAACATTTAACAACATGACCCTGGTTTAAAAATATTTGGTAATTAGCTAAAAGGATTCCAAATAGGATCTGGGTGTCCTATGATAACTCTTCAAAAGATTGTTTTCCTTATCTTAGAAAGAGAATCTAAATTTTTTTCAGAGCTTCTGACAGTTGAAATTCGATGAGGACATTGACCTCTCCTGACAGGTTTTGGAAAATATTAGCATATTGAAAGGCTGAAGACAAAACTGGGTCTTCCCAATTGTCACAGACTAATAACTACTGCTTTTCCCCCCAAGATCAAACTAATCACCAGAGCCAGTCTTACAATAGCAGCCACCGAAAAGGAGGGGAGCTCCTCCCACTCACCTATGTACTAAACATCAAACAATCAGGTTGGCACTGACATTAAGTACAAGAGTGTCAGAGTCACCATCAGAAATCAATCAAAGACATTTTTCTTTTGTGAGGGTTTTTTTGTTTTTTTTTTTTTTAAATGCACAGCAATTCAGAGAACCAAAGAGGAAAAGCAAGCTTCTAAACAAAAACGAAATTAGTAACAGCAGACCCATTGCTAAGGGCAACATGCATTTGACAGAAGAGGAGATGACAGATGAGTCCTCATTCCCAGTCTAAATTTTGTCTACAAAATGAATTCATAATATCTTAAATATTATCAGGCACACTTTGCTCACCTTTGTTCTACAGAATGGAAGGGGGCTGTGTTGGCAGAAGTCAACAGAGGTGTAATTTCCTCCTTTTGCCCCCTTGTGATCGTCCCCATTTACAGTTGACAGTAATTGTTGTAGTTTTTCTAAACCCCCAACACCCCATCCTCTTCACCTTTTCTTTGTATTCATGAATCTTTTTCTCTCTCCTCTTTCTGTATCAAGTTAGTTGCCATTGTCTAGTTTCTGTCACTGGGACCATGAGTTTAAAAAAAAAAAAAAAAAGAAATCACTTGAAATACTCTTAATCAAAATCATCCTCAATTTTAAAATTTTGTTCTTTGAAAAATATTTGTTTTCCCAGAATTCAATTAGAATGATTTCATTTTATAATACTAGAAGTTGTCAGGGTTCATCTAGTGCAATCTCCTCATTTTATAAATGAGAAAACTGAGTTCTAGAAAGATGATGTGGTTTCATCAAGGTCACATTAAATACCTAATATTAGCACAGTCACTAAAAAGTATTTAGCAAACTGTTTTCAGTTGTATTTTGCACTCTGATTTTGAATCTCTCAAATTTTCTCATGGGAAAATCAGGAATTATCACCACTTTATAGATTTAAAAAAATGCAGGCTCAGAGAAGGGAATTAGTTCCCCTGAGGTCACACAGTAAGTGATAGCCTTTCTGACTGCAAGTATAGCCCTATCGTATGTCACTGTAGTATCATACCACAGTAGGTAGGTTATTCATAAAAATAGAAATTTCTATCTTTATATTCCACATTAAGTGATACTTTCATTGTCAATCATTTCCCCCAACTCCAAAAAAAAACTAATCACCTTGGTAAAGACTACCATCTCATTGTATTTACAAGCTCTATGAATCTAATAAAAAATGGGCCAGGGATTATTTCTCAAAATGTATATCATGGGATGAGCTGAGGTGACCCGATGATAATGGGTTCATACATCTTACTGACCAAAGCAAATCAGTCTTACACTTTTCAAAACTGGTGCCCCTCACACAAGACATTACAAATTATCTAATGATTAGAAACTAGACGTTTTCAGAGAGCTCTCAATAGAACAAAATTATCCAAAACAAATGTAGGACAAATATCAAAAACTATTCTTGTATTCTACTTATTAAGCTCTTTGCTACAAAAGACTGGATTCTCCCGTCTCCCACTTTTTTCTTTACCCGATAAGCTTCAGAACAGTTTCTATAAAGGACTAGCTAGAAAACAATATCGAGCTTTCAAGCACACTATGTTTAGACAGGCTGTAAAGGTAACAAAAGGTACAATTAACAGAAGCTACCGCAAACTAATAATGGCAGAGCTATTTATTATTGAATCATCTTCCTCTAAATTTAGAAACTGAAGAACCTTCATTCCCTATTGTCCATATTTTAATTAATGCCTATTATTTTCCCTAAATAGTGCCCTCTTTTGACATGCTATTTATACACACAATTTTTGAAAATATACAGAATATGCATGGCAAGCAGAATCTCCATAAAATGTTTTGTAAGACGTATTTGGGTTCCTTTTGTCTCAGGAATGTCTCGAGGACAAATTAGTAGTTGTGCCCTCTTGGGGTGTTCAGCTTTCAGTTTCTTTTTATGTAATTTTAATATTTGATGTTGTATTTTGATTACTCTGCATACATTTTCTGCTTCTTCGATTAATTTGGCTTCTGTAGGACAGGCTTACAATTAGGCATTTCAGTTGGCTGATGATTGGACTTTCTCTGGTCCTTTTCAGGGTGACTTTGGACAAACTCGCTCTATGCTATCACACATAGAGGGTTTTTAGAAAGCTTATTTATGTAGAACTACTGATAAAGGAGTATTGGTCTAGTCTAAATGCAATGTAGCTTAAATTTCTATTGAAGTAATCAAGTTCAGCTTGATGTAGGGAAAGAACAAAGACTGGACACTAGGGGCACCTGGCTGGCTCAGTAATTTGGAATCTGAATTCAGCTCAGGTCATGATCTCAGGGTCCTGGGATTGAGCCCTGCATCGGGCTCCCCATTCAGTGGGAGTCTGCTTGTCCCTCTTCCTCTGCCCCACCCCTTGCTCGCTCGCTCTCTCTCTCTTTCTCTCTCTCTTTCAACTATTAAGTAAAATCTTTGAAGAAATATGGAACACTAGAGCAGATTACTAAAGAAGACTGAATAATCCATACTATCTAGAAGTACAGTGCCTCAAAGGCTTTTCAGGATAGAAGCTTCAGAACACACCAAATATTTGACGTTTCCTCTGTTTGATATTTTGATTCTTCTCCCTTTTCTTTAATTAGGAAAAATAAGTTTTAAAAGGCTTATTTTTGGGATATTTTCTTAAGAAATGCAGAATCTAGGGTTTTTTGGTTTTTTTTTTTTCTAATAACATGCCAAGTTGAAGATGTTATAATTCCAGGCCTCAACTTGCTTACGCCAAGTACCCTCTGTGCTCAGGCAGGACTACCCTTCTAAGTCAAGCTTGCCTTGGTCCCAGCATGGGAGGCCCCTCCCCGAGAAGACCAGCACAAACCCCTGTCCATACCATGTCTCCTGACCAGAGAGGTCTGTAGGCCCTCAGTTCTGGTGGAGCTGGTGTCACATCTCATTTCACAAGTAGATTAGAGCACACCTAGTTGAAATGGCCAGGGAACACTGCCCACAGTAGGCAAGGGGAGTCTTTGCAGACGACTGGCCTAAAGGATAGAGCAGCCACAACACAACAGCAGAACACCTACAGCACACACCGGAGAACTCCCTGAAGCACCAGGCCCTGGGTACTACATAACCTCCTCTTCCTAAGGCCATTACTTTCAGGAACAGTAGACATAACTGACTTTCCGAACACACAGGAGGTGGCATAGACCTAGACAAAATGCCAAGACAGAGGAATTTATCCCAAATAAAATAACAAGACCATGGCCAAAGATCTAAGTGAATGTGAGTAACATACCTGATGGAGAATTTAAAGCAACAATCATAAAAATAACTCACTGGGTTTTAGAAAAGATATCAGGGAGACCCCTACCATGGAGATAAGAGTTAAAAAATAATCAGAAATGAGGAATGTAATAAATGAGATTGGAAACAGGCTAGGTTCCAAGAGAACAGCAGGCTGAAAGAAGCAGAGGCATAAATTACTGAGCTAGAAGACAAAATAATGAAAAATAACAAAGCTGAACAAAAGAGAGAAGGACCTCAATTATGACTTGAAATATCTTGTCATTGGTCAACTGTGTGTATGTAAACATATATATGTAATATATTTTAAGTATAAAATATATCTATTTTTGCAATCTCTAGGAGAAGCAAGGCACAAGAATACTGGTGATACATTAAGAACACCTTTACTCAGCATAGTAATTTAAGTCCATTCACGAAGTCACCAACTGTTCAATGCAAGGTGTATAAATGAGGCCCTACGAGCTTCTAAGAAGACACAAACCCACCAACTATATTCTGTCATAGTAGGCCATCTCTCTGACATCAATGTAGGCAAAGGAGATACTGATTTTAAACACCATGAATTTGCTGTTTATCTATGCTACTTAGGTCCTCTTCAGAACCCAAGAAGCAAACTTTCTTGTACCTTATTTTACATCAAACATTTTGCATCATTTGTGACTGAATGCACAAAGCTACCTCTTAGTAAATTGACAATTCTTCATATATTTTATATGTTCTTTTGCCTTGATCAATTTTCATATATCAAAATTTTTCTCTAAGCTTAAGGAAAAAGTGAGCATTTAGACAGTTCACTCTTTGGTACAAAAATCTATTTTAATTATCAAATATTTTGTTAAATGTGACACGTAATAAGAATTAGTAAACATATTGTCACTCTGGTATTTTAAAACTAGGGTGGATATACGATATATTATGGGCTTGAGCCCTACACTCCATCACATTTAAAAAAGTCTGTCTGAACACGTTGGTAAGATAAGTTCATAATGGTTAATATGTTTTTACATATTCAATTCATGAAGTTTAACTGCTTCTTTTAATTTCATCAGTGTTGAATTAGTCCTTTAAAAGCTTCCCCTCATTAACGTGAAAGGAAATGGAGAGGAAAAATGAACAGAATGGGTTGTAAGATCGTTAAAATTACTCCAAACCAGGAGGAAATGTCCTTCTTGCTTCCAAACAGCACAAGTATGTTTTGTAAGATATTTCATGGGCATATACATTTTCCATCATTACAAAGCATAAGCAAAATCATTCTCATCATGGTATACATATATGTAGATAGATAGATATCTATATCTATCTTTATATATGCTCCTTTCCACTTAGCATAAGAAGCAAAGCTTTCAATATCTAGAAATAAAGAAGTTTTTGATTCTGTGAACATGAATGGACATGCTGAATGTTTCTCATCTAAGGTTACTGAGGGCAGAGGAAAATTCTGAATTAAGACTCCTCTATAAAATGAATTTTCTATTCACAAATCAAGAACTAGTTCATGTTTTTAAAATCCTTACCTCTAGAAAGACTCAAATCTGAACCACCCAAACAGACTGAATCTGACAAAATATAAAAACCTTTTCTGAAAATAAACACCAAATCTCAGTTAATCTGCCTCCATTTAGCCTCTGCAATATTCTGGTCTCTGTTGGCTTTAAAGTTCTATAATTTCTGCAATTCTGCAACATTCCACAATATTCTGGTCTCTGTTGGCTTTATTATTATTATTATTATTATTATTTATTATTATTTATTTATTTATCTATCTCTGTTGGCTTTAAAGTTCTACAATTGTAATACCTTCTTGGCCTGTAATGGTACTATTTTAGGTAGATCAATGGTGGGCTTCAAAGAAAAGGAAATCCATCTGGGGAGATGGAAGAGACAAATGTTCAACAGTGATAAATACTCTCAGTGCCTCTGCCTTCTTAGTTACAACAGCATTTGGGTCCTCAGTAAGTAAAGATCCTAGTGAGTGGTTACAATACCAAGGGATTTTAGATAGAAAATGAAAGTTAAAAAAAAAAAAAAAGAAAGTTGCACATGTCTCTGGTGTTGCTGAGAAAAGAGACATTATCATTGGTAAAGTCATTCCTCAGCTTTGCCCATCTAAAAATAAGCCTTGGTAGTAATTTTTAACATCATGGTTACTATTTTGCTTTATGACAGTGGGGACAGAGTTGAGTTATAATTTCACAAGTTTCTTTCGTTGCTTTGTTTTAATCCACAACCTCACCAGATTTAAATGTTAGTTACCAATTATAAAATTGTGGAGTTTGAATTTTATTGACCCTTCAAAATCCTCCTTACCATATGGAAGATTCTAGAAAGCCCTATAGTTTGAGAAATCTGTTTTTATCCCAGCATCCAACTTGTTTGTATTTGGATCCATTTTTATCTTTCTAAAGTACCTTCTTTTTTTTTTTTTTTTACATGTAGTTTTTTTTTTTTTTTTTTTTTTTTTTAGTAATCTCTACATCCAATGTGGGGCCCAAACTCGTGACCCCAAGATTAAGAGTCGAGTGCTCCTCTGATGGAGCTAGCCAGACACCCCTTCTTCTCAAGTACCTTCTAATTAGACCTTTGGGAGTCATGTTCTAAATGAATCTTGGAAAAAGGACTATGATTTCTAGGTTCCAAGTATTGACGGTCCATGCCTTGTTTTTTGTTGTTGTTGTTGTTGTTTCTTTTTGTTTTGTTTTTTTAAATATCCTAACTGATGAGAAGCCTGGAAGAGGGATTACGGGCTAGGGGTGAGTTACAGCTAATCATCAGGACTGAAGTCTAGGTCATCCTCTTTTTCTCTAGCTGTAGAACAAACAGAATACCTGATTTATCAGAATATGGCATTTATCTTGGTGGAAGATAGGTTGTAGAAAAGATTCACAAGCAAGGTCTTAGTGAGGAGGTCAAATATAGATGCCAAGAACACAAAGAAATTGGGAGATGGAAAGACATTTGAAAATGAGATGGAGAATAGTTCAGGGAGAAAAGAGTTCTGAATTCAAAATTCTGATGCTTCACTACCAGACAAAAATCTCTAAAGTACATAATAATGACACCAGGATTAAATATACCTCACACTGTAAGGTTTTCCTTTTCTAACTCTTGAAGACAAAATGGATGATAAAGGAATGTATTTAAAAAGTTCTAGATCATTAGTGATATGTTAATTATGCCTTAAAATGATATTTGGTCCCCAAGTTTCTTAGTAACACAGACTACCCTCTCATTTTACAGAAGAGGAAACCAAATGTCAGGAAAGTGAAATGCTACAGACCAGGCCATACAGTTACTTAGGTGCCATTTTGTAACCAGAATACATGCCTACATCTTCCATCATCAGCATTTAAATGTTTAAAATTTCTTTTCAATTCTTTTCCAATGGAAAAAGATCTTAGTCTTTTGAAAACTTTCTTCTCTTTTGAGTGACTTTTGTTTTGTGTGGAGTAAATTTTGCTACATGTAACAGTAAAATTTTAATTGTATTTCTTGAAATTAATTTCCAAGAAAATTAAAACTTCATTTCCAAATATTTACAATGCCAATAATGTATCACAAAATCTATTTTTGAGCAAATGTCACAAGAATTGTATTGGCTCATCAGACTATATAGGCTTACAACCAGATTCTCAATTATCTGACCATTTACATGTAATGTTACAACATTGTCGTTGGTCTGTTGTCTTAATGTATTTTGCTCATCACATCTGTTCTTTGTTCTCTTTTTCTTCTTTTCCTGTCTTCTTTTGGACTTTTTTTTTTCTTTAGATTCCAATTAATCTTCTCCATCAGCCTCCTGGCTATTTTAGCTATACTTATTGCTTTATTTCTTAGTTGTTGCTCTAGGATGACAGTTTGCCTATTTAACTTATCACCATCCACCTTCAAATAAGACTATATCAAACCATGTATGATATAAAGTCTTCCATTTTTTTCTCTGATCCTTTGTGCTCTCATTATCATAAATTGTATTTCTATGTAAGTTCAAGTTTTCTTAACACATTATTGCTGCCTTTAAACAATTACCTTTTAAGAAATTTTAAAAGCCAGTAAAGCAAAGTGTTTTACATTTGCTTCATGGATACCATTTTTGGACTCCTTTAGTATTTCTTTAAATACAGGTCTGTTGGCAATAAATTCAGATTTCTTCTGTCTAAAAAATTATAGTACTTTTATTTTTAAGAATATCCTCACTGGATATAGAATTCTAATTCAATCGTGTATTTCTTTCAGAATTTTAATGATGTTCCATTGTCCTCTGGTTAGAATTATTACCAACTTCTCATTAGTAACAAGTATTCTCTTTGCTCTCCTTTGCTTAATACACCTTTTCTGTCTGCTTTAAAAATTCTTTCTCTTCATCACTGGTTTCTAAAATTTTATTAAAATGTACCCGGGTATAGTTCTGTTTTAATCCTGCTTGTAATTTATTAAGCTTCTTAGCTTTTTCAGTTTATACTTCCAAAATGTGGACGAATTTTAGGCATAATTCCTTCAAATATTTCTTGTTTCCCTCTTTCCTTCTGAACTCCAACATGTGTGTGTTAGACTTCTTGATACTGTCCTTCAAAACAATGGGTCTCCATTTATTACCTTCAGAGTTTTTCTCTTTGTGCCTTGGTTTGGATTGTTTCCATTCTACTGCAATGTCTTCAAGCTTATCAGTTTTTTTTTTTCCCTGTAGTGTCTAATCTGCTATTAAGCACAACTAGTGAAATTTCTATATTAGTATTTTATTTTTATTTCTAGAAGGTACATCTGCCTATCCTCTCATAAATTCCATTTATCTACTTTTATGCTAACATTTTTCCTTTAAACCACTGAATACATTCATGGTAGCTATCTCCAAGTCCTATCATCTTTGATAGGACCCATTTGTGGGTCTATTTTTATTGAATGATTTTTTTTTTCCTGGTCACGGGTTACATTTTTTCCTATGCTCTTTACTAGACTATGCATGTGAAGTAACTTTTGATCAGATTGTGGTAATTTTAACATTATGTTGAGTATTTGGATTTTTACTTCTTTAAAAAGCATCAAGTTTTTTTGTTTTGTTTTGTTTTTTTAATTTTTTTCAGGCCAGCGTTAAGCTTTATTCTTTGGGTCTTATTTCAAAACTTTTCTAGGCAGGTCTAGAATAATCTTTAATTTAGGGCTAGTTTAGCTTACCTACTACTATGGTGTAACCCTTCTCTGATATCCACTAAATGTCACAGTTTTAATGAGGTCCTGTCACTTTACTTGGTTGAAATTTGAATGTCTCCCAGCCTTATGAGTGCTCTGGGAATTGTTCCACTTAAACCTACCTGGCAGTTATCCTTTCATCAGTGTTTTTTTGTTTGTTTGTTTGTTTTTGTTTTTGTTTTTGTTTTGCTGGCCTCAAGGAGTCCCATCCTACACATGAACAGTTTAGTATTTTGCCAAAGACTCAAGGTGACCCTTTATAGATTTCTGGAGCTCCTTCTCTTAGTTCCCTTCTCTTCTGTACTCTACTCATCAAACTCCAGATGTTTCAGGTTCACCAAATTCTGAACCCTGTGTCCTCAACTGAGGAAGACTCTTGCACTTTGCTTACATTTCCCTCCCTACACTGTTGTCTGCAAAGTGTCTCATACAGAAATCCAGGACAATCATAGGGCTTGCTGCTTTTTCCCCCCTTGTCTTAAGGATCACAGCTTTGTGCTGCATTTTATTTGGTTTCATTTCTTATATTTTGTTCATATTTGGTTTATGATTGGAGTACAAATCTAGTACCACCACTCCATCATACTTATAAGCAGAAAAGAATCATACTTATTTAATAAGAGAATATATAAACTAATTCAAACTATATACAATCTTTACTATGGTTTTTATTCTTATGCTTGAATCCCAAGAAGATTAATTATATCAAGTCAGCATAGCTCCTTCCCATCTGGTCTTCTCTGCCTACTGGGTATCTCTAAATCTTGACAAGATCAAAACTGCCATATGGAAGCATATCTACAAGGGTCTAGGTCAATATAGGGTTCATTAGTGTCTTATATGGGTTAAATTTGATGCACAACATTCCTTGGTCTCAAAGTCATAGATAATGAGTTACTTCTCAATTGCATGACCTTAAATATCAACAAACCCCCCAAAATATAAGCAAGCATTGTGATAATGATGGTAATGATATCAGGAAAATAAGAAACTACTTAATACCCATGATGACTGCATGCTAAATAAGCTTAAAGGTAATAGCAGTAAAAAAGTTTTAATCACTCAGATATTTAAGATATAACCAAAAAATTCATTCACAACTCATGAATGTTTCAATAAAACCACTATTTTGAAAGTTGATGAAATAAACATTTGATACTGCTTCCAAGCATGGACCTTGTATTTTGAAATCTATAAGCTATTTGTCAAAATCTGGAAATTTTTTACAGACACTCAAAGTGAAATTTGATAGAAAGCATAGTAGCTGTTCTGGGTCAAGAAAAATCTTAGCAAATGGAAGGAAGTTTCTACTAAAATACACACACACACACACACACACACACACACATATATATATGCACTATATACACACACATACACATATGTATACATTTATCTATATATCTTTATCTATGATCAGAGGATCCAAATGAGGACATTTGGTATCCTATTACAAGATTTCTTTACAGCAGGAGTCAGCAAACATTTTATGTAAAGAACTCTATCATGAATATTTTAGACTTTGTCACAAGTGCTCAACTCTGCCATTGTAGTGGGAAAGCAGCCATAAAAAATAAGGATATGAGTGGGTGGGGCAGTGTTCCAATCGAACTTTATTTACACAAAAGGTGGTGAGCCAGTTTTGGCTTGTGAGTAATAGTTTGCCAATTAGTGATCTATAGCACTAGAGAACCAAAGTCCTAAAACCACTTGAAGATAGATGCCTTATGTAGAGTCAGCTTTGAACCATTAAGACAAAGTTCTGTGCCCATCTCTTGTGTAAGCACAATATGGAATTGGTAACATTCAAGGGCTAGAAATCAACCCAGATGCGTATCTATCTGTTCACATTTCAATCCATTTGTGTGCTTGTTTCCATTTTCCTTTTTGGCCCCCACTCCTGGCTCTGGATAGTTGTTTGGTCTCTCCAGCAATTCCCTAGAAAAAAATATTTGACTGGGTCTCTCTTCTCTGGTTTTTTGTTTTGTTTTGTTTTGTTTTCTTTTTTTCTGTGGAGTGCTTGAGGCAGGATACTCACACAGGATTTTTTCTCTCTTTCCCAAACCTTGGATGGACCTCCCTAGAGCAAGGTGTGGGGTGAGCATATGAACTCTTAAGACTACCATTTGAATTTCAGATTACTATGCAGATTTAGGTTATCCAAAGCATCTCTTTTCTCCACATCCCTAACTAACTTCAGAAGCAAAATGAAAATGACTTATGAACTGGTCATCTATGACTATAAATTAGAAGTCAAGGCTTATATCAGTTTGATTTGGGAAAAATGTCCATCATACACATTGTAATTTTGAAATAGACACTTTTAAGAGACTATATAGGACATTCCACCAGTTTTGTGATTTATAGCCTTCAGAAAAATATGCCAACCTAACCCGTGTACAATGAACTTCATAAAACAATGAGTTGTTGTGAAATTTTAATTAAGACGACATATATAAAGTGTCTGGGACAATACATGGCATATGGTAGGCATTCAAACATTACTTCCATTACTGTTACATATCAGACCTAGGTAAAAGTACCTCCTGAACTAATCCAATTCATTAAAAGAAATGCATATTTTCAGGTGGTGTTTTAGTAAGAAATATGTGTTTTATTATTCCTCAATTAAAGTTCTATTACTCCAGAAGGAATAACAATGGCAATTATAAGGAACCAAGACACTGGCAATAGCCATACTTTCACCTAGAAGGCACTCTCTATACATATATACATTACCTCTACAGAACAGATCTGAGGTGATGGATCATATTGAAAGACAAGCACATAATAGACCAAGATTTTGGCAGAGTGTACAGGGTCACACTTTTATGTAACCTGGAAAAATGTGGCTGGTTAATTATCTGTTGGATTTTAGTAAGCACTAAAGACATACTAAAGAAATACGATTAGGGAGAGGAGAACAAGAAGTGCTTTAGCCAAGGTTTATAAAAATAAACTTCAGTATAAAGAAGAACCTTGTAAATGTTTGCTCATGACTTTCTTCAAAAAAGGGAAAATAAAATATTTAATAATCTCTTTCATATGGCATAATTTCACTAGTTTTTGCCTTAGGCAAAAGGAAGATTTTTGCCAATGAATTTGCTTTGAGCTTTTTCAAAAAGGAAACCTAAGCTAAAAAGGTATATTTCTTTTAGTAAGAAATAGATCCTCAGACTAAATCTTAACCACATTTTCAATAATGTTTTTGAATTGCAAAAAAAGTGAAAATAAATAGGAAAAAATTCCAGAAAAAAATTGGAACAAAATTTTGGAAAAATTAGAATTGAGAGTTAGCAAAAAAATTTTTTCCTTGGAAAATAAACCGATCAGTCCTTCTATTTCTTTTTCATATTATTCTGGGAAAACGGTACACAGTAAACCTATGACTGAATTATTTTATCCAGATTACTAACGATTATCTTCCATTCCAAGATAGAAATGAGAATCCCTTAACCCAAAGTACTTGAGACTGCCCTATTTGAGGGTAGGGCAACTGTCTACATTGAAACACGCATTCCGGGATTGTTTAGAATTTCTCAAGCATCACAGAGTTCAGGATTTACGTAAATTATTGCCTAATCTAAAAATGAGTTGTAAATATTCACTTTGGCTTTACTCTCTGGAGCTATATAATGATATGAAGACTATTAAAAAGAAAAACCTTTGTTCCTCTGGGCTCTACTAATTTGTAATGGGAGACAAATGTCTTGTCAAAGGGGAGAATACATATATCTTTATACGAATTAGGAGTGTGAACAAGAAGAGAATTTGGCTTTAAGAATGAAGGGAACAAATAGAAAATAAAAGAATAAAGAGTAATAGAATAGCTTACAACATTGGTGGGCCATATTTTGACGTTAATCCTTAACTCTAATGTAAAATTACATATTCTCTTCAGAGCATTTTAATGACAACTATCCCTAACTTCCTCCAACATTCTTCCAGCTTAATGTTTTCCAAATCACAGTGACTCATGTGCCAAATTCATAATTCTGGCCATGTTTGTATGCAATGCCTACTAATTGTTTGTAACCAATGGGATGTTTTTCTTGATTAGATGAATTTCGGGTCCCCCGAAACGAAGGTTTTGGGGGTCCAGTAATATTTTGAATACATATTAAAATAAAAATAGTATTAAAATGTTTATCAATATTATCACATAAAATCATCATATGCTCTGCTTACCCCACTAAAAGAAAAACTACCTATATTATAAATGTATACTTTGGGGTGACTGGGTGTCTCAGTGGTTTAAAGCCTCTGCCTTCAGCTCAGGTCGTGATCCCAGGGTCCTGGGATTGAGCCCCACATCAGGCTCTCTGCTCACCAGGGAACCTGTTTCCTCCTCTCTCTCTCTCTGCCTGTCTCTCTGCCTACTTGTGATCTCTGTCAAATAAACAAATAAATAAACAAATAAAAAAGAAAGAAATGTATACTTTGAATGAATGAGAAAACTGACACCCATGATAATGTTTGTTTACTTGTAAACATTTTGCTAAAATGATATAAATAAACGTATTTTTTTTTTTAATTGCATGGACTTCTAGCTGGTATACAGCCTGGGGGAAGTCTAACTGTAAAGAATAATCAGCCCCCTTTCTTATCCACTATCATATTTACTGGCATTTTATCTGGCATTTTATCTGGCTTTTGACTTAACTACAATTGATTCACACAATAACTCAATGGTTTTGGTATTTTGTCACCTCCCACCTCCCCCCACCTTATTTTGCTGATGAAAAAAACTTAGGTTCAAAGAATTTAAACAATTTGCTCAGAACGGACCAATGGGAGTTCACCCATTATCTGTCCTCTTACGAAGTCTTCCTCTAAAACCAAGATAATGAGGATGTCTTGGTGGAACAGGAATTGGTGGGCTGCTTATTACAAGTAAAAACATTTCGGTCTCTATTTCCATTGTAAATTTCCCCAAGACTGAAGTCACAAGATTCATATATTGTCTTTCAGATGCGCCTAGCTCTAAAACAGAATTCATCTAAGCCTCACATTTTCAAATGATCACTAAAAGATGAATTAAGGTATATTTCTCATTAGCCCATGTCCATTTTTTTAGTCTATTAACTTATTTATATGGAGACCTGAGTTCCACAAAGCACTATAAATCATATTTTGTCACATGTTCATAATTTTGGAGTTAGGAAATTTTGGCTCCCAAAAGCCATGAGGCTGACAGATAGCTGTAGTAATTCCAACAAATCTATATTTATGTGAGTCTCAGCAGAGCATCGAGCATTTACATTTTCTACCACACACTCCCTATGTTGTTGATGAAGTGAAAAGTCAAATTTGAAGAGATGAGTATAAAATTTACAGGACATCTTTAGGATTTCACAAATTATGAAGAGTAACTTCAGGTCCTATAAAAGCTATTTTGTAAAGTGTTCTTTTAATATTTAAAAAATGCCTCAGAAACATCTGCTATTTATACACACTGGTCAAACAAACGGTTCAGTTACGGATCACGAAGATGTGTGCTATTGAGAAAGACATTAGTAATGAGAATGTGCTATGTTTATTTGAATTGTTAAAAAGAATACGTGGCTTTAGAAATTTCTCTTCCTGTTTGTTAAAAAAACGGGTTTGTAAATTATGGAAACATAGGAATACTTGTTGGAGATACATGTTAAGATACGACCTACAAAATTATTTTGAATCCTTTTCGGATGAAAAGTCTTTCATTTACTCTAGCCTAAAATGTACAGAAAGCCCTGTTCATTCTCAAATGAGATCAGTAAAAATGATTCTAGTATAAAACCAATATGAGTATTACCTCACTTTCTTTTCAAATGACAAACATATTTAAACCACTTATACATATAGATCATTTTATATTTTTCTTTCCAATATCTGCTCTATAACTCATGGGATTTTTTTCTAAGTTGTTCTGGTATAATCATTGTGTCCCTTAGATTTGTATCCAGACATTTTACTTTTCTACACTGGCCACTAGGACCATTTTTACTTAACTGTTTTGAAAATTCTAGATAATTCAGTTAAGAGAAATGTAATATGTAACTATTAGAAATGAGGGGAGAAAAATCATAAATATTTGCTAAGATGTTAGGAAAGCTAAGAATGTCAGAATTCAGAAGCCTATTCAATATTATGTATAACGAAAAGTACAAAGAAATTGTGATATTTTGCCTAACCTATTAGCAAGTAATAACCAAATATCCTGGTGTGGGTACTGTGAGATGAGCTTTCTCTTCCCCACTGTTGAGAATGCAAATGGTATCATCTTTTTCAAGATAATTAGATCATAAATATTAGTATATTTATATCTTTGATCCAATAATTTTTCTTTTAGGATTTTTTCCCTAAGAAAATTAAATGAGGTTAAATATATACTATTAGAATCATATTATAATCATATGTTATAATTATCTCATTATAACAATATATATTCATACACGTTCATCAAAGAGTTGATTTTCAACAACTGAAAAATGATCATTCTATACTCCTTCCAAACATTAAAAACCATTTTTCTAAAAGATAAGAGAACAAATGAAAAATCTTCTGATATAACTACCAGCTAAAAATGGGATGCTAAACTTAACACGTAGCAATTCAAAATCTTGATTAAAAATTACAGATACTGCTCAGGAAAAATAAACTGTGAGGAAATATATCAACATAACACTGAAAATCTTAGTGTTGAGATTTGTGGTGATTGTCTTTTTCTCTTTTATCACATTAAATACTGAAGAGTTTATACATATAACAATTTGGAACACTTTTGCTGTCTGTTTTTATGTAATGGACTATAGTCCAAGTAAAGGACTCATTAAGTATTTGATAAATTTACAAAATTTGCTTTCCCATTCAAAGCCAAATTAAAATTTAAAAGATAAGCAAGTAGTACCATTCTCCTTTAATTACATTATCTTTTTGAGTCCTCCTGACTTCCTTTTTCTTACCCCAAACTCTCCCCTCTCTCCCCTAGCACTTAAGGGTAAGAATAAGAGTGGATCCTTTTGTTTTCATGTTCATATTGACTTTGCATAACATGTACATTCTGATTACTCATGAATTTGTATTTCTAAGCCAGGTTTCTTTCTACAACTCTAGAATCATATAACCAGCTGTCCATTTCAAACCTTAATTCGGGTATCTGTAGGCTCTTCAGTTACTCTATCTAAAGCCTGAAATATTCTGGTTGTGGTTTACTCACTCCCCATATCCCTGGAAGAAGGCCTGAACCATGCCTTGGACACAGTAGATGCTCATCATGGCCAAGGATCTTTAAAGGATTTGATTTCTTGAGTATTCTACAATTACAATTATTAGTCACCAAATGATCCCTGAAAATCACTGCAAAATAATCCCACATTTTGGCCTAACCCTTTATAATATACAATGCCATTTCATATTTTTTTACATCAGTCTTTCAACAAACTATGCATCAACCACAGTACATAATCTTTTTCCCATGTCATAAATGGAGAAAATAGTAATAGCTTTCATTTATTAAACACCTACTGTATGCCAGGCACTGGCTTCAAGCTTTGTATGCTTGATCATGTTCAACACTTGGTGCTAAATAACATCTTTTTTAAAAAATGAGGAGACAGGCTCGGATAAGTTTAGTATCCTCGTGAGCTAGGGGATTATAATCATTAGAAAGTGTAAAGAGGAGAAAACAGACTTAGAGAGATGAAATAACTGGCCAGGGCCTCACAGAGGAGGCTGGAGGAGCAACGATTCAGATCCTGCTCATGTGTTTGAACACCATGCAGGGCAATGTAAACTCCAAGGGAAGAACCTGGCCCTTCCTGCACTGGTCACAGAGAGAAACCAGACTGTTGGCTCCTGACCTGGGGCACTTTAAACTTTACTGTAGCTTATTTAATTTCACTTAGTGGGATTATGGTATTTGAGCTATTTTGTGGCTATCTCTGCCACTCCAGGTTCCCTGAACCCATTCTATCTTCCTAACCATTTAGGTGTTTCAGGGGAGGTCACATAAAGCCTAAAACAAAACCATCAAATACATTTCTGGATGGAATTTGCGAACCTGAAACAAAAGATAATAACATGAGAGCCAAGTACTTTTGGGGAGAAAATATAGGACTTTTGCTGGCATTCCTACAGCTTGGTTTAAATATTAAAATCACTGGAGGAGATTATGCTGAGTGAAATAAGTCAAGCAGAGACAGTCAATTATCATATGGTTTCACTTACTTGTGGGACATAAGGAATAACAAGGAGGACATTGGGAGATGGAGAGGAGAAGTGAGTTGGGGGAAATCGAAGGGGGAGACAAACCATGAGAGACTGTGGATTCTGAGAAACAAACTGAGGGTTTTCAAGGGAAGAGGGGTGAAGGATGAGGGCTTGGGTGAGCCTCATGGTGGGTATTATGGAGGGCATGTATTGCCTAGAGCACTGGGTGTTGTGCATAAACAATGAATCTTGGAACACTGAAAAAATAAAATAAAATTTAAAAATAAAATAAAATAAAATCACAACTTTAGAGGTCACAAAGCATAAAATCCAAACCATAGACTATGGGTTTCATGAAGTCACTTACTTGCCATACACAGAAAAAAAAAAAGTCCTTTACAGTCAGGTTAGAGGCACTGGAGTGGATAGTAGCAAAAAAGACAGACGAGAACTCTGATGCTGGCAATGGGTTCCTACCTGTTCCCACCTTGGCTTTTGAACTGGGGAGAGAGAAGAGTGTAATCCAGGGGCAGTAACATACATTCCTGGCAGGATTAAGAAGGTTGAATAGCAATGGGGACAACTGTGTCCTGTTCCCCAGAGTGAGCCAGAGAAAAACTAGGTTTCTGAGAGATCCTTAGTCCACAGCAAGACCACTAAGTGGTTGGGTGATGGTTCTCACACCACAAACAAAGAGACAGGAGAATGAAATGCTGGCCTCAGGCATGACAGTTATGGAAGCCCGCAAATCCCAATATTCAAGATAAATAATATCAGAATGTAGGACCCCCAAACAAATCAAAATTAATGCAGAAAGCCAATGATGAACAAACCACCAAAATATTAAGTAAAGATCAACTATTGTTGGCTGTCTGTTCTATAAGCCTGGTTTTCGTACAACAGGAACCATCAATTTCAATCACCCTGTGGTGGCTGGCCTCCAACAGCTTCTGTGTCTCCTGAAGGGTGTGTTTATAAAGGACTGGCATGGAGACTGGAAATACAGGGCAACACTGGGCTTTATATATAGTTTCTCTTTTCTGGGAAATTTTTTAAACTGTAGCAAAAAAAAAAAAATATATATATATATATATATACACACATATATATATGTGTGTATATATATATATGTCATGGCTCTGTCATTTAAGCATCTGCCTTGGCTCAGGTCATGATCTCAGGGTCCCAGGATTGAGCCCTGCTCTGCAGGGAGTCTGCTTCTCCCTCTGCCCATCCCTCTCCATTCCCCCACCACCCATGCATGCTTGTGTGCTGTCTCTCTCATATAAATAATATATATATAATATATATGTATATAATATATATATAATTTTCCCCCTCCCCCAGCCCTGGTAACTGCCATACAGTCATGTTGTCTGGATGTCCAATTTTTATGAACTTTCTCCATTTGGTTCAAAATATGGGGAGAGGTTTTAGTAAGTGTATTTAGGAAAAAATATATTTCTTTTTGGCTCCAACAGACTTGGCAAGGCACTGCAAAAGGAAATTGCAGGCTATTACCTGCTTTTCTTTGCATGCATCACTTCTAGTCAATAATCAGGGTATTCTGAGCAAGTTTAGAAAAAGGCCAAGATTCATCCAAATAAAGTAACCAAACCACCCCCAGGTCCCCTACATCATAATTGACCCAACACAATTTAAACTTAGACATTTCTCTCAAGCGATACTACATAGCCATCTCTTCTATAGGTAGCAAAGCCTATGACCAGAAAGCAGCCTTGGGCTTAGTAATTCGGGCTGCTACCTCCTCACATCCACACACCCAGTCCAACAAGAAGTCCTGTGGGTTTACCTTCCAAAGACTCAAAGTTTTCTAACGAGCAGCACAGCTAGAGCCTGATCCCAAGCCATCATCAGCGGTACCTGCCCTCACTTGTTAACGCCTCCTGTCTCAGCACCGTACACAGATCCCCCCACTCAAACCATTCTGTCCACAGCTACCAAAGTCATCTCTAAGAAATACTGAATTGTGTCACTGTCCAGCTTCAAACCTGCGAGTGGCTGTTCTCCACATGTAGTATGAATCCAACTCTTCAGCAAACCTTGTGCGGCCAGACCCAGACCACTTCTCTGAGCTCAACCCTTACCTCTGCCTCAGGTTTTTTGCTTTGCTGAGAGACAGAACAGTGAAGCTTGTTCCCACCCCCAGACCTTTGCCTCTGCTGTTCCCCCTGCTCTGTATCAGGCTCACTCCTTTCCACCTCTCAAACCTCAGCCCAAGTATCGTCTCTTTGGAGAAGGGAACCAAGCTCTTTCACACCTTATTTTTTAAGAAGCTCTTCCCACAGAGCTTCTTAAAAGCTCTGATATAAATAAGAAGAAAAGTTCTGATATAAAATGATATAAGTTAAACATAATTTATATCATTCTGTTTAATGGCTTATAGATCTACTGTTCTCTACCCCTGGACAAGTGCTACTCCTTCAGGGCTGGCTTTCTCCCTACCCTTTAGCATTGCTTATGGCGTATAGTAGGTCTTCAAACAAATTGTTGAAACAGTGATAAACAAGTGATAAAGGTTTTATGAAAAATAGTAAAACAGCCACCATTTGTTGCAATCAACTGAGCGCTAAACACTGCACAAAGCTCTTTACATATACTATATCTCATATTAATGTCCCAATTTAATGTGAAAAAACAGAGGCTCATAGAGTTTTATGGACTTCCCCAAAGCTGAAACCATGTGAAGTTGAGCTCTGTGACGTGAATTAAAAACTGGCCTGCCAGTTTTTTGGAACCTAGAAAACCTATCAATGCAGAGTGAACATAAAATTTTACCACAGATAGTCACAGCACAGATCATAAAATGACATACTACTGGAGAATCTATCACATTAATATTTAGATATTCAAGCTTTTTATCAAAAACATTCCATTCAGTCTCTATTCTGTTCCTGGTTGAGTCACAGTTCTTCAAAAAGAGATAGGAATTATCTTTCCTAAGCAAAATCTTCAGCGGAGATCCCAAAATGTGAAAAATTAACGTTTGTGACGGGAATTAAAATCGGCCTGGCCCCAAAGCCTCTCTCTGGCTACCATCCCAGGCTCCCATGGCTTCTGCTACTTGAATCCTCAACGTGATCACATTGCATTCACGACGGCCCCGTCGTCACCTGGCACCTGGTGTGAGTCAGAATTAGCACAAGTTCGACCTCATTTCATTCCACAACAACCCTCTGAGGTATATATTATCATTAACTCGACTCTACAGATGGGGTAATGGGAAAAGAGCTTTTTTGTCAGGTCATGAAGCTGGTCATAAGTCAGAATTCAAATACGGGTATAACTACGCCAGAGCCTCTGCTTGTAACTCTTCAAACGTTCTTCAGGGTGGTTCTGTGGGACTTCTGTGGGGGCAGAACCGTGCTCTTGCAAAGCAAGCCTGGTCTGCCGTGCGTTCTGTCAGGCTGCAGAGCCCCAGATGTCTCCCATTAGTGGACCGTCCCTTGAGGGAGGCCAGGTGTACATTGTTTACTTGCAGGGGCTTTGAAGTCGGGTAAGCCCAGGCTTGTGTTTTCTACAACTTTCTACCTGTGTGACCCTGGCTCACTTACATAACCTCTCTGAGCCTCAAATTCATGAAGGTAAAATAGTACCCACCTCCCTTCAGGATGGTGAGACTTGGAAGGAGATAAAGGAGAGAGAGAACACATTATATAGTGCTTGTCACAGAGTAAGTGTTATCAGAGCCATTAGTATGATGAAGATCTTCAACATTTTTCTGTCTTCTATTTAAATTTTCAGAAAGAAGACGGAAATTTCCAAAATAAAGTCGTATCAGCTGGCAAAAGGTCTAGAGCTAGCCTAGGGGGTGATGTACCCTGCCTCCTCCATCACCGGACAGAGGAAGCATGGTATTTGTGAGCAGATGGGCTTAGCACACATGGGGAGAAATAGTAGGGTTTTCTGATGTAACAGGAGAATATGTGACATGCAATAACCAGTACATCTCATACACACTGTTTCATGGGTCCATGGAGAACTTAAAAGATATCCTTATTTTATATGAAATTTGTCAAATTCTTGCCACGCATATTTGCCATGACTGGTGAGGTTGCCTTCATGTAACAAAAATAAAGAACAGTATTAACTGATAGACTTAAAAGTCCCATTCTTTTAAAGGGGTTACATTTTAGCTTAATACGCAGAAACTGAAACATGTAAGTTTGGAAAAAACAAAACAAAACAAAACAAAACGTGAATCTCTGTTCCAAGCCCCTTTAATCAGGAAATGTAATTAATCATTAAAATAAAAAGGAACCAGAACATAACCCTCAATACTACTGACAACCAAACTTTGGCTATAGTGAACACAGACAATTATGCACATATCATTGGACCACAGACAACTTCCGCCTTGCAATTATAAGAAGAATATCCCTACGAATACCATGAAAGACACACATTACTGGCACTTGCCTAAAACACATGTTGTGCCATTGAGAACCCAGAACAGGTGCCAACATGAAATGAACCTGAAATTGTACACAAAATATTACAAAATATTATGCCAAAAAGGGCATAACTCTAAAGAATGTATCAAAATGGTTATAAATATTTATTCAGTTAATTTGAATCTTTTAAGTTCAAAATATTCTACTCATGTATCCATTCCTAGTTTAATACATTTTTGTCCAAAGAGCAGTTGGGATTCACTTTTCTGAACTACCATCTTCAAAGGTGATCTCAAACAATATAGAAAGAGCATGCATACAGGTTAATTCCTAGGATATATGGATCCAGCTGTAGAGGAGAGGGGTTTCTTCTTTTGCATTGGCACTTAGCCTTTCCAGTACAAATTACCACCAGTCTCTCTACCCAAGATATGGCCTGACCATGATAAAATACGGTAACATATATTTTTATGAATTACAGTGGCATAATTGGGTCATTAATAAAAACTTGTGAACAGACTATCTTAATATAATAAGTGATAAATACTATTATAATTTTGTTTATAATATTTTCATCTCCTACATATACTCTTCTCCCATTTTTTCAATGTAAATATTTTTCCAAAATTTGGAGAAATCCAAAATTTGGAGAAATTCCAAAATTTGGAGAAATTTGGTTACCCTTATATATAGAAAAATCCTATTTATTAAAATAATGTTTCTTGACATAAATTTTTGGATCTTCTACCAAGTTCAAATAGAATAGTCAGCAACAATGAGGACAATCAAACTTAAAGCACAAATGAAGGAATTTTATTAGGGAATTACTCTATAAAATGATCATTTGTATTCACATTACAAATGAATAAACTGAAATACAAGGAAGATAATTTGCCAACTTATCATGTGCCAAGCATTAACCTTGCTTTTAGGAACCCTGTTTTCACAATGAGACTATACTGTCTTAAATTGTAGGTTAAATCTAAGAATTGTATTAGAGGATTTAAGTAAGTTGTCTCTATTTCTGCCATCTTAAAAAATTGCCCTCCACATATGAACCCTCCTTCAATTGTTTCTGGATTTTCAGGAAGAGATGAAATACTCATTTCTTTCTTCCCATTTTTTCTTGAATAAAAAAGAAAAAAGAAAAATATAAAATAATAAATATACTAAGTAATTAATTAATTAAAATATTTTTAAAAGTCTATCAGGACTCGGCTGCAAATGCTCCACAGACATTGCTACAATCCAGGTCATGGATGATATACACCTTACTGCATCCAGTGACAAGTTCTTGGTCATTGTCCTACTGGACCTGTCAGCAGCATTTGACAGCCGATCACTCCTTCCTCTTTGAATCACTTTGTTCTTCTCTTGGCTTTCAGAAAAACCTGCCAATCCTTTTAAGGCCAGTCCTCAAACATCCCAGCTTATCAGTTCTGCTGCATTTAACTGGTCAAAGCATGTCTCAAAGGCCAGCCTAGATTCAAGGGAAGGGGATATAGACTTCACTATTAGAGTGCGCAAGGAGGGAAGGAGTTGTGGGCAGCCATCTTTGGAGACTACAGCATAGACCTCAAGGATGAGTAGTAATTAAATAGGTGGATGAAGGAAAAGGGCATAAGGGGAGACAAAGGAAATTATGTCCCATTTAAACAAAACAGTCATAATTTAGGATAGTATGCTTATAATGCAGACCACTTATTTTAGATTGAATTTGTGGCAACACTCGCCATTTTCTTTTCTCCACCCCCAAAATAAGATTTACAAGATTTCAGATTATCATTTTGTATTAGATAGGCTTAAGACTGATTGACAAAAATATGAAATATCAGTTCTCACACTTTTGCTATTTCCTTATGTTCCCACATAGATCAATAGTGCTGCCCCAAATCAAGGTTTTATGTTCACATTTAAGGCAAGCAAGTGAGCATGGGACGGGGCTAGTCATGGCTATTCCTCAGAATTCCACAGCCATCTTTCATCCATATATCAAGGACTGGAACTGAGTCACATGGCTGCATTTAGCTATTTAAAAAAAAAGGAAATGAGTAAATAAATTTCCTGACTACGATTTATTTTATTTTATTTTAAAGATTGAGTCACCCAGGAACCCTCTCAGACTACATTTTAGAGATAGCAGTGGACAGGAGAGTTAGACTAGCTCTTGCATTTGTGAATCTATAGTGATTTCTATTTAAAAAGAGAAACCCTTGGGGCGCCTGGGTGGCTCAGTGGATTAAAGCCTCTGCCTTCGGCTCAGGTCATGATTCCAGGGTGCTGGGATCGAGCCCCGCATTGGGCTCTCTGCTCAGCCAGAAGCCTGCTTCCTCCTCTCTCTCTGCCTGCCTCTCTGCCTACTTGTGATCTGTCTCTCTGTCAAATAAATAAATAAAATCTTAAAAAAATATTAAAAAATTTAAAAAAGAGAAACCCTCAAAACAAAATAAAAAGAAACAAATAAAAATATATCTTTTACAGCATGAGTTCAGAAAATTCTTCTGTAGAGGACAAGATAAGAAATATTTTAGATTTTAAAAGGTCATCTATTTCTGCCAAAATTACTCAACCCTGCCACGGTAGTACAAAAGCAGGTACAGACAGAATGTAAACCAATGGGCCTGTGTTCCGATAAAACTTTATTTACAAAAGCAAGTGGTGGGTTTGGATGACCGTTCACTTACCCCTGCTTTAGAACACAAATTTTAACAAATACATGCCCAACCAACTACATCCTCAGAGTCCTATGCCTCTACTCGGTGGTCTGCACAAACACGTTTCTATTTTGTGATCAATGTGCCAAGAAAGCATACATCACTTCCTTGCTTTTGTGGGTAGGGAATTAACAAACAAACAATAACAAAACAAACAGAAACAGGCTAAAATGTAGCAAATGTAAAATCAGTATTTCGTTACAGAAAAAGATCTCTTTTTATAATACATTTCAGTCATGTTCTACAGTAAAAGGGCCTGTGGCCACTTCAAGTAACTTACATATTGATCATATTAAGTCAGTGGAGAGGTAAGCAGAAGCATTTCACATAGCCCCTGTAGGACAGTTATGACGGACTTATAGCCATAGCACAAGAAAGAGCACATTCCTAAAAACTGTGTACTCAAAAACTTTATCCTTGATAAAACAACTTCAGTGCTATTTTGAAGTTCTTCATGTGACCCGATTGTTACATTTTGCCCTTAGTTAGTCAGAATCTCTTAAACTCAACAGAATTTTCCCAAGTATGGTATCATCATAATAGCTGAAAAGGAAAACGATTCCAAAAATAACTTCAAGTTAATTGTGCAGGTGAGAAAAATATATCCACCTACACATCAACCAGTGCCAAAGTGTCTGAGTGAAAAAATAAAAATCTGGAAAGAGAGCAACTAAGCCCCGATACAAAATATGTCACAATATATTCAGAACACTACTTACTATTACAAACAGCATAAATTCAAGCATTCTACAGGACAGAGTCTCCTTTATAAAAATTATATCAAAAGAGTTTCTTTTTGAAGTATGCAAAAAACAAAATGATTTGTGCACATCCCTTTATCCAATAGACTATTTTCCATGTACGGCATGCAGCATTCATGATTCTATTTCATCTTATAACAACCTTCTACAGTGTGACAATAACTGCTTAAATCTTTTTTTTTTCTCCCGAGGAGTTTAATTCTTATGCTAAAAAGAGCTCTTTTGGTGATCTCTTGAGACCAACTTCTGGCCGAGAGTTAGATACTATTTCCACTATTTCCTCTCCTTGCCATGTCCCCCTACTTGTTTCCAGAAAATCTATAATATGTAATGATTTAGAATTAATACCCCAATTCCCTAGATCTTTTAATGAATTCACTTACACTTGGGGATCTGACCAAGGCATCTGTTCATGAATAGTGGAATGGTTACCAAATCCTGATGGGGAAGGCACGATGCCATCTTTTCCTGAAATACATCCCAACTGAGAAATCAAGTGCCTCATGCCTGGATTTTTTTTGTGTGTCAATTTTTTTAATTAACTAAAAAAAAAAAAAAAAAACTCCTTTGGACATTTTCTTCCAAGCTACCTGCCTTTACCCTAGTATATTTGCTACGGAGATCCGGGATACGATGCTTCCCGCACACATCTACACTAGGAGTTTACATGAAATTTTAGCATCTGATTCAGTTAATAGCCACTACCACTCCAAATTTCAGAAATCATTTTTTAATTACATTGGGCTTAACTGACACCTCCAAATTCCCCATCTGCCAAAAACTTCACATGAGATGAATCATAGTCTAATTCCTGCAGTACCTCTAGTTAAAGTAGTCGATAATGGAGCGTACTATACTATCTCTGTTTCCTTGGTTTGTTTCTCACTTATCACATATTCTATTAAAGTTCAAGTGGCTTTATTTATTTTCTTCATTCTACATACTTAAAAACAAAGTTAAATCCCGTCACAAATGGGATGTATTCTTAACAGCACATGTTTTCTGTTTCCAGTTGCCTCAAGTAAACCACTTAGGGGGCCAACAGTAGCTGATAACCTAACTCCCCTCTCGAAATCAGAAAGCCAGACAGAGCTGTTGACTTTGAAATGGGAGACAGGGCATGCCAGGGACCTTGACAATCAGGGGAACTTCTGTCATTGTATGTCTGGCTTGCATTTAAATTGTTGACCTGATAACATACGGCTGAGATTTTCACTCACATATTCCAGGCTGCTTCAGAACTCTCTTGCCAATGGTATTGTGCGGTCCTGCTCCCGAAGCACAGAGGCAAGCAGCCAGTGTGATTCTCCACAGTGAATAACCTTCCTAACTCTTGCAGATTTGTGACCCTGAGTCTGGATGTTTGTTCAAAAGCTTATCTCATTTGTTCTGGGCATCACATTGCTAGTTCAAAACTCATGATGGAAAAACACTGCTGAAAAGAGACTATTAATAGTGTCCTTCCAGCACTGTTGGGCACTTGTTAATCTTTACCATTATCCATAGGAATTTTTCCAAAAAACAGAAGGTGAACTCTGCCACTATGTAAATCAAGTTAAGACAATGTATCTGTCCTTTAAGAGCTTAAAATCAATAATGGACAAGAGTGAAGAGAATGAAGCTTTTGAGTTACTGCTGCTAATGAGATAGCTCTCTTACTGACATCCATCACCACGAAGGTCATGCCATTAGTCAAAATTTTTACTATTGACAAACCATTGCTATGGCCATGTGACTCACATAATCACAGACTGTTGTGAACTACCCCCAAGAACTCAAGAGCCGATAGTGCTCTTGGAGTCTCCTCATCACTCTCCCAGGGCCTACCAGAGTAGCGCACACAACCTGACACTGAGCTATATCTTGAATGAATGAATGGGATAAATCTAACATCTGAATGAGTTTATACGTTTTGGCTGGTTTCCCAGGAATCCACCCACACCTACAACAATTAAATGTTCTTTGGCTAATGGCTGTACCCAATTTAGGCCTAAGTCCTCCATCATGAACATATTTGTAATGATTTTGAGGAAGTATTCATATTTGATTAGCATCTCCTGGATGGCAGGCCTTTGTCCTAAGAACATATTCTCTATTCATCTTCACAATGGATTAACAAAGCAAGTATTATGACTCTTACTTTACAGAAATCTAGGTTTCCAAAGTGTGGAATGTCAGGACTGGAACCTCGATGGTCAGACTCCATTACCCCCCTGCTCTTACTGATACATCCCTTTGCCTCTCAGGGTGCATGACTTAGCCTTTCCTTAGAAGGGATGGACACATTCTTGGTTGGAGATGCCTCCCACTTCGGCTAATTCATTCCCTGACGCCTGCACTGTGTTATCCCATATGTTGGCCCCTATTAAAATTGTGTGTGGCTATTAAAATTAATTGAAATTGCAGAAAATTCACTTCAGACATCCTCACTAGCCACCTGTGAACAGCACTATCTCATTGGATTGAGAACATTTCCATCAAGCATACGAAGTTCTATCAGATCACAAAGAAACCTTTATTTCCTAGGATTAGTAGGAAAGAAACCTTTATTTCCTAGAATTCTAATTAAAAAGTCTGAATTCGACCATCTTTTGATGAGAGACAAAAGGTAATCTACAGCACACTTGTTCTTTTTCCTGACTTCTCAATGGACTTATTAACTAAAATGTATCTTTTGTTTATCATTATTGTTAGCCCCCTCCTAGACAGAGGTGTTAAGTGCTTCTCCTTGGCAGTGACAATAGAAAGGGACTTACAATAATTTGTGCCCATCCCCTTTTCTCTGCCCCTCACTTCCACTTTGAGAGTGAGCTGATTGGTTTTGTGTCCAGAGGAAAAAACTATTTGATTCTTTGGGAGATTAAGATGAAAATACCTCAACATCTGGCCTCAGGTCATCAGATTGACCCATATTTATCTCTCTGATTGCCAGGAGGAAAGCACCCATGTTTCTATATTTTCATAAATATATAAAACTACAAATAGGCTTTTTTTCTGTTTTTAATTAATTTTTTATTGTTATGTTCAATTACTCAGCATATAGTATACCATTAGTTTTTGATACAAAAAGGCTTTGATGCATTCTTACCATTTGGATTTTCTTTTTCAGGAGGTCTTATTTATTAATATTATTATTTTTTTTAAGTAGGATCCATGTCAGTGTGGAGCCTAACACAGGGCTTAAATTCACAACCCCGAGATAAGACCTCAGCTGAGATCAAGAGTCAGATGCCAACCACTGAGCCATCAGGCACCCCTTTCAGGAGCTCTTAAAAGGTACCCTAGCCTCCTTCAGATCATTTTCATTTTCCGTTTAAAAAAAAAAAAAAACAAAACAAAGTTCCAGTGTGTTTTATTTAAATTTTTCATCATGTATACAACACTCCAATCTCTATTTTTTAACTGAAAAGGATTGATTAAATCAGCAGGTAGCAACAGAATCGTGTTTAAGACTCAGTATGACTAGAGTAGATTATTTTATTCCTAGGTGGGTTTTTTGTTTTTTGGTTTCTTTTTTTTTTTTTTTTTTTCGGTTTTGTTTTTAATCTCTGGGCAAGGCTTTGAATCTGCTGCCTTATTCAGCAGCACTCAAACGGTACAACTTCAGCCAAGGGTTTTATTGGTCATTTCATTCCCCACTAAGGACATCTAGAGAAAAAAAAAAATGCCTCAAAGGATGTTGCTTAATAAAAATTGACAGGCAGTGTTGATACAAGAGAAACAACTGGTTAGAGGTGAAGAACCTGCAGTACAAAGCGTGCCTTGCTATAATACTGTTGGGCAGATTTTATAGGCTCGTTGTAACTTGTAGCAAAGTTAAAATAATAATGCTTTAGCAGTAATAATACCTTACATATCTAGAGTGCTTTCATCTGCACTTAGCCTAAGGCTTTTTGCATTCTATATATAGATACTGCTTCAAACGCCTCAGAAATTCAGTTACCTTTGGGGTGGAACCAAACATCCCCCCTCTGCCAGCAACATTACACAACAGTTTTCAGGAGGGAAAATGAAGAATAATTTCTCCTGTTGCAACTCCAGGAGGAATTTCTGAGTGGGAAGAATGTAATTTCTAAGTTAGAATTGGCACTGACACCAGGACTTAACACCCCAATTCATACAGACAGTGGGTGTGGAAGCTTTAAAGAACATGAGGGGTCACTGCCATAGTTTTAGTCCTCAAATGATTAATTATAGCATTTATAAAAAATGAAAGCTATTTCCCAATATGACTTCTTGCTTTTACCTGTTGGCTTGAGAGGACCATAAGGGCCTTTTCTCTTC
>NW_019154094.1:26815895-26888199 GCF_002288905.1 Enhydra lutris kenyoni | reverse complement strand
TCTTTCTTTCTTTCTTTCTTTCTTTCTTTCTTTCTTTCTTTCTTTCTTTCTTTCAAGGGAAAACCAATTATAAAAATACACCAACACTTTAAACCATGCAGAATGGTCAATAGATGTAACAAAGATACATTAAGCCGTGCTACGAACCGGAGGAGTGAGATAGCTTTGTATGTAATTGACTATTTTGTTAGTTTACGATTTTCAGAGAAATATAAAAGTTAAATGTAAAAAATGTTACCGAAAACATTTAAAACATAATAGATTCATGCTTTGGGATTCTTCCCCCCCCCCAACTTAATCTTCTATAAAAAGGATTATCAAGAGAGGTTACCTCTTGTAGAATAAGCATGGAAAAGAGGAGGTGGGATGAAGCAAATATGAAAAGGCTGAAAGGATCAATTTTCACTTACTGAGAAGTAATAAAAATATCAGCCTCCACCTTCATCTTACAAACTAGGCAATGACTGAAATATTCATTTTTTCTTATCTTAGATGTTCTCTCTAATTTTCTTTCAAATGAATCCCTCTCAATTCTTGCAAAACAAAGAGCCTCAAAATCTATATATTTTAGACCCATAGCTGTAAATTTGAACTATATATGAACTGAAATCAATTCACAGGGGAAAAAAAACGGGAAAAAAAATGTTTTACTTCCCACTATGCAAAGTAAGGATTTGGTTTCTTAGCCTCTTTGCATAACCACATCAATTTTTGAAAAAAATACCTTGCTTTCTCATACAATGTTGAAGATTCTTCAAGGAGCTCCCAATTCCTTTTAGAAAAGAAGGGTACTTAGAGACCACAATCTGAGCAGTTAGTCCTCATGACGACTAGGTTGTCAGTTTTTCTGGGGCTTTGAAGTGCATAGAACTAGGTGTATTTAGGTACATGGAGCTGTAGGAACAGGGTATCAGCAAAAAAATATGTATTTCTAATGAGTCATTTTAATATTTCCATTTCAAATATAATGTGACAGCATGTTTACTTAAATTCTTTGATTTTAGTGATTGTATCTCCCTTTTCCTTACAGTGAAAATTCAGGTTTTAAATAATATCAGCAAAATTATTTATCCTGCAATATATGTACTACAGTCTCAAATAATACAACCAGTAATAATGTAGTTTAAAATATTTTGTAGTCCTTAAATTTCTGACCTTAGAATATAGCCAAACCAAGGTGATAGTCAAAACCCTGTTCTAGAATGACTTGATGAAATTTTTTTCTCTTAGTTAGTATGTCTCCTAAGCTTGATAAAGATTTACTTATTTCAGTATAACTTTGTAGATCTTTACTTCTTCGTGTCTATAATTTCATTTTCTTAAAATATAAAAAAATTTACATTTTTTGACTATTGAACAAAGCATATTCCGTGATGTCTCTCTTCCACTGCCTATTTCTTCTTTTTGCCATTGTTAACCATTCTTGTTAACTTCAATGTACACTTACTATTAACTTTCACAAACATAAGCAAGTACACCATGTATTATATTTTATGCCTTTGAAAATCAAATGTAGAGACGCTTGGGTGGCTTAGTCGGTTAAGTGTCTGCCTTTGGCTCTGGTCATGATCCCAGGGTCCTGGGATGGAGCCCTGCCTCCGGCTTCCTGCTCAGCAAGAAGTATGATTCTCCCTCTCCTGCCGCTCCCCTTCTTGTGCTCTCTCTCTTGCTTTCTCTAAAATAAATAAATAAAATCTTAAAAAAAAAAACAAAAAAAAGAAAATCAAAGGTAGCATACATTAGTTTTTTTGGCACTTTGCTTTCTTCCCTGTAAGCAAAACAGACATCAGTCACCTAGATTCCCCTTCGAAAGAGGACCATTTGCTTAGATGCTGGAAATGGTACAAGTAGATTACCTTCAGGTGTCAGCTCTTTCATGGATGTTTTGGCCAAGGGAGCTGCCTTGACCATCTCCAGTGACTGAGGAAGAAGGTAAAAAAGACCTGCCAATCTCCTAACAGAGGATGGAAGGATCATTTTAGCTCTAGAGCTCCTTGTGGGAGCTTGTTTGGCTACGTGTTGCCTAACTTCTCCCTCTGCTCCCGTATTCACAGGTATTGGTCCAGGGACACTGCTATAAGCATTCTGCACACTAACCTGTATTTTGGAGTCTTCTTTCCAAATAGAGCTGTCAGGTTTAGCAAATAAAAATATGAGATGCCCAGTTAAATTTGAAGTCAGATAAACAACATATTTTTTTAGTATAAGTTCATCCCCTTATAAGCATATTGATACTTATCCTAAAGAATATAATGATCACTTTACAAAATATTCTACAAATCATTCTGCATTTGTATATTTATCTTTTCTTCATTTCTTTTTGCTGCTCATTATAAGAATCTACTGGTAGCTATTTGGGGTTTTATTTATTTATTTATTTATTTTGCCATTACAGACAATGTCACAGTGAATAACCTTGGCCATATATAATTTCCTACTCATACTGTTGCACTTTGGGGGTATATTTTCAGGAATTGTACTGTCAGGTTAAGAGTAAATGCATATGTAATTTTTAAAAATATTGTCAGTTACCCTCGATAAGTGTTGTGCCAGCATGGTATGGTGGAAAAGATACAGATCAAAATGTTAGCACTGCTTTTCTCTGGATCGGGGGTTATTGATCCCTCTTACTACTGTCTTTTTTTTTTTTTCCTAATACATTGCATGTGTAAAATTAGTACAACCGTTTTTAAGTGTGTATATATTATTGTTTGAATTTTAAAAATGAGAAACTCTCCAAAAAATAAAAGAAAAATATGATCAAGTTAGAAATTAATAGAGGAGTAAAAGCAGACAGAAGCTGGAAGGATTATTCTCTAAAACCTGAATAGTATGGTAGAAATAATTTCTAAAAAGTATTTGGCAAGAAATGTTAGGAAATTTCGAAGTGTTTGTGTATTTTAGTCTTATACCTATGCTTTAAAACCATTGCTAAGAATACGGTCTGAAATGTGGATGATTTATATGCAAAGTGGTTCATCGCACAAATTCTGGACACAAGCAAAATACTGTGTGGTTATAAGAATGCATATTATTTTTAAATAATTTAACTCAGACCTGCTATCAAAATAACAAATTTTCCCAAAGGAAAATTCTCTGGAATTTCATCACCCAGTCCACAATTTCCATTGGTACCAAGAAAACTTCAGTGTTGCTGCAAGTGTATGAAACTTGTACATGGTTACAATAAAATCGAATTTGATAGCCTGCATTTACAAAACATATTTCAATATGTTTCCATTTTGTTACTACCTTGGTGTTTTCTACCTAATTCTCACCCCACTAAGATTAGCCTACTTACCAATAGGTTTGTTTCCTTCCTCACCTTCCTCCTTACTCACCTAAGTTATGCGCACAAATTCACATGCAGAGAACATTTTGCTCATCGCTTATTTTTACATAAATGTGATCATTCTTTAAACATTTCTCAATAAGTGGCTTGTCTCACTGAACACCATGTCATGGACATCAGTATGGGTCACCAGGTACCTTTCTAAGTCACTCTTTTTTGTTTGTTTGCTAGCCGAATGATATTTCTTTTTTTTTTTTTTAAGATTTTATTTATTTATTTGACAGACAGAGATCACAAGTAGGCAGAGAGGCAGGCAGAGAGAGAGAGAGAGGAAGCAGGCTCCCCGCTGAGCAGACAGCCTGATGCGGAACTCGATCCCAGGACCCTGAGATCATGACCTGAGCCTAAGGCAGAGGCTAGTAAGCCTCTGAGCCACCCAGGTGCCCTGAATGATATTTCCTAAAATGGTGAAACATACTTTATTTTAAGGATTTTCCCCATTTATTGACATTCAGAGTGATTACAAGTTTTGGGGGCGGGGAGAGGTTTGTTTTGTGTTTGTTTTGCCCCTCGATGCTAAATAAACATCCCTATACACATCACTATGTAGAGGGCTTTAGACAGAAAGGATTCCCAGAAGTGGAGTTGCTAGGGCAAAGGAGATGTTGCTTTAATTTGGAATGCATATTTCCATACCATTTATTTGTTTGTTTGTTTATGTATTTATTTATTTTAAAGATTTATTTATTTATTTATTTATTTATTTATTTATTTATTTATTTGAGAGAGAGAGAGCTCACCAAGCAGGGGGAAGGAGCAAGAGGGAGAGGGAGAAGCAGACTCCCCACTGGGCAGGGAGTCTGATGTGGGAGTCCATCCCAGGATCCCAAGATCATGACCTGAGCCAGAGACAGATGCTTAACCAACCAGGCGCCCCCTCCATATCACTTTCTAAAGTCTATATCAATAAATTTCCACCAGCAATGTATGAAAATGTCCTCCTCCCATGTACTCACCAGCACTTTATTAAATTTTTTTGCCAGTCTGATGGGGTGAAAAGTAGTATCTTCTTGTTACTAATGAAATAAAATGTTCTTTCATATGTTTACCTGACTTTTGAGTTTCTTCTGTCAATTGCTTATTTATATTCCACATGTCTTTTGCTCATATAATCGTAGGTATTTTATACTATGATGGCTAATATTCTTTTTCTGTTGTATGTGATACAACATTTTTCTCCAGTTTATCCTTTGTCTTTTGACTTGGTTTTGGTGTACTTTAACATGCAGAAATACCTTTATGGAATTATAGGTTTCTTTTAGAGCTCTGAGTTTGCTGTCTTGCTTAAATTACTTTCCTTCATCCTGGAGTTATAAAAACATTTTCCCTCATTTTCTTATCAGGTTTTTTATTTTTATTTTTTTAAGAAAGCATTTAATCTTTGACCCATCTGGAATTTATTTCTGTTTATTGGGTGAGGTGAGGGTCCAAAACCACTGTTTATCCAGATGGATAGTCAGTTGTGAAAGCACATTTAGTAAATAAACCACTCTTTTCCTATGTAATCAAAGTACCATCTTCATTATATTTTAATTTTCTAAGTATACTCAGGTATATTTTCCCACAGATATATTTTTCTTTTTTTTTTTAAGATTTTATTTATTTATTTGATAGACAGAGATCACAAGTAGAGAGACAGGCAGAGAGAGAGGAGGAAGCAGGCTTCCCGCTGAGCAGAGAGCCCGATGTGGGGCTCGATCCCAGGATCCCGAGACCACGACCCGAGCCAAAAGCAGAGGCTTAAACCACTGAGCCACCCAGGAGCCCCCTTTTCTTTTTTTTTTAAAGATTTTATTTATTTATATTTTTCTGTTCTAATGCTAATCCCTTAGTATTTTGAGTATACTAAATCATGGTATATTTTAATTTCTAGAAATTAATCACCTCATGTAATTTTTAATCTAATTTTATATATAAATATTTATATATACAAAATATATAATTTTATATATATATATATATATAATATAATATTTTGAACATTTATTCTTCCACATGGATATATAGAGCATTTCACCTTTTCCCTTCACTCTTTCTAAAAATACTTTAAAGGAAATTCTGGACTTAATTGAGATTTAATTTACTTATGCATTAAGTATTGGATGCTTGACATTTTTATAATAAATCTTGCTGTCCAAGAATGGCATGCCTTTGCTTTCCTGTTGTCTAGTTTTGTGTTTTCAACAAGATTGAATATTAATTCAATTACTCAAATGATATTTGAAAGATTTTAAATAGCACTTAATAACATTTACTATTAAACCAAATAAAAACAAATGAACAAGAATTACATGGAAACATGATGACAATTAAGTTGAAATGCACAGAAAAAGATGCACAGAATATTCTAAAACATTAACAATCTGGTTTTTCTAAGGAAAAAATTTGTAGATGATCTTTATCTACCATGTATAATTTCCATAGCTTCCAAACTTTTAATAGTGGGTTGGATCCAGAGCATGTTTCTGGATGAAAAAGCATATAAACTCTTCTATTTTGCCTCCTGAAAGAGGTAGTGAAGTAGGAATCCTAGAATCAATAGTGAAAAACAAGTGGCATCTATTGCTGTGTGCCAAAGTCCCATTTTGTCGCAGAAGGACCTATAAAAAAACCTCTATGACAAGGTGTCTGATGGATTCAGTCAAATTACATAGCACCATTATATGTGTAGAACGTTTCTTTCCTTATAAAACAGGAACTCTAAAATAAGCACACCAGTTCAGTCTTCCAACATAAGCATTATGTTGGAGTTCATGAGAAGTAATAGCAATTAGTGTACAGAGCATTTATAACTTCTTTCCAACATATAATAAATGCTTCATGTGGAAATTTTGAAAGCGCTTTACCTGAAATCACCAACTAGTCAAAGAATGAACTGGAGACCACGCCTAGTTAACTCAAATAAACTTTCTGTGAATTCTCTAGAAAGTATTTTGATGAAGGTTAAATTGCCAATTGAAAATTGTTACCCCTGAACAAACACTACCAAGATGTTCTTTGTTGTCTCACCTTCCAATATATGTCTTCTTTTGATTCTTTTGAAGTATGAAAATGGAAGACTGAAACTTTAGGTACTCAATAAAGGCAGGTTGAAAATTTCCAGTATGAAAATGTCTCCTTAAGTCAGCACTTCTTTTACATTCTCTCCTTGGAAATCATATAACAACATCATGAAGACAAGGGGGGTGAATTGTCTGTAAACTCCATTTACAATGAAGCTAAGATATAGATAAAACCCTGAGATATATAGATGATCTGCCAAAGACGGCTTAGACTGGGAGAAGGTGAGGAGAATGTTTGAAAAAAAAAAAAAAAAAAAAGGCTGCTGAGAGGACCTGGCAAAAGCAGCTAAAGGCAAGAGTTAACAATAATACATTTCCTGAAAAGGAGAGCCTCACCCTGTAGTGAAAAAAAATTTCATATCCTGTATGAGCAGCGAGTGGGCAGAAAATGAAGTATACAGGGCTGACAATAGAACAACTGTGACCTGGTTTGGTTCAGAGAAGTAGGTGAGGGGGACTTCTACAAATAATCACGTTGACATGCTATATTTTTAGGAAGGGCATATTTGTATATTTGTCTCTTTGGTAGCAGAGGAGAGAGTTTTCTGGTTGTGAATCTGGAGGTCATCCCAAGCTCCCATCCTGAACTCTCACACCACAGCAAATCTGGAAATAACCACTCAATCCATTAGGAGTGATAAGTTGATAATGGTATCAACACAAAGATGTAACATGAAATCAGTGGCAAAGAACAGCAAATGGTTCAAGAGGTAAAAATACATTTACCATAAAATATTTCCAGGAAGCAGAAAATAATTCCAACTAAAAATATCATTGAGTGTTCTGAAAATGTGAGGTAGTGCTCACTTCTAAGAAGACCATAAAGAAAAATGCAAGAATCCTTGCATGAATGCAAGAACATTATCAAAGTATAAATGCAAGAATTTAGGGGAAACACTGAGATATAAAAAAGAGGATATAAAAATCAGAGACACTGAGATATTAAAAAAGGGATATAAAATGGGATGTGCATGGATAGTTCTTAGAAGTAAAATATAAAAACAAAAAATGTTGGGAGGGACTTTTGTTTATGTCAAGACGAAGTAGATGTGTCTTTCATTATTCTTCTCACTAATTACAACTAAAAACTCTGGACATACATATACATATATGTAATATATGTAGATATTGACAAACTGATTCTAATGTGTATATGAAAAGACAAAGACCTAGAAAAACCAATACAATATTAAAAAACAACAGAGCTAGAGGATTCACAGATCCTATTTTAAGAGCTGATATAAAGCTGCAATGATCAAGACAGTATGGTTTTGGTGAACAAGCAGATACACAGACTGATGGAGTAGGAAAGGGTCCAGAACTAGACCTGAGTCTAGTATATATAGTATAGTCAATTGATAGGGGTATAGTCAATTGATAGTTGACTAGGTAGGAACAAAGGCACTTCAATGGAGAAAGGGTACGGTTTTCCACAAATGGCACTAGAAAAATGGAGATCTGTATGCAGAATAATAATAATGATGATGATGATGATAAAGCTAGATACATACCTTAACTTTATACAAAAATTAACTGAAAATGTATTATATACCTAAATGTAAAGTGCAGGACTCTAAAACATTAGATAATATCTGTATGCCCTTGGGTTTGGTAATAAGTTTTATGTGGAACACAACAATTATAATCCATGAGGAAAAGTTTTGAGAAGACAGACTGCATTCTTATTAAAATTTAGAAATTTTAATTAGAAAATAAGAAAACTTCTGCTCTGCAAAGGACACTGTTAAGAAAATTAGAACCTAAGTGAATACTGGGAGAAGTACTTGCAGAAAATGTGATAAAGAACTTGTATTTAAAATATACAAAGAACTCTTAAAATTTAACAATGAGAAGCAACTCAGTTTAAAAGTGGGCAAAATCATGGAACAGACACCTCACTAAAGCAGACCTACAGATGGCAAATAAGAATATGAAAAAAGTACTCAACATCATTTGTCATTAGGGAAATGCAAATTAAAACACTGATATGAAACATGTATTTGGCTTAAATTGACAATATCAGTTGCTGGTGAGGATATGGAGTGACGGGAACTCTACCTTATTACTGGTGGGAATGCAAAAATGATAGAGTCACTTTGAAAGACAGCTTGGCAGTATCTTATAAACTAAAACAGTCTAAACATAGGATCCAGCGATTGTGCTCCTAGGTACTTACCTAACCAATTTGAAATCACAAAATCACAAACATCCCAAAAACTTGCACATGAATATTGAGGGCAGATATATTCATAACTGCCCAAATAATGGCCCAAAGCAGCCAAAATGTCCTTCAACAATTGAATGAAGGAACAGACCGTAGTACATCCATTCTATAGAACAGTATTCTGTAATTTAAAAAAAATGAGCTACCTGGGCAAAAAATCAAGGGCTTGGATGAATCTTAATATGCTGTTTAATGAACAAAGCCAATATGAAAAGTCTACATAAGTCATGACTACAACTTTATGATGCTTTGGGAAAAGGCAAAAACATTAAAAAGATCAAGGCTTGTGTTACAAGGTGGAGGAGGGGGGCACCCAAGGTGGTCCAGTCCATTGAGCATCTGACTCTTGACTCAGGTCATGATTTCAGGGTCATGAGATGGAGCCCTGCATCATGCTCTCATGCTCTGCACTCAGTGAAGAGCCTGCTTAAGATTCTCTCCCTTACTCTCCCTCTGCCCCTCCCGCTGTTCATATGCAAGTACACACTCTTTCTCACTCTTAAAAAAGAAAAAAATTCTTAGGACTACACATACTGTATAATTTCATGTCTGTTCCATTCTAGAAATGATGAAATTATAGAGAACAATAGGAGATCAGTGATTGCCAGGGTTAAGATCGGTAGGGGGAATTGGAGGTCAAGAAGGAAGTAAGTATGGCTATAAAAGGTCAATGTGAAGGATTTCTGTGGTGATGGAAACTTCCTATATCTTTTTTTTTTTTTTTAGTTTATTCTTAGGTAATTTATTCTTTCTAAAAAATTTTTTGGTATTAACATATAATGTACTATTTGTTTCAGGCATACAGGTCTGTGATTCATCAGTCTTACACAATACACAGTGCTCAGCACAACATATACCCTCCCCACTGTCCATCACCCAGCTACCCTATCCCCTCATCACCCTCCACCCCAGGAACACTCAGTTTGTTTCCTGAGATTAAGAGTCTTTTATGGTTTGTCTTCCTCTCTGGTTTCATCTCGTTTCATTTTTTCCTCTCAGAACTTCCTGTATCTTAACTGTATTTAAGTTAATATTCTGGGTGTGGTATTATAGTGTGGTATTGTATTGTATTATAGTTTGTATATGAATCTACAACTATTTCAAAATGAAAAGTTTAATACAACATGAAAAGTTTTAACACAAACATCCAAATTACAAAAGCAATGAGCAAAAAATTGCAGAGAGCACAGGAATGGCCACTGTGGAATACAGGACAGAAGATATGGACACTAGAGAGGAAAACACAAACAAAATAAGAAAAAAGGAAGTTTACATTAGAAAAATAATAGCTATGGAATGTAGGAAAAGGAGATGTGACATCTGTATTATTAGAATTCTCAAGGGAAGATCAGAGCAATGAAAAATTAATATATTTAAAGGCTTGATGCAACAAAAAAATGTCCTGGACAGAATAAGATTTGAGTCTCCTTAAAGAAAGGATATACCATGAACCATAGATAACTGGCCAGAAACAGTCAACATCAAGACCCATCTTTGTAAATTTTTTGAATCTTAAGGATAGACTTTAGAAAAAGGAGTTCTGGTAGGGAATAGGACAAAAAGGTCAAGCCACTTGTTAAAGGAGAAAAAAATGAAGTTTGCCTCAAAATTTCTTCACAATGATATTTTAAATCAGAAGATAAGAAAGTAAAGGATGATTCAAAGATTTTATATTCCTCCATGCTATCCTTCAAGAATAATGTTATTAAAATACACACACATGCACACACAGTTTTGAGCACTGAAGAACTCAGATGATTTTTCCCATAAGCCCTTCTTGATAAAACTACCCACGGACAAACTTCTAACAAAGGGATAATTGGGGAAACTATGATGAAAAGACACTAGTGGGCATTGAATAGGTATAACTGTAAAAAGAAAATGGAAATGAAGGGGTGCCTGGGAGGCTCAGTCAGTCAAGCAGTTGACTCTTGGTTTCAGCTCAGGTCATGATCTCAGGGTTGTGAGATCGAGCCCTGTGTTGGGCTCCATGCTTCGCACGAATCTCCTTGAGAGTCTCTTGCTCTCTCTCCAACCCCTCTCTGTCCCACTCTCTCTCTCTAAATGTAAATAAATAAATCTTTTTAAAAATATAAATGAATACTGAAATTAATCATAAATGTTATATGCTTTGCATGGTAGGAATGGTGGAAATGAGTATTAGGGAGGAAAGGGGAAGGGAGGATTGAGATACCAGCAGGTAGGATTTCAAGAAAATGAAAAACATTTGTACATTTTTTTAAAAACCCATAGCAAACTAAATTAAAAAAAAAAACTAGAAATACATATGCAGCTCATAATATATTACATGGCCCATGTAAAACAATAAGAAAATTTTAAAGTTAAAAAAATATGGGAACAGGTCACAGACAAATCCCTCTTTCTCACACACACACAAAATGCAATAATGCAATTTAAAAATATCAGCTTTTAAAAAATAATAAAATTACACATACTAATGAGAGCCAATGAAATGGATACTCGCAAACACTGCTGGTGGTGTTGCAAATTCAACTTACTCTTTGAAAAACAATGTATCAAACATACATACACACACAAATCTTGCACTAAGACCTTCAAATGTTTTTATAAAAAGAATGTTCATACAAACTGACCCATTAACTCCTCTTCTGGGAACCTATAAAAAGATAATTCTGAGCTTGGAAAAGGGCGTACAACAATGCTATAATTTAATGAATACGTTTTGTATGCCATTCATTCTACTGCATTTTACATGCACTAAATATTTTCATCCTTATACCTCCTTGGTATATAGTAGGTACTATAAGAAGATACATCACAATAGAGAAATGCTTATGAAATAATGTAAGACACAAAGCAGGTATATAGCAAACATATACAGATATATTCTACAATTGCTGCAACATAAAAACATCTCACAAAGGACCGTGTAGTAGTAAAACTCCAGAATGTGTTTACCAGAAATTTTGCAGGATTTTCTTTATGAAGTTTGGTGATAGCTTTCAAAAGACTGTTAAGGAAATAAGTAGGGGGAGGAGCACCTGGGTGGGTCTGTCAGGTAAACGTTCAGACTCTTGGTTTCGGCTCAGGTCAGGTTCTCATGGGTCATGGGATCAAGCTCCGGGTAGGGCTTCACGCTCAGTGGGGAGTCTGATTGAGATTCTTTCCCTGTGCCCCTCCCCCACCCTGGCTCTCAAATAAATAAATCTTAAAAAAAAAAAAAAAAAAAAAGGAAAAAGTAGGTGGAGGAAATGAAGGAACACAGAGAGGGAGGACGGGGTGGGGAGAGGTGCATACAGCCTGACTAAATGCTAGTGATTTGGAAAAACACACCCAAGGACTTCTATAGATTTCTTCTAATCATTGTTCCAAAGCAGAGGTAGCAACCTGCCATCACTGTCACCACGTGGCCTACTAGGTAATTTTTGTTGGCCTTTTGCAACTCACATACACTCTCCTCTTCTCTCTTTTCTGCTCTTTTTTTCCTTTCAATTTATTATTTTATTCTGTCATGCCTTTGTCCCCACTGCAGTCTATACGGTAGCCCATACATCTGGTAGATCACTGCGTCAGAATTAGCTGCAATGCAGTGACATCCACAGAGAGATCTAGATGTCTACCCCAGACCCAGAGGTATCAGCATCATTGGAGATGGTCCAGGAATCTGCATCTATCATGTCTCCTGGGTGATTACTGTTCACCTACACTCTGAGAACCACTGTTGAGGTCAACACAGAACACTTGCTACTTATATACCCATTGGAAGAAAGACATTAAGGATAGACCAAACAGAACTTTCCTGAGTCTCTGAAATTCCACAGATCAGTGATTGCAAATTGAGTTAGAGTTAGAGTTCTTTAGATGCAATCTGAGGGTAAGAAAGCAATTAAAGTGATTTAGGAACTTAAAGAAATCACACACACACACACACACACACACACACACACACTTTTTATCAAGTTCAGGGATTTTCAAATGGTACCTTGTAGGTGGTCTTTTTCTCCCTGTCCTTCACTTCAGCGAGACGAGCTCTCTGCTTTTAACTGTTTTATACTCCGTATTCCAAGAAATATTTTGTTTAATGAAATGTTCTGCTTCTCAAGGAAAAGGATAGAAAAATCATTGGTACAGTTCTACCACAAACCCCCTAAACTGATTTGCCATATCTACAGTATACAGAAATACAAGGTCAAAGAGAGACAGCTTAGGGCTTCTGTAAAAGAAGGAAAGGGAAATCACCTGCCCACTTCCTGTTTTCTGAAATTTAAGATCGATCCCTTCTAAGAAAGCCAAGCATCTCAAACTTTGTCTGTTAGATTTGATCTTAGACTTGATCTTGTGGTCAACTGACCTCTAGCCCTTCTAGTGTTTCATACAAAAGAAAATCCAAACCTTTCCTCCTCCTCCAAGAATCAATTTAAATATCAGATCCCAAATAAAGTTTCCCTGACTTCTTCAGTCATCTCTAGAGAGTGTTTCCCCTTTTCTGTTACTATACCTTACAGGTGCCTAACACAAAATCACAAATGATGGTTTATATAACTCTATTCCCCCTAGACAATGGCTAAGGTGTAAACATTCATCTCTGGAAATCCTGGCATAATAAGGTACATTAAAATGACTGCATGAATCTAAGTACACAGTAAAAATATTCAGTCCTCTGCTCTAGATAATTCTACAGAATCTTCAGAACATATTAGGAAAGTGTTACCCATTTAAAATTTGTCTTCTATTTTGGGATTTGTTTTCTTGCTTTCTGACCTTCATTTGTGATGAAAATGTTCAAAGAATGATGTTGCCTGAAAGTCACTATATTGAGGTGCGGTTTGAAACATGACAGCATATGTAAATGTGTTGGTGACGCTAAAAATACACAGATAAATGATGCATGACATCCACAGAGTATGCACAACTTTGTATTTATATAGTACCTACATGTAGACATTAGGATTCTATTTATGCATTTGCCAAGAAAGGGAAAAGTGTCTACATATGTCTCGTAAATATGCATCCGGGCTCAAACCCAATGCAGATGCTGCAGAGAGACGAGAGTGGAGAAAGGGCCGTGCTGCTCTGGGAGCGGGCTGTCTGTCAGATCACTTCCCCAGAATAGGTTTCTGGAAACACGAACAAAGATGATGGCCCGTAGACAACGGAAATTTATCCAAAGAGGATGAAAATTCTCTTCCATCATGCTTTAGTATTGTGTAGAATTTCTTAAAATTCTTTGAGGATCAGTAATCTAGAAATGTCGTAGGTGGTTGCTTTCAGTTTTTAAAAGAAATGGAGAACCTTCAGTTCCCAAGTACGTGACGCCTTACTCAGAACCAGGAGAGTGACCTAGAAGGGCACTGCAGGACTTTTCAAAGATGGAATGATCCTATCCCTGATGCCCTAGGTGTTTGAGAACTTTGCCCTCAGAGTCAGAAATACCAAGATGAGAATTCTGGGTTTATACATAGTGTCTCTGTGACCTTAGGCCTCTGAGCCTGAATTTTCCAATCTGTAATATGGGCGTGATTAAGTAGCTACTCCATAGTGGTGTTTTTAAAAAGTCAGTGATATAATTCTAGTAAAACGCTTAGCACGGTGATGACAGAACATTTAAAAATGCAATATTTTGTAGTTATTTGTTATAATTATGCTCTACTAATACTTCTCCTATGAATCAAATAGGGTTTACTTCTTCATTCAGAATAACATGAGATTACACAGTATTTTAATACTTTTAACCTCCAATATGCATGTATAATTCCAAAAGAGGTGAACACACACAAACTTTCCAAAAAAATACGGATTTTTTTCCCATTTATATTATGACATTTTATACGATCTTTCTCTGACAAGGGTTGGATTGGTTGGTCCCATTCAAAATTCAATGACCGAGTTCACCTTATGACACTAGAAAGTTAAATCAAATTCCATGTCTACCATCCCACTCTGCCTTCAGGTTTTCCTTGCAAATCAGTATCAGAAACCTACTCAGTGGGGCGCCTGGGTGGCTCAGTGGGTTAAGCCTCTGCCTTTGGCTCAGGTCATGATCCCAGGGTGCTGGGATCGAGCCCCACATCGGGCTCTCTGCTCAGCAGGGAGTCTGCTTCCCCCTCTCTCTCTCTGCCTGCTCTCTGCCTACTCATGATCTCCGTCTGTCAAATAAATAAATAAAATCTTAAAGAAAAAAAAAGAACCTACTCGGTGTGTGATCAGTGGTAGGGGGAGCAGTGGAACAGAGTGCATTTAGTCTTTTGAAGTGAACGAGTCCCTATAATCTCCTTCTTTCCCTCTGCTGACTAGTTTAAAGTACATAACTGTCATTTTCACAATAGGAGAAATGACTTACTTGTATCATTGTCAGTTTTTACTGCAAAAGAATTAACATCCATAACCACTTGATTAGCATTGTTTCCAAGAAGGTCCTGGCCTTATTGTACATTAAGCCGTAATGTGCAGTGATGCAGAGTCCATGTTTTGAATTTGGAAAACTTGGCTTTTTACAAGCTTAACTTCATAGAGTCTAACCCATCAGAGGGACAAGAGTCAAACAAAATGCTGTGTGGAGAGAAAGAATCTTTTGTCTTCTTCCTGTTCGTTTTCTGATCTTTCTCATTCTCTCTTCTCGCGCAGCTCTCTAATTACCTTAGTCATTTCTTATATTGACAACAACATAGAAGGAACAGGGTAAGAGAAATAAAGGCTCTCCCTTTGAACAGCAAATGTCCTGATAGCAGTCTGTTCTGTCTAGGAGCTCAAATTCCTTAGGTGAGGGATTTGATCTTTATAGTAAAACCAGTCCACGTGGATACTGTTCAATTGTGAATTCCAGTGTCAATTCTACCACCAACTTAACCTATTTGACAATCGATCTGTGTTCCTCTAACTTTGGAAAGCTCTACAAATGCACAGATAAGTATATGCTCAACTAGTACCTGATAAGGTCTGATATGCCACAATCACTATTCTCTCTAAAATAATTTTTCTCTAAATAGTACAAAATCATATTCCTGTTAAGCGCACAAAAGCAGTACCTTTGCATCGGAATTAATATTAAATGAGAAACCTAAATATTTTAAACAAGTAAACAAATATTCTTAAATGTTGGGGCTTTGCTTACAGAACAAAGGCTCACTATAGTTTTAAATAATAGCAATACAATTTTAATACAGTTGTATTTTTTTTATTAGGTATATTTAAACACTCCTTCTGATCTCTCATATTATACTCAGCAGTTAAGCAGCTTTATTTGGGGAGCTTTTGTAGCCACCTCATTTAACATTAGGTATATCTTTTAGTTTAATTAAAGCATTCCTCTTTTTCAGTAATAGTCAATTGTTTTCAGCTCACCCATTAGGTATAATTGTTTTCTTTGATCCATTCAAAACCTGGCTATTTTTCATGGCTAATTAAATCAACACTTGACCACTGCATTTAATGCTTAACTCAGTTTTATTTCTAATCTTGCATACCTGGGCTTCTGCACATAATACGCCTTGCAAAGATTGCTCACGTTATTAAGTTACATGCCGCCTACAACGTGTCCCTGTAAGTAGAGGCAAAGTGTATATTTCAGGAATTCCAGCAGAGGGCAGTCAAGCAAGAATAATCACTTTTGCAAGAGGAGAAATTGATGATGATGTTTCCTGATATTTTTTCAAATCAAATTAACATCAGAGTATGTGTGTGTAAGTATATATGTGTGTTGGGGGCTGACGGTGGGTGGGACAAATGTATCCTTGGTGAGCCAACTCATTTCTCACTTAACCTCTTCCTCAGCTGAATAAGAGCCACTGTGTGCACAAGATAAGAGACAAGATATTTTCAAAACACTCCTCGTATTAAAACCAAAGCCATAAATTCTGTTACTACAACTGACATTTTTATCACTCTACTTTGGCTTCTTTTACATTTTATGGATTTTAAGAATAAGTTCACATCACTGAGGAAAATAACCAAATTTCAAAGAATACTACTTGTCAAGAAATTATTGAAACACAACTTAATTAAAATAATATAAACCAAAGTAGGATGGATTTAGTTTTCCCAAGGAAAAAAAAAATTTAGAAGATATATTCTCTATGCCTCTTTCAGAGACAGGAGGCAGAATTTCTCATTCACAAAATGTTCATGTAAAATGATCAACAGCTCCCTACTGTCTCTGGTCAAGGTGTTCTCTATTACTTACCATCTATTCCTTTTCAAGGAAGGCTTCCTCTACCAACTAAAAGTATGTCACCAGGAATCATTGGCCAGGGACATGGAAATTCATTTCCATTTACTCTCATATCCAGTGGTGTGCTGGTAAGTGGCTAACAACTACCTCTCCAGGAGGAAAAAATTCTAATCTATAGCTCTTGCCAATTTCTATGCTGTAAATACTCCCACTATGGTCCATTCTGAACTACCACCAGGAATTCACTGAACAGGGACCTGGGAAGAAGTGCACAGTAAGACACCATTAGATTATATTTCCAACCTACAGACACAGTAGCCATAAATAACTTCAAGAACAAAGAAAATAGTAAAATGTGGCAAGATAGGAAGTGATGAGTTTTGAGGATTTATTACCATTATTTTTACTATAACTTATTTAATGGTAAATTTGTATAATCTAATGGCTATGTTTAACAACTTGCTCACAAAATTACTGAAAATTTAACTCTTGGGACCTGGTATGAACCAGATTATCCTCTTTGATGATATTTTTTTCTCCCATTAGACACATATTTTTATATTTAATAATTTGTATGACACACTCATGGTTTTGTTCTGCCATATCTATGGACATCTGTTATTATTTAATGGGAAAAAAATCAACTCAACTTTTAAAGTTTAAATAATTTTATTTAAAAAGAAAAATCTCACATCCACAAAGGAGACATCATTATCAAACTTCTTTAAATTGGTATTAGCCATATAAATAAATGATGAAAGCAAATCGGTCATAAATTATAATCAGATACTACTGTCTGTCAAAAGCTGTATATCCAAAGCCTGTTCCCTTTGGATCAAAAAATACGCCAGCAAGTTTTAATAAGGTATTAAAAACATATTAGCACACATTGAGACTTTGTCCCGGACATAATCAGAAAAACTGGAGCTAAATGAAGCTCACTATGTGATTCAGTGTTGTTAATGTTCTTGTCCACATCTTTATGCTTAAAATCCTTTAGGGTATACCCTAAAATCATCTCCTCTTCCACTAGGGGTGCATATTCCTGGTTCTCGGTATTAGTACAACCATTCCACCAGTCATGCGGGCTTAAAACCCCCATACAATTTGCCTCCTCCAGATGTCAGGCCTATCAATTCTACTTCAAGTCAGTACTCTTGTGTGAATTTGGGCAAATTACTTAATATCTGCCTAATCTACAGTTTCCCAATCAGTTGTTATGAAGATTAAAAGCACTTACTACAGTAATTGCCTGGGGTGAAATAAGTGTTCCAAAATATGCTAGCTATCCTTGCTGCTTTGGGTGGAGGTATGATTATTAATAAACTTAGTTACAGGGTTTCCTAGTACACAGCAAATTAAAAGCATTCAATTAGAAACAGACACTACATGGGATTAGTACTCTTAGGGCAGAAAGAAATACTAGTTAATGTTGATCATTCATGAGAAAACAAGCCATACAAAACAAAATCATGGCCGGGTGTTTAAAAAGAAAGAGTGTGAGGAACTGTAGAACGCCAGGGCAAGGAATCGACATCTCTCAGTAGATCCTGAGAATGTCGCTAAGCAACAATTGGGACTTGCAACCAGGACTCAGAACTACCAAGAGAAGTTTGTAATATATTCAATTATGTTTACTTAGCAGGTTAGTGTACAGTATGTCCTGGAAATCTTCTCACTGACATGTTTAAATTTATTAAAGCTGGTTAATAGGTATATGATTTGATAATATTCTTTTGTAGGCATAGAAAAAAATTGGAAAAATAATATATAAACATCTTAATCGTTGCTATTTCTGGATGGGGAATTATGGGTGATTTTTATGTTGTCTTGTGTGTTAAGTTCCAAGTTTTCTAAAAAGAGCATGGGCTGTTTTGTGATCCATAAAAGAAAACTATGTGTATTTTAAAAAAGGGCTTTTTTTAGGGAAACAACTTCACTTCTTCAGAAACTGTGGTTAAAAATAATATCTGCTTCTACCAATGTCACCAAGTCATTACTGTTAGGTCTTCAATCAGGTGTTAGTAATTCAGATTCATATAAACATGCGGAACACATAATTTCATTACCCTTCCCATGATGAACATTGACTTAAACTTATTTTTAATGATTATGACAAATTTATGATAAATTTATTAATGATTAGGACACTTTTTTGTGGCCATTCTTTGCAGACTACTTTTCTGTAGAATTTCTTTTTAGAACATGTGAAACATTGTAAATTAAATGTAGTGAGAAAACCTGGATTACATAACTCAAAAGATTGTTGAAGGCACACATAAGATCACGATTCTGAATGTGATTTATAAACACTACCATAAAAACAATGCCAGTGATTATTAGTATTATCATATTCTTAGTTCAGCTCTAAAACTCTCCAACTGTGATATGTGTATTTCTGAGAGTGTTACCAAGAGAAGTCATTGTCAGATTAAGCTCCTTACATAAGTGAGATCTTAATAATATTTTCTCTAGCTTTAGTAATATCCAGGAAAACCCAAATGATATATTTGAGTTAAAAAGTAAAAATCAAATAATAAAAATCTTAGATATGGATAATTTGAAGGATATTCGTATTTCCTAACTGTGGTCCTTCACTTGTGTCTATCTGTCTCCGTGTCTATCTATGTATCCATCCACCCATCCATCCATCCATCCATCCACCCTTGCATCTATCCATGAATCCATTCATCCACCATGGGCTCACTGGGGAAGCTTCTGAAAGCTCTGACTCTCCCGAGACCAATGCGCATTTATACAAAAACTTACAAAACACATCAAATGATTTTTGAACCATCTAGGCATTTGAAGAATCCCTTCTCTTTATGCCATAGCTTTCCATTTTTCATTTTTCATATATTATCTCCCACTGGAATATTTTAAGCATTAATAAAATGATATGATTCTATGGTTCTGTATCTGGAAGATTTTAAGATATTCTCTTGCTGGTTTATAGGAATTTCACAACGATGTCCCCAGGTGTGGTGTTTACCACTCCCCTCTCCCACTATTCCTCATGCTGGGTACCTAGTGAAGAGTTTCAATTTTCAGTGTGTCTATCAGTTCTGGAAAATTACACTTGTGCTATTTATTTAATCATTTCTTGCCCTCTACTTTTCTCTCATCTCTCTTTTAAACTTACTCTTAAATCAATCCTAAGAATTTTTTCTCATTCTTTTCTCTCATTTTCCATTTCCTTCCTTTTTTTGTTCTACCTTCTAGAAAACATTTCTGACGTCATCTTCCCATTTTAAAACCAATATCCTTGCAAGTATTTTTCTTTTTTTTTTTTTTTTAAGATTTTATTTATTTATTTGACAGAGAGAGAGCTCACAAGTAGACAGAGAGGCAGGCAGAGAGAGAGGAGGGGAAGCAGGCTCTCGACTGAGCAGAGAGCCCGATGCGGGGCTCGATCCCAGGACCCTGGGATCGTGACCTGAGCCGAAGGCATAGGCTTTAACCCACTGAGCCACCCAGGCGCCCCAGTATTTTTCTTTCATTTCCCAAGAGCTTTCTTTTGATTTCTAGTTATTTATTATAATATTTAGCATCCGTTTTTGTTTTCTAGAAGCAGTGTCACATATATCTTTAAGGATTCTTTTATTTCTTTAAAAATTTTTTAAATTTATTCATCTGAGAGAGAGAGAGAGAGCCCAAGAGCATGAGAGGGTAGGGTCAGAAGGATAGAGAGAAGCAGACTCCCCACTGAGCAGGGAGTTAGACATGGGGCTCGATCCAGGACCCCAGGATCATGACCTGAGCCAAAGGTAGACGCTTAACTGAGTCACCCAGGTGCACCAATCTTTGAGGATTCTTACTTGTTTTTCTTTTTAGGTGTTTTTTTCCTTGTTTGTGGTCTCTGTATATATCTAATATCTGTATATCGCTTTATATATCCAGTTGGCTCCATTTATTCCTTTCAATATCTTTCTTCCTTGGGAGTTTTCCCCAAATAGCTGGTGGTACTTAGTCCATTTGTATTTAAAAACAAGCTACGAGAAACTGACTGGAAACTTAGCAGAGCTTGTTGACTGTAGGCAGGGAAAGCCATATTGCTAAGCAGATCTTCAGCATCAGTACGTAACATCTTTTCTTCAGAGCTCTTCAGCTGATCCAGAAAAGAGTCCTAAGGTCCTCTGTCTGAGGGACTAGGATCTGGTTGCCAGCATTCTTTGTGTCAGTCAGGGGTGGGTGACTTATTTTCCAGTCCGAAATTTCTTTTTATCCCTGTTTTCAGTCTCTGTCTTCAGTGTATATGTACTGTACTCCAGTCCTGTACTGACTGTCTAGGGCCTCAAAGTCTTGGTAGATTTTTTTGTGTTAGTTCAGGTCTTCCAAGGAGCAGAAGACAGGGTATGGTTTCAACTCCAAGTATTTTTATGAAGGAAAACATTGTAGGAGAGAACATAGAGAGAGGGTTTGGTAAGAAGGGGAAAGCAATCAGATCACGAGGCAAGGCTGACGCCCACTGAAGGAGAGGGAAGGAAGATTTAATGGAAGCATTCTAGAATGTACGCAATCCAAAGAAGCTTTGACAAGGCTGCTGGGAAAGACGAATTCAGAAGCTCCATGTCTTCCTCCACGCTTCATCATTGGCTCGAAGCAGCCCATAGGCAGCATAGCCTCACATACCTAGCACTGGCTTTCCTGGTCTCGCAAAGGGGGTTCCTGGTTAGTTAACATTCCCTGCAGGTGGAGTTCTGAAAGGTACATTTTCATGGCTGCCATTTCTATCACAATTCTCTACATTCCTTAATGAAGGGTTGATTCTGCTATTTAACTGCTTCTGCTGATGATTTTAATTCTCTGACTACATCTTACTGTTTTTAAATTATTTCTAGCCTTTTGACATTCTTCAGTTTCCAATTTTATATTCATTTGATCTTAATTTTTTTCAAAAGGTCCAATTTTTTTCTTGAATTTTGAGTGTAAAGCCACTATTTCCTTTTTCTTTTTTAGAGATTTATTTATTTATTGTAGTAAGAGAGAGTATGTGTGAGCCGGGGAGGGGCAAAGGGAGAGGAAGAGACTCTCAAAGCAGTATCCCCACTAGGTGTGGAGCCCAGCGGGGATCTTAGGACCCTGAGATCCTGACTTGAGCCAAAACCAAGAGTCAGATGCTATACTCTATGGATGGAGGTTTCTGTGATTTGTCCTGCGTAACAGACCACCCTGACCTGCACACCTGCACGTGTGCAGACATGCTAAAGAATGCTGTTTTTGAGACTTGTGATGCATGAGTGACCTCAAGAGCTTGGTTAGATGACACTGGCCAGCCTCCGGGTCAGAATTTGCCCTTCTGGTTTGGACCCCGAGAACTAAAAATTTTGCCTTCCATCCCTTCAGCTCCAAGCTGGGCTGCTACCTCCCCAAATGGAGTCCTGGAGGGGAGGCAAACAAACCTACCCCAGGCTCCTTCAATATATAAAGACATGATAACATAGGGATGCAGTTTGCTCCCCAACTGCACATAGGCAAACAAATGTTTAACTTCAAACCCTGTCATTTGGCCTATAAATACGGCCTTTATGGGGATGGTCAGCTGGATGTCTCACCTTAGGGGAGGACGCTCCCCCCAGGACTTTCCATCAGGACTCCACCCTGGCTGTCTCCACCTGGCTTCCCCAGCTAATGAGGTTGGATGTTTTAAGTACCCAATTCGATGTAACTCTGTCTTATTCTGCTTTACTGCTTACTGTTATCCTTATCTATGTACAAACTTTCCTTTTCTTCTTTCTGTAATCATTCATCCACCGAAGGACATTCAGTTTGGAGTTATAATAAATAAAACTGCTATAAACAGTCATTTACAGACTTCGGTAGAAACATTAGTTCTCATTTCTCCCAGATAAATGCCCAAGAATGTAATTACTGGAACACAGTGTAGGACTATGTCCAGCTTTTAAAGAAACTACAAAACTGTTTCAGAGTGGTTATACCATTTCTATTCCCATGAGCAATGCAGGGCTGATCCAGCTTTCCGGATCTTCTGACTACAATCTGCCATTATTTTTTATCTCAGTCATTCTGGGGGGCGAATAGTGTATTGGTATCTCACTGTGGACTGGCATTTTCCTAATGACTAATGAACACTTTTTCCTGTGACCATTTGCCATCTGTATGTCCTCCTCAGTGAAATGTCTGTTCATATCTTTTGCACATTTTTTATCGGGTTCTTCATTTAATGTTGAGTGTTGTGAGTTCTATCTGTATTCTAGATGCTGGTGCTTTATCAATGATGTCATTTACAAATATTTTCACACAGCCTGTAAGTGAACTTTTCATTCTTTAACAGGGCACTTTACAAAGCAAAGTTTGCGTTTTGATGAGGTTCTGTTCATTAATTTGTCCTCTTATGGATTGTACTTTTGGTATCAAGGCTAAGAATTCTTTGTGTAGCCTTAAAGGTATGTTTTATATTTTAGTCTATGATCTAGTTTTAGATAATTTTAGTCTAAGGTATAAAACTTAAGCAGGGTTCTTTGTTTTAAACCTGTGGATGGCTAACTGCTCTAGTATCATTTACTGAAAAGATTATATTTCTTCCATTGAATTGGTTTTGCATCTTTTTCAGAAATCAGTTCAGTATCTTTGTATGAATCTCTTTCTGGGTTGTTTATCCTGTTGCATTAATCTATGTATCTCTTCACTGATACCACGCAGTTTTGTTACCTATGACTATATAAGAAGTCTTGAAATGGGATGAACTCATTCTTTTTTAAAACTGTTATATTCTGGGGGTGCCTGGGTGGCTCAGTGGGTTAAAGCTTCTGCCTTCTGCTCAGGTCATGATCTCAGGGTCCTGGGATCGAGCCCCGCATCGGGCTCTCTGCTCAGCGGGGAGCCTGCTTCCCTCTCTCTCTCTCTGCCTGCCTCTCTGCCTACTTGTGATCTCTGTCTACCAAATAAATAAATAAAATCTTAAAAAAAAAAAAACTGTTATATTCTGTTTTTAAATTTTGCAAATAATTTTGAAGTACTCTTGTCTTTACCTACAAAACTGTGTTCATGATATAGTTTTTAAAATTATTCTTCTACATACATTTAGAATCATATCAGTGTTAAGATTTTTGCTCAACTGTCAAGCACATTTTAAAAACTTAAGATGGAAAATCAATTGTATTCAACCATATTTTTGCTCACCACATTCTTTTTTCCTGACATTACAGGAAGTTTCTTTGATTTATTTATTTGTTTGTTTATTTTTCTGTTCAGAGACCTCCCTTTAGCCACCTTATGCTTAGTCTTCTGGGGACAAATTCTTAGTTATCCATTATCTGAGAATGTCTTGATTTCCCCTTCATCCCTATAGGATATTTTTGCTAGTTATAGGATTCTAGGCAAACAGTTCTTTTCTTTTAGGACTTGAAAAATGTGCCACTTACTTCTGGCATCCATGGTTTATCCTGAGAAATCTGCTGTCACTTGAATTATAACCCCTCTATAGGGCAGACATCATTTCTCTCTCTCTGTTTTGAAGGGCTTTTGGTTTTTGTTTTTCTTTAGGTATTGCTTCTCAGCCTTTTGGCTAAGATCAAGTGTAGAAATTTGGCTATGACATTTCTCGGTCTGCATTTCATTGGGTTTCTTGTCTGGGGTTTTCTCAGTTTCTTGAATCTCTAGATTCATAACCTCACAAACCAGGAAGCTGAGTCACTGTTTCTTTGACTATTTTTTCATCCCTGCCACCTTTTTTCTCTCCATCTAGAACTCCAAAGACATGTACATTCAATCTTTTGTCATAGTCCCAAGGATCCCAAAGATCCTTAAAATACTGTTAACTTTACTTTTTTTTTTTTTTTTTTTTTTTTTTTTAGTTTATTCTTTCTGTTGTTCACATGAGATCATTTCTAGTATTCTCTAATCCAGCTGGGGAGCCTTGTTACAGTCTGGTGAGTAAGGAAGTCTAGACTCCATTTTGAGCCTTTGCTGACAGGAAGGGGAGATGGAGTCACAGTTTTTCTGCAGTGTATGGCTAGAGTAGAAAGATTATTGTCTAAAATACTTTGTCTTGTTAGGTTTTCCCTTCTGGTCATTTGGTTAGAGAGAACATGTTTTTGTTAGGATGTGTGTGTGTATGTGTGTGCGTGTGTGTTTATGTGCCTGTGTGAGTCTATGCGTGTACGTGTGTATCTATGCCCATTAGCATTTCTCAGGAGCTAGCTTCTTCAGCTCCACGCCTATGATATAGGAGATACAAAGAAAACCCAGGAATACATGCTGGTGTTGTTCTCAGCTCCCATGACTCCTAGCCAGTCTTCCTTCTGTTTTTCCCCACTCTTCCTCTTAGGCTTTCAAAAATGTAAAATGTCTAGGAGGTTTAGTTGAATGTAGCAGGAGAAATAAGGCAAACTTCATTTATTTCATCTTCCTGGAAATAGAGGCATTTCTGTTTATCTTAAAACATTTTGAAACATTTCTTTATTCTCTGCCTCAATTACCATGTTCTCCATGTTTTTTGTTACAGAACCTTGTAAAAAGCCCATACATTTTTTTATTCTGATTATTTATTATTAAAGAAGATAAGCTCTAGCCAGGTATTTTTTCATAAAATTTGGGATTTCTTTTACATCTTCCACATGTCAACTTAGATACTTATTCTTAAAATCTTTCTCTTGATTTTTGAATTAAATGAATGGTTGATATGAACTCCACCTGCCATTTTCCCATTTTTCCCCCTTTTATATTGGGAATATGTTTTTATCCCTGAAATTCACATCTGTCCCCAAGGTGTGATTTTACATGGTGGCCTAATTAAAAGGGATATCACAAATTATTCACAATATCTGAAATAGGATATCTTTCAGGTATTACATTATGAGCACTATGACAACACTATTCAAGCCCTTTCTCTGACCCTTCAATACATCATACTCATTTTAACTTTAGGGGCTGACTTGACTATACTCTCTGTCTGGAGGGCTCTTCACCCACCTCTTTGCAAGACTAGCTCTTTCTCATCATTCAGGTCTCAAATCAACATTATCTCCTTAGAAATGCTGTTCCTGACTGTCCTCCTAATCTAAATTAGTCCATCCATTGCACAGTATTCTTGATTTCATTATCTTACATTATTTTCTTTATAGCATGTCTCAACATTTGCAATTACTTTAATTTATTTACATATTTTACATTTATTTGCTATCTTCTCTCTTGAACATAAGTTTAATGAGGAAGGATCTTTGAATTTGAATGAACAAATGAATGAATGGCCAGGATGACACATTATAAAACAGTTTTATATTTATAATTAGTTTCGAAACTTTGAGTTTGAATGAAGAAATGGTGAAAAAAAATGCTGCATATGGGATTGTCTTTCACAAATAGTCCTTAGCTCATTGTATCATAATAGATTAATGATATTTCCCATATGATAACACTTAAATACACATTAAGAAATAAACTCAGACTTTTAAAAAAATTGAAAGAAAGAAAGAAAGGAAGAGAGGGAAGAAGAGAGGAAGGAAGGAAGGAAAGAAAAGAAAGAAAGAAAAGGGTAGAAAGAAAGAAAGAAGGAAAGAAAGAAAAGAAGGGGAGGTAGAAAGACAGAAAGAAAGAGAGAAAGAAAGGAAGGAAGGAAGGAAGAAAAAGAAATCCCTGTCTAATTTTGACCGAAAATCCTGAGGGCGAACAATTTACATATTTTGTTCAAAATAGAAGACCTAAAAAGATAATTGTTCTTTAGAATTTCAATATCCCTCCATGGAAGAGAATGTTAATTATTTTTAGCCAAAAAAAAAAAAAAAAGTACTACAGAGTCTTTGGGAGGTCAAAAGAAAGTTAAAATAAGTAAACAGAACTGTATTTTGGAATAATAGCTTGAGGAAACAAATTCAGCATTCCATAGATTTTAATCACCCAGATGATTCCTCTCTGGCTTAAAATAGATCATTTTGTTTAAGTGCTTCTGGTATTTCTTATGGAATTTGGACCATAGTATTTCACCAGCACTACTGTTCAAGTTTAAATATCCAAAGGGAAGAAGTTTAGGGAAGAAAATTTCCTACTGCTTTAATCAATGTGTCTATAGACTTCCTAATAGAGGAGCACTGTGCAACAATCAGATTCATACAAATTCTGTGGTTTGCATTAACATTTGTTCTAATACCTTTTCACCTTATTATTTGTCGGGGTGCACAAGCAAAAGGAGGATGTGTTTGCTAAGACAATTTCCCAATATTGTTGAGCACTTTCGCAGTCTCCTGAGTAAACTCATGTATCATTTGTGCATAAAATACTGCCTTGCTGTATTTTACCTCCCCCTGCCTGGAGGAGGAAACATTCAGGGCCTCTTGCACATAATGTTTTTTCTATATTAAATGACCTCTCCTTCCACCCCTACCTCCGCCCCCATCCCCAGATGGCCAAATCCAAGCTGTCTTTCAAGTTCAAGTGTTTTAACGACCCACATAAAAGTGATTTTTGCCTCCTTCTAACCTCCCTTCATACTTTACCAATACCCCTCTTATTACAGGTAATATGGGGAGAAAATCTTTATGAATACATTCTATTCTGTTAGTTGGTAACTGACACGAAGTGAGCAACTAATAGGTTTCCAGCCTCTTCACACTCTTGCCTCTAACTGCTCCTCACTTTCTGAAAACTTCTCCCACCCCACTGCCCCATCTCTCAGGCACAGGTTCCTGAGTTAGCCAGTACACCCCAGGCAACCTGGCCTCACTTACTGAGCCACAGCTCCTTGGGAAGCAACCATCGGCCTGGCCTGGGGTGGGTATGGGACCTCACAGAGCCTGAAAAGAAGTAGGAGAGAGACTGCTGGATTTATTTATCCATCTCCACGTAGCTCAGACAGTAAGATCCAACCCTGAAATTAAATCATGTTATTCATTTCCTCAAAGACTCTCATGACTCCATTGTCCTCAAGGAAAAAAGAACCAGTCCTTAAAGTAGCCTGCAAAGTTCCACAGGACCTGTGGGCCTATGATCTCTCGGCTGGCACCTCTTGATCCTTCAGTTCTGTTCCAGGCACACTAGCTTTCATGCTGTTCCATACACCTATAGCACACTCCCCTGGAGACTTTGACCCAGATCATTCCCTCTGCCCATGACGTTCTTTCTCCAGATATCTACATGGCCAAATCTCACACTTCTTCCAGTCTTTCTGCAAATGTTATCCTATCGATGAGGCCTATGCTGATATCCCACCCAAAGTTGTAAATGCCCTTCCCTATTTGCAGCCCACGTGGTCTCCCTTTGGCACTTAACACTTACTAACATTTTACTGATATCTTATTTTTGATGTTTATTGTTTATTGTCTGTGTCTATACACTAGGGTAATGAGCTCAATGAGGGTAGGTGTTCTGTCCTTCTTCATTGCTGTCTGTACTCAAGTATGTAAAACAAGGCTTGGAGGAGTGCCATGTGGCACAGTTGCTTAAGCATCTGACTCTTGATTTTGACTCAGGTCATGACCTCAGGGTCATGTGATTGAGCCCCACTTTGAGCTCTACACTGTGTGGAGTCTGCTGAAATTTTCTCTCCCTCTTCCCTGCCCCTCTCCAGGCTCACACACTCTCTCTTTCAAATAAATAAATATATCTTAAAAAAAAAAAAAAAAAACTCAAGGATTGGAATGATGAACATTCCATAAATGTTTGTTGAATGTGTAAATGAACAACTATTTTTTATTATGTAAACAGGAGAGCAGAAAGGCAGGTCTGAAGGTAAGACAGCATAAAATGTATATACAAGAAAGTCAAAGATGACAGGCAGAGAGGAGAATCTGCTGTATTCTTCAGTGCCCTGGTTTATGCCTCCACAGGCTTCCTGGGCCCCTTTTTCACTGTCACCCTTATGATACAAGACATTCCTATCAAGTAAAGTTCTTTTCCTATTGAAGCCAGTCTCTCCAAATTACTAAGGCTTGACCTAGGAGTCTAATACAATTAAGAAGGCAAAAGCCAAATGCATTTATTTCTATCTTTTAACCACACTCTCTTAATTTGTCACAATGCCTTGCATACAATGCATGCATTTATGCAAAATGAGTAAATGCAACTTTGCTTAAATGAATCCTAACTTGCTAAGTTATTTGTTCCACAGTAAGGAATTTTTTTTAAAAATACTATTTATTTGACAGAGAGAGAGAGAAGACAGCAGGAGAGGGAACACAAGCAGGGGGAGTGGGAGAGGGAGAAGTAGGCCTCCCACTGAGCAGGGAGCCTAATGCCGGCTCCATCCTGGGACCCTGGGATCATGACCTGAGCTGAAGGAAGATGCTCAAGGACTGAGCCACACAGGCGCCCCTCACAGTAAGGAATTTTTATATTGCTACTGCTTGCAGTTAGAAATTCAGACTGCTGATGCATTTAGTTGCCCATGTTATCTTAGTCTGGTTTGCTATTAAATTAATTTCTGTACATTTCAGGTCAGTGTTTGTGGATCTTATTTTAGCTTGTTGCAATTCACCTAATGGCTCAATTCATGTTTGGGGTGGTGATAGCCATTCCTCTTCTGCTTAGATCTGTAATCAATATACTATCAGTGTGTAATCAGCATGTCTTTGTGTAATGGTTATACATTAATTTCACTGCAAGATCTACTCGCACATTCCCGAAGGAGTCAACAACTGGAAGCTAAAGCATAACACACCAGAGATTATTGCTTAGCCCTTGAAAAAGGAATGTTCTATGACTGGATTACAGGTATACAAATACTTACATTTATAATGTCCAATTTTGTTCTTAAAAACAGAAACTATAATGTATCTTTTGTAATAATTTTTGAGTTAAAATTATATTACAAAAATATAGCTGTTAATCCATCAAAGGGCAGGATTTGGAATATTGAACCAAATCTGGAATACTGATGACATGTTTAATTTTCATTTCCTCCTTAGAAATTTCTGTTTAAGGGGCACTTGGCTGGCTCAGTCAGTTAAGTGACTGCCTTAGGCTCAGCTCATGATCCTGGAGTCCAGGGATCAAGCCCCATGTTGGGCTTAGCGGGGAGTCCACTTCTCTCTCTTCCTCTGCCCCTCCCCTCGCTCCTGTTCTCTCACTCTCTCTCTCCCAAATAAATAAAATCTTTTTTTTAAAAAGAGAAATTTCTGTTTAAGAAATGTTTCTTAAATAAATATATGTAAATATAAGTAAATATATCACAACTCTTTGTAAGTAAATGTATGACAACTTTTTCCTCTTTTTGCAATGTACCTAGTACGGAGGAAAGCTTAACTGTACTTGTGCTAAATTTTTGAAGAAAAAGAACTCCAAAGGAAATATAAGAAAGAATTTAAAAAGGATCTTTTGTGTTTTTCTATTACATTCTCAGACTTCTTAATTTTCTGATGTTAAGAAGTCATGAAGGAAAGAAAGAAAACTGTCTTTATTCACAGATGACATAATTGTCTATCTAGAAAATCCCAAAGATTTTACCAGAAAACTTCTTGAATGGATAAATGAGCACAGCAAACTTATAGAATACAAAAATAAATTGCTTTCCTAGATAAAAGTAATGGCATTCAAATAACTGAAGTTAGAAGTTACAAAAATAATATAATTTACATTTATAATAGACATTTGTAATAGCACCTAAAATTAACATAATAAGGTATAAAGCTAACAATATATACAAGCCTTCCGTATGTGGAAAATTACAATGAAAGAAATCAGATATATAAAGAAATGAAAAGATATTCTATGTTCATTGATTGAAAGACTTAATGTCAATTTTCCCAAATTTGATTGTCACATCCAACATAATTCCAACTAAAATTACAGTGAGATATTTTGCATTTGTTGATATGAATTCTAAAGTGTATATGGAAAGACATAAGACCTAGAATAGCCAATACAATATTGAAGTGAGTTGTAGGACTCACACAATCCAATTTCAAGACTTAGTATAAAACTACAATATTCAAGAAATGGTGGTATTGGTGCAAGAACAAACACATAGACTAATGGACAGGAAGAGAGAATCCAGAAACAGACTCACACAAATACAGTCATTTGATATTTGACAAAGGAGCAGAGGCAATGCAGTGGAGCAAGGATAGTCCTCTCCGCAAACAGTGTTGGAACATCCATATGCAAATAAATAACTCTAGATATAGACCTTGATCAAAATTAACTCAAAATGTACCAAACACTTTAATGTAAAATGCAAAGCTATAAAACTTCCAGAAGAACACACAGAGGGAAATTCACATGGCCTTGAGTTTGGTGATGAGTTTGTATATACCACCAAGAGCAAAAAAAAAAAAAAAAAAACTATTTTAAAATAGAAAAAGAGGAGCGCCTGGGTGGCTCAGTGGGTTAAAGCCTCTGCCTTCGGCTCAGGTCATGATCCCAGGGTCCAGCCCCACATCAGACTCTCTACTCAGCGGGGAGCCTACTTCCCCCTCTCTCTCTGCCTGCCTCTCTGCCTACTTGTGATCTCTCTCTCTGTGTCAAATAAATAAATAAAATCTTTAAAAAAAATAAAATAAAATAGACAAAAGATCTAAAATGATACCTCATCACAGAAGATACCCAGATGGAAAATAAACATATGTAAATATGCACAAAATCATTTTTTAATTATGGAGATGCAGATTAAAACAATTGGAAACCTCACGCTTATTAGAATGGCTGAAATAAAATGAAAAATCTCTAACAATTGTTGAGGAATACACAAAACAACAGGAACTTTACTTCGTGGCTGGTAAAAATGCAAATTGGTACAATCACTCTCAACATCAGTTTGGCATTTTTTTTAAAAAAGCTAAGGATAGTTTTTTTTTTTTTTTTTTAAAGACAAAGTCTTGGTCTACTTTATAGATTTTTTTTTTTTAAGATTTTAGTCATTTATTTGACAGAGAGGGATCACAAGCAGGCAGAGAGAGAGAGAGAGAGAGATGGGGAATCAGGCTCCCCACTGCGCAGAGAGCCCGACGCAGGGCTCAGTCCCAGGACCCTGAGATCATGACCTGAGCCGAAGGCAGAGGCAGAGGCTTAACCCACTGAGCCACCCAGGCGCCCCACTGAGGATAGTTTTATCATATGATCTAGTAACTTATCCAGTTGATTGGAAACCCATATCTCCATGAACTTGCACAACAATACCTTGCAGTATTTGTGGAAGCTTCACACATAATCACCAAAACCAAGATACCCCTCACTTGTTAAGTAACCAAGCTGCCATACATCCGCATTGCAGAATACTATTCTGCGATAAAAAGGAATGTGCTATGAAGCCAGGCAGAGATGTAGACCAATATCAAATGCTACTGTTAAGTGAAAGAAGTCAATCTTACATACTTGATGATTCCAATTATGTGAAAGTAATAATGTAAATGGTGAGGTCCAAATAATGTAGACGGTGAGGTCCACGGGTTCTGGAGAGGATGGGAAAATATCCTACTTTCAACAGGCAAAGTACAGGGGATTTTTTAGGGCAGTGAAATTATTCTGTATGATACTGTAGTGGTCGATACGTGATACTACACATTTGTCTAAATCTATAGAAATATACGGCACAAAGAGTAAATTTAAGTGTACACAAATTAAAAAAAATAATTTAGGAGATCAGAGAATTAAAGGATGAAATGAAAAATGTGACAAAGCTATCTGAGTGTATTATAAGCATAGGTGACAACTGTACTAAAGGGTCAGGGAGAAAGGGCCTACCTAAGGAACTTTAGAAACAGCTGTTGTCTGTAGGACTAAAGGTAAAAGGAATTGTTCATACACACTGAACCTCACTTGGTGATGTTGTTTCCTATAGGAGCGTGGATTATTCCTTCTGGGATCACCACGCATGCATACTGTAAATGAACAGTTAAATAAATGGATGACAAATGTTGGGAGGCATATTTCTTACTGTTGAAGTAGGAGATTACAGATAAGAAAGAGGAGAGTTAGCATGAACCATGTGAAAATGGATTACAGTTGGAGACATCAGAATGAACTCGTTGAATTTAATATACATATAGGTTGTTACATGTAGGAATATTTATAGCTATAGGTATAAAGGTGTTAGTACACAAACATCTATTTCCTTGCTCTGTCTGCAAGGAAGGCCTAGAAGCAAAGACATCCTGGTAATAAGCAGGTCTTGTTACCTTGGTCTAGGTCTCTGATACCATCCTCTATAAAACCAGAGATTCTTGGAGAAATCCCCTAATCTAGGACTGGAGTAGCAAATATAATGGGTGCCCTTGGGACATCTTCTAGTGCCAGAAGCTAAGGAAGGGCTCAGAAATACCCACAATGATGGAGGTATGTCTAAGAAACACAGGAGCCAGTTGGAAAAGCTCCTGATGGCCAGTGATGGGACAATTTTAGCAACAAAATAAAACACTATTAGCTTATAATCTGAAGTACAAAACAAATGTCCATGGGTCCAAAGAAATAAATAAGGTAAAAGAGACAAATCCCACCTGTAGAAGAATTTCAAATAATTTTTGTAGGTACTCCACTCCAGGAGGTGGAGCAAAACTCCACATTCCTTAAGTGGAAAGGTGGGGGGAACCTGACGTATTGAAATCAATAGTGGAAGCTTGACAAACATGACCTCAGTTGAGATTAATATCAATGGTGATAAGCCAAACTGGGAATGTATACCCATGATGTAATTTGAAGGGACTCACACTTTCCCCTCTGAAGTCTTCCTCCCTAAACCCATAGCCTCAGCGTATTCATGAGAAAGACACCAGAGAACTCCCAGTTGAGAGACATTCTGCAGTATACGTAAGCAGTGCTCCTTGAACTTGTCAAGGTCATCAAGAGCAAAGACTTGGAGAAACAGTCACAGCCAACAGGAGCCTAAGAAGACATGACAACTAAATATAATGTGCTATCCTGGATGGGATTCTGGAACATACAAAGGACATGGGATACAAACTAAGAAATCTGAATAAGCTATAAACTTTAGTTAATAATAACACACCAATACTGGTTTGTGAATTACGACAAGTAGGCCATCCTAATATAAGATGCCAATTAAAAATGAAACCCAGTATGGGATATTTGGGGAACTCTACATTGTCGTCTCAATTTTTCTGTAAATCTAACATTATTCTAAAATAAAAGTTTATTTTTAAAAAGTAATGAGGAATTGGCTTTAAGGACAAACTGACTTCCTTAAAAGGGTACCATCCCCACTTCCATCTTATTTGGTCCTTGTAACTCTTCAGAGCATTTTACACCCACTGCTAACTCTCAGTTCCTACTACTTCTATTTGCCAAATGCTGGTAGTTTGAATTATAACGTAACAGGAATCAGCTCCCTCTCCGCTCTCAACCACCACAACTCACAAACACTGGCCAAAGATGTAGGGAAAACGGGAAAATTTGATGATGAAAGAGCCATGCAGGCACATTCATGTTGGAGGTGCCAGGGCCACCAACAGTGACCTCATGCAATGCTAACTGGGCCTTGGCCACTGTTGTCTATCTCTGCATAAAGACGATGTTTCTGGAAATTAGGGATGTACCTCTCCTAAACTCTCTGCTACATTCTGCGGCAAAATTCATAAAAGACCACAGGACACTTGGGATTCCTTTGGAAATGCAGTTTACAGTTATCCATTAATCAATCAATTTAGTGAAAGAGAAGTGGCATTGGGTTCTTCGGAAGTTAATGAGACACTAAAATGAATACTTTGGAAAGAGGAGAGTGTAAAGCCAACTATGCCACTGTGCACCATCGATAGGTTTCAACTCAAAATTGTCATCAATTATTCATGAATTCGAAGCCAGCTAAGCAGTTATGCTAAGATACAGATACTTTAAAAATTTTCCACTTATTAACAAGCAGTGTCAAATAAGACAGCAGGTGTTTACTGCAGCTAGTGGAGATATGAGTTTGAAGTGAGTCACCTAAAGTTTCTTATTATAGATACCATGTGATCTTCTCCCAAGTTTTGGCAGAGGAAAAAAAAAAAAAAACTGCTTTCTGTCATCACTATTTCTGCCTGGAAAAAAAAAAAAACTGACCCCAAACACTCAATGGTAATCGTAGTTTGTAAACAGAAATTATACAAACAGAATGATCATTTCTATTAGAGGCTATATTCCAGAATATGGTTTGCTGCTCTTATTCTAAAAGTCTTTGTTTTCCTTGTAATAATCCAAGAAGAAGTCTGCTTTAGGACTCAGACCAAGGACAGTTGTACAGCAAGGTTCAGATTCCTACATATGCAAATGTTTGCTTTGGATTTGACATGTTCATTGATTCCCAGGGTTATTTATTAACAGGCTTTATATAGTACTGATATACTATAAATACTGCTACATGTATTGAATATCCATAAATCGGTATTTCAAAAGGAAATACTGTATCTCAGTAAGGAAATATCATGATGCTCCATGGCTCCATTAAAGGCAAAGGTCTTTCCATCCTTCTGCTCTGACATCCTTACTTTCCTGATCTGCGTCCTCATGGATGCAAAATGGCCACTGTGCCTCCAGTCATCATATTCACGTTCTTGGCAGGAAAAAAAAAGAGTCAAGGGGGAAAAGGCTTTTGCCTCATGAAGTTTTATCTTCTTATGTCAGAAGGGAAACACTCCTTGGTGATATTACTTTTTCATCTCATGAATCACAACATAGTCACCTATCAACTCTTACACCCATCAGTGGTCAAGAGGAATGAGGTGACTTGATCATGATTTGTTATGGCCAACCAGGATCCATCCTCTGGACTGAGGATGAAGGTAGAAACCTACCTTCCCTGAAATTAAGCAACCTTATTCTCCCCATGAAAATAAATCAGGATCATCAATAAGGATGATACTGATAGCCTGTTAAGCAGGCAAAAACAAAACAAAACAACCAAACAATTCTTAGATGCTAGTGGGGGAGAAGCAGTTGCACAAACAAGGGGGAGGGGCAGAGGAAGAGGCAGAGGAAGAAGCAGACTCCCTGCTGAGCAGGCAGCCTGATGGGGGGCTCGATTTCAGGACCCTGAGATGACATGAGCTGAAGGCAGTGGCTTCACTGACCGAGCCACCCAAGAACCCAGAGTAAGTCCTTTCAGCTTTATCATAGTCTCTTACAGGCTAATTATGGAAACAGCAGGGCCACACTGAGAAGAAGGAGTGACTTGGATGCTTCTCCTCTCCCCTTACAGTGCATCAAGAAAGTACATCCCAAAGCTCCAGAAAGAGGTCTAACATAAGGCTGCAATGACAAGAATGCCAGTGATAAGAAGAACGACACCAAATTACTTACATCGGATATTTTGCAGATGTACACAATCACATTTTAACTTCACGGTCACCCAGAAAGGGAGATGTGGCAGCATCATACACATGTAACAGAAGAGAGGATGAACCCAGAGAAGCTTATGAACTTGTTCAAGATCCCTGGTCGGGGTCCCCAGACCACCCTTGGTTCAGTGATTTACTAGGAGTACTCCCAGAACTTAGCACATCATCATGGTCATGGCTGATTCTTACAGTATGGGATATGAAGCAACATCAGCAAAGGAAAAGACACACGGATGAAATGTGGAGGACACCAGATGCAAGCTTCCAAGAGTTCCTTCCCAGTGAAATCACACAGTATATGTTTAATTTTCCCAGCAACGAGTCATGACAACATGTATGAAATGCTGTCTTCTGGGAAAGGTCAGGAGATATTCAGTGCCCAAGGTTTTCAGTGGGGGTGGGTTATGTAAGCATCCTCTGCCCGGCACATACCAAGCGTCCAGATTCGCTGAAGGAAAACGGGTGTTTGGCATAAACCACATTGTTTATACAAACAATCTAGGCACAGCCAGTCACTCCTATCTTTTAGGGTGGTGGGATCCCTTCCCAAATCCAAGTTTCCAGAGGCCAGCCAAAGGCCAACATTTCAAGCAGGAATTTCTAAGGACAGTGGTCTCAGGTCTGCTACTAACTCTTATGCACAACCACATACCTAGAATATCCTGGAACTTGGACTCAAACCTGGAACTTCTGATTCCATATCCCATCAACCTCCTTTTTTTCTTTTTGAATATAATAAAGGGAATCCATAACATTTAAGAAAATGTAGGTATAGGGATATTTGCATCTAAGTATGGCTATGAGAAAGTAGGGGGCCAGACAGTTCATATTTCTTGCCCAATATTAAAAAGTAACCTTTGTGAGGGAGTTACAGAACCAGGATTCTAACACAGGCTTGTCCAAATGTGGAAGTTAAATTTTCCCCCCATGAAAACACATTGCTTTAAAAAATTCATCATGTAATAAATATATTTGGAATGTATTTCACATTTTGATTTACTGAACCATATCCCACAGTAATAAAAGCACACAATTCTAATCTTTATACTGGGAAGTATACAATCAAAAGAGTTTAATGCCTTAACAATAATTTTAGGTATCTACAAATTGATATATTGCAGAGGAACTAAGAGAAATAAAATGGAATGGGATTTTAAATAAAGATGAAGAGATTAATTTAAAGCTATAGTATGCCATGTGATTTATGGAGAAAAAATATAAAAACCAAAGTAATTACTGATTAAAAGATAACATGACAAATGTTACTGTTTTGAATTTTATTTTTGTAAATTTTCATTGAGTGCATGACTAGTGGAATTCCATTTAAAGAATCATATTTTTAAGTCAGTTTATGAAATGCACAATCATTATTTAAGTTAGTATTCAAGCCATATCCCAGCAGGAATAGAGGCACCTTCAAATATCCACTATAGCATATGGTTATGCCAAGGAATGACAAAATCTCCCTAAATAAAGCTTGCAAAATGTCTATCATCATTGCAAGAAATTATAATAAAGTTTGGACATGCAAGATGTTGAGCATTTATTTATTCATATTCTTTGCTTGCTGCTTTTTCCTTGGGGAAAACTAACAGCTGAAATGTAGCCATAATGCAGAATATACAATAGGGAAAACAAACACTTAACAGGGTAACTGCATTCCAGCTTCACTGGACTACTCCTAGAGCAGGAAGCTACGGTTCTAAGAAGAGCTGGTACTCTCTTTGTGGTTCTAAATCCTGGAACACCAAAGCAATTATTTTAAAATTAAATACCTAAAAGCATGAGTTATAAAATTCCCTATTAAGTTTAGATATTATTATTAAGTCATTCTAATTTTCTGTAACTTGAGGAAGAATATTTGATTTACTGGTGGTGGTCTGGGAATAATTAGCAATAGATAAACTATTACCTCTTGGTAGGGACTCTACTCTTCAATGAACTTTCTCTCTCTCTCTCTTTCCCTGCCCCCTCCCCCCAGCCCCACAGAGACTAGCAAAAAACAACAAAACTCCATTATGTTTAACTCCTATAACAAAACATGACAAAGAAAAGATGACGATTCTCTCTAAAGAAAGGATTCATGAGGTATGGATTTGCTAGTGAACTCAGCTCAACTGCAGGATTCTACCCAGTCCCAACTCAGGCAGCACACTGCTGTGGTTTATTTTTATTGTACAACACTGATAAAGAGCAAAAGTTGTTCATAAGTAGGAGATGTCCATACCAATCAGAAGAACCAGAAAATGTTAGTTTCCTGAAGCTTGACTGTATCTGACTCCCACAAGTTTCTCCCACAGACCTCCAGGATTGACAGATATGTCTTTGTGTGGGAAAAGGGAACTCTGTGTAACATGGAAAACTCTAGAAAGGAAATAAATGCTTGTATAATTTCAGAGGTACCCACTGCTACACTGACTACCCTCGTCTTATAGCCCCCAGGACAGAGTACCAGTGAAATAGTCAGTTTTCAAAGAAACAATAATGAAATCATAAAAAGTCATCAAATTGGTACTTACCTTCAAAAACTCAGGCTCTACTTACTTTTTCCCTTTTATATAACTTACAGGCAGTTCTTAGATATGCAAAGAAGTTGATCACAACTTTCAAGTTAAAGCCACAATATATATTCCCAATTCGAATTGCAAGATTGGGAGATCTCCAGGCTCACATATTTTCTGGGTGCTGGGAGCTATTTTGTACAGTGATTTTTTTTTTTTAAAGATTTATTTATTTATGAGAGACAGCGGGGGAAGAGGGAGAGAATCTCAAGCAGACTCCCTGTTGAGTGTGAAGCCTGATGTGGGACTCAATCTCCTGACCCTGAGATCATGACCTGAGCCAAAAACCAAGAGTGAGACACTCAACCAACTGAGCCATCCAGGCTCCCCCGTATAGTCATTCTTTAAATTATAAAAGATCTTGATTGGATTCTGTTCATTTATTTAAACTTGAGACTGCCTTCTGAGTAAGAACTCTCAGTCTTGCTGGTGACACCAATTCCCAACTTCAGCCTGGAACTGTTACTATGCCAGAAGAATGCCTACACTGGAGTTCTGTTGGTTTATTTAAACTTGAGACTCTCTTATGAGTAAGAACTTTCAGTCTTGTTGGTGACACCAATTCCTAACTTCAGCCTGAAACGGCTACTATTCCAAAAGAATGCCTAGACAATGATACTGCTTAACCATTTAATTCTTTTTTGTTTTCCAAGATGGAGCTCCCTATTTTGGTACAGTAATGATAACATGGGGGATTTTGAGACTTACAGCATATTTCAGATCTATTATTTGAGGAGTTTGAAGAGAGGGATCCCTATTTTGCAGGAATCCAAATATGCCCCTTTACACTTTGCTGATGACCTAATAAAAATATTTTCTTACTGACACAGTGAATTTAACTTCCATACTTCACAAGCATGGTATTGACTAAAAATTGCCCAGATAGGAGTGGGCACAAGTTCAAGATACCCGCAGTACATCAATGTCACTCATGATGATAGCCCTGGACAGTCCCACAGTGGCTAAGTAAATAGGCTTTCTATTTCAAAGCAGCTACTTCGGTTATTCAACCCCAGAATGGTTCATTCTAATTGAGCTCTTTCTTAGAAATACCATGTGTATTTCGACATAATATTTTGATGAAAACCTTCACAAAGATAATCATATGCTGGTCAAGGGGACAAATTCTGGGCATATACATTGTTCTGCTTCACAACCAACCCCAAACAAAACAAAACAATGGAGATTTGAGGAATCTGGGAGCTAGTGACAGTATTGCATCAACATGCATTGAGCAGACTTATATTTGTAATATTATGAGAGAAACAAAATAGCAAAGCATCCACACTTCAGCCTCAAGGAATTTGCAGTCTAGCTGCAGTGAGATACCCACCAGGGGAGAAAATGACATTCACATGAATACATATACATGCAAGTTCACTATGCTAGGGTTTCTTCATCAGAAGAATGTCTTTTTTATCCATTCTACATGTGAAGGAACCATGGTTTCTTACCCAAGATGACTCATTTGTGGGTGAGGCACGGTGATGAGATGTCAGGTCAGCCTGGAACCAAATCCATTTTCCCCCATTACATCACACTGGCTTTGATGAGGAAAACCAGCTACTGAAACTATGTCACAAGGAAGGAGACAATCAAATGGAAAAAAAATGTGGTAGGCACTGTTTGTGTATAAATTTCAGGAGGAGGTAAGATTACAGTGGGATGGAAGATGTGGCATCTTCTTCATCTGAAAAAAAAAATAGGGGATAATGCCAACTAGCTAAAAGAATTACTGAAAATGTTTATTATAAAGTATTTCAAATACCTAGCATGCTCTCTGATACATAGTATATGCTTAGTTTAATTTCCTTACTTTATACATACATATATATATGTGTGTGTGTGTGTGTGTGTATTTGGATTGTTTGTTGCCACCCCTAGGTATCATGAGAGTTGAGATAGTTATATCAAAATAAAGAATAGTTTAGGGGTGCCTGGGTGGCTCAGTGGGTTAAAGCCTCTGTCTTTGGCTCAGGTCATGATCCTAGGGTCCTGGGATCGAGCCCCACATTGGGCTCTCTGCTCAGCAGGGAACCTGCTTCCCCCTCTCTCTCTGTCTGCCTCTCTGCCTACTTGTGATCTCTGTCTGTCAAATTAATAAATAAAATCTTTAAAAAAAAATAAAAGAATAGTTTAAAGCAGTTGGTGGGGCTTAACTGTAGACTGGATTCCAGTTCTCTAACTTATTAGGAAGGTACCTTTGGGAAAGTTTTTAACATCTGTTTCTTCATCTGTAAAAATGGGGAATAATATTCAGTTTACAAAATTACTTACAAGGAGTATTGAACAAAATAAATGCTACGAGGTATAGGGCTTAGCACAGTGCCAGGCATACAATTAAGCATTTAATAATGAGAGCACTTATTTGTAGTTATTTTACACTATTGAAGAAAAAGCAGGATTTAGCCCATCAGCAAAAGGAAGTTACTGTCCTGTAGGTACAATTGTCCAATTTATTCTCATTTAAATCTGAACTAGAGAATCACAGTCTTGAGCTTGTGCCCCGAATGTATACATAATTATTTACATAGTTCACACATATACTTCTATCATGAGCTAATATCTCAAGGCGTTCTTGTCTCAAGAGGTGGTGATAATTATTATCATTAATAATAGTGAATATGAACTAATATTTTAAATTGCCTTCTTGATAATTCTGAGTTTTTTGGCTGATTCATGTTGAAAGTGATTACATTATTGTTTCTGCCTCACAGTGAGACTGAAAAAGAGTGGATGTGCTGAATGGTGGAATCGTGCCTGCATAACCATACTATCTTCAGGTAATATAGCTTAACAGAAACCACTCTAAGCCACTTTTTAGAGTTAGTTTAGAAAAAAGCTAAATTATATAATTCACTAATCCACTTAACCAAGCTCCGATTACATTCAATATCTCAAATTATGCTGAAAGCAATTGAACAAGTGAGGGTGCATTGTCAATAGATCCCCCATATAGAATTCCTACCTCATGTCTGATATGCGACCATCAGATAAATGGACTAGTAAGAAAGCCATTGATAACTAATATAGAAAATACTAGCAAAGTTTAATTTCTCTCCTTAATATATAATTTTTATGGTTTCTTCACCTGATCCATTGGGTTATTCTGCTTACCCAACCCCTTTTGAAGACCATTATTACGGAAACTAAAAACTATTAAAGTTGTTTAATCACGACTAAGACAGAAAAAAATGGGAAGTTTAAAGAGTCCTATTTAGCAGCAATGTATAGGGTAGTTTGGAACAATAAAAGAAGAGTCAAGCAGACGAGGTAGAGAACCAATTTAGACTCTAGCGTCCATGTAAGCTTGAAAGGAATAAAATAAAATCAAGATCCAGATGACTTCCATCTATCCCCACCCAACCCCCGCCCAGCCCATTCATCCTCTATAAAAGTGGTACTTTTTTGCCTAGTATCAGGATTCCCGTAGCAGTTCCAGGATAACATGTAGGTGTGACAACTTCTAGTGAAGAAAACAATGGAAGTTTCCACTAAAGTCTTTTTTATATAGTTTCTCATTATTTTGGTATTTTAAAATATTTTGTTATTTGTTTCTATTAATTACTTATTTTTAAATTTATTTTTTAAACAGAAGAGTACCCTTCCTAAAAGCCTGTCATTTCATAGGCAGGAGTGGGTCATATGACTCTGCACTGGGTGCAAAGGAGGATGGGACTGTGAGTCTATGGCAGTTCTGCCTCCAAAGTGGGAAAGATGTTCTGTCAACAAGGAGTAGGGACTGATAATAGCTTATGCAATATTTAAAGCAAGAGTTTAAAGGATGACAGTTGATAAGAGAAAAAGAAATTCCCAAAAGATAGTGTGTACATGAATCTGTGACCAAGTCAGACAGCCTGTGTAAGGATGACAAAGGAATGGAAATGACTTCCAGGTTTTGAGGTCAAGTGATTAAGGAAGATAACATAGATACAACAGGGAACACAGGAGGAACCACTAGAGCCAACAGTATTTATTATTACTTGTGATAGCATGGATCAATAGTTATTAGGAAGTTCCACTATGCCAGACACAGAGCTAAGACCTCCTTGTCTCATTAATTTCACATGCTAATCCCTCCGATAATTAGTAACCTCTTCCCAGAGATGGTAAGGAGCTAGTTGGGGGACACTAGGTCTGAGATGACACCTGGACACCTACCAAGAAAGTGAAGACAGGAACTGAGGCTTTCAGTTAGGATGAGAACTGGAGGAAGGGACCTAGGAGTCATTCAGAAGCAGCTTAGCCTACACAGCTTACTAGCGTGGAGTGCCCAGGAGGAAAATAGAGTTCCTCGAACATCACGAAGGAATTCTACAAGAGTCAGCCTATTTATGGGAGAGTTTTAGTGAAGAAAATAACACAAATCTGACATGAAATTCTGGTAATAGCATTTGTATCCCCAAACCCATCTTTTCTTTTAGAACACTGTGTGTTTTGAATTAAAGAAAGCTCTCCTAAAATATCTGCTTAGTTGACTTACATTGCTGTGTCCTTCACTTTGAATATTTGTACAGTGAAAGAGAAAGCAACACTCCAAAAAGATTCACAGCTATCTAAACAAAGGAGGTTTTCATTTCTAGATCATTCATGAGATCTATCAATATGGAATTCACAAATGCCCCACTTCTCTTTGCACATACAGTAGTGACACGGTAATTTAATTGTGAAGTTACTGTACCAAATCTCATGAGATTTTCCCAAAATCTCATGCTAATACCATTTTGTTCCATTAACTTTTATAATCTCCTGGCACTTGATAAATTCTGAATTGTGCCATTATCTGAATATGACAGTCTTCTGTGAATAGAAGCAAATGGAATTTTATTCCTCCAATACTTTAATAACAGTAGAGAAAAGGGCATAGATGCAAATTATCGGACAATTTTTAGAAATAAAAATAAATGCACCTTACTCCATCATTTATATAAACAAGTTGCTTTGAAAAGTTTAAGTGGATGAGTTCCACATTTTAAAATGGTTAAATTCACTCCTCTGGCAAGATTTGTGTGTGCAGACTTTGTTGTTTTATTTTCATCAACAGTGCCTTGAATTTTCCCCCTTATCTGTCATAAAGTACAGTGAGGTGTTGAGGACGATGTGGAATGCTTAAGTCTAAAATAGATTGAATAAATTGGATTTGTAGGGGAGGTAAAATCTAGGGTCTGATATCAGGTGGCCCCAAGTCTTGTTCTGATAAGAAGGAAACAGAAAACACACATTTCTCCCCTGGAGTCCCATGATGTGATAAGCTGCACATAAGCTCTAGCTGTCCACAATATTAGATCATCCACCAGTACCAATTGCCTCATGGGACTAAGTTTTGATTGGGCCAAGTAGGAGGGTTGAGAGTAGCAGGAAATCAGGCATTGCGGAGAAAAAAATATATAGAAGAGTGATAGAAATAAACAAAATGCTACAGGAGCTATTCCCGACAAGTGGGATGAGAGTCACTGGGCACATTTAAACAGTGCTCAGAGGTTTGAAGTATCTGTGTTTTGTCTAAGAGGAAAAACCTTCAACTTCAAAATACTCATTTTCCCAAGTTTCATATCACCATAGGCTACCGGAGCATATTGTTGTCAACTGACATAAAACTAAATTAATTAAGATATGTAAAATTTTACACTCTAATTTAAAAATAATTACATTTTGTTTTCACTTTACAAGTATATAAAATCACACCTAACGCATTGTCTGTAATTCATCTTTAATCACTGCAATCATACAGACTTCATACAATGAGTGTCTTTTTATAGTATTTCTATACAAGTTGAAATGATTTGTTTAGATTCTATTTGGAATGCTTTACTGAGATGCAAGGAAATCACAGCATTAAATTAACCATTCACTATAATTTACTATTATTTTTACATTTAATTTAAAACCCCAAACATACTCCCCCTTATAGATCACCAACTTTTTAAGAAGTAGTACTGACTCAAATAGCATAATTACTAAATACAACACATAAACAACTATTTTTGAGTGGTATAAAAACCAAATAAATGAAAATATGGTAGAATTAGTAAATAAGCAAGTGCTGTAATATTGATTCCCCCCGCCCCGATTTATTTTCTGGTATTCTCCCTTACCTATAAAAGACCTCAGGAAATCAAAATGCTGTACCCAATGGTATTATATAAAGATAAATATAGATATACCACAAAGATAAAGATAATTCGTCTGAATATGCCATTTAATGTTAATTGTTCCTTTCACTTTTCATGTACATCAGATTACTGATATGTTCCCAAAGTTCTACAACTAATTATAGAAAAAGGTATGTGGGTTTTGAAAGGTTTAGATCAACTATCACTTCATCATTAAGATTTTTAAATGATTTGACTTTTTAGAAATGTAAAAACACATTTATCCCTATGACTAGTTATTCCTTTTTATCACTTTTGAAGTTTCTCTTAAAGTTCATATATTCTTTCGAAATTAGGCTTCCCATCACTTAATATTAATGAGGGAATGTATGTCCTTCTTTACAGATTATTCATTTTCTTTTTTAAGACAGGGTTAGCAGTCCTTTTCCACATTGTATCACAGCTGCTGTAATTGATCCTGCTCACATCCTACCTTGTAACTTTCTATTTCTATTGCCTATAAAATTATTTCAGGATCTGCCAATACCTGAGAGATGTCTGCAGTACATTTAGGCATTGTCTGGTCATTTATAAGACACATAGTGAAAGTCTTTACTCAAAATATTTATCATTCAATTAAACCTTTCATTTCAATGAAGTTTTCAGAAACTTCAAGTTATTAAAACTGTAAACTTTTGTATGGAAGTTATATTTTCAGTGATATAAGCTTATGGATTTTTTCCTGTGATGCAATACTTTAACAATATTTTTGCACAAATTCTTACTGAGATTCAGCATGTACGATGAAGTTACCACTGATTGATTAATACAACTGGACACAAATTGAGTTTCAAACCTTTCTTACAGTACTTCCAATTTAATAGTGTTTAGAAAAATTGAGTCAAATAACAGTAAAAAAGCTTAACCATTAACCTGCTCACAGATAGCATTTTTGAAATTTTCTAAATGAAAAACAAAGGAAACTGTTAACAGAGATTCTAAAATCCCATAACTTATAAAAGATATAAGTTTAATCTTTCACTGCTATTCTGAAAGTTTCTACTGAAAAGCTTAAGGAGTGCTTTGAGTCTTTTTCTTTTTCAATTTTAAATATTTCAAAAAGTTTATAGCTATTATTATTTTAATAAGATAAATGACCATGATTGTATATATGCAATAAGTGATTATCTAGAATTTTATACTGTGTTGCCTAAAATTTGTACTGTATCTTTACTGTCTAAAACATAAGAAAAGGATTTCTTTAAATATCTCTTCTTGTAACAAAGATCATTAGTAAATATGAGCTCTTTAAAATGATAATAACATTAATAGCTTAATTGCCAAAAGCATTTTTTGGACATTGGATTTCTTTTTGTTTTTTTAAGATATGTTTATTTATTTAAGAGAGAGAAAGTGCACATGTGCTGCGAGCATGCGCATAAGCAGGAGAGGGGCAGGGTGGGGGAAGAGAATTTCAAGCAGATTCCTCGCCAAGTGTGGGGCCTGATGCAGGGCTCTAACTCGCAACCCTAAGATCCTGACCTGAGCTGAAACCAAGAGTCTGATGTTCAACTGACTGAGCCACCCAGATGCCCCAACACCTGAATTCACCACCTCCTGCCAAATGTCAAAACACACTATTCCCTGGCTGCAAACTAGGAATTAGACCAGTGAAACAAATATAGAGATAGCAGACTTTAAAAAACATTTAATTTAATTTTTTATAGCAGTTTTTAATTCACAGCAAAATTGAGGGGAAGGTACAGAGATATTCCACATAACCTCTGTCCCCACATACACACAGCCTTTTCCAGGATCAACGTCTTCCACCAGCCTGCACGTTTGATACAAGTGATGAACCCACAATGACATGAAGTCATAGCTTATGTTAAGGTTCACTCTTGATGTTCTATATTTCATGGGTTTGGACAAATGCATAAGAACATATATCTATCATTAAGATATCATACAGAGTATAGTCACTGGCCTAAAAATCTTCAGTAGCCCACCTATTGATCGCCCCACTGCCATCCCCTCATGACTACTAATCATTTTGCTGTCTTCATAGTTTTGTGTTATCATATAACATAGTTATATGATATCATATAACATAGTTATATGATATCATATAACATCATATAACATAGTTTTGTGTTATCATATAGATCGACTCACTCAGTATGCAGCCCATCAGATTGGCTTGAACTCTATAAGTGCAAACTCTATAGTCTGGCTATCCTATGCTGTGTTTTTTGGGATCTCACAGCCTTAACTTTTTACTCCACAAAGTAAGGATTCCAACAGCATGTATCTGTATGTTTGGAAAGGATTAGATGAAGAAAAGCATATTAAATGCTTAACACATTATCGTACTGCACGTTTGTAATGGAGGTCTGCTGGAGTTGAGCTCTCTTACCTTTTGTATGACTGAAAAAGTCTTTATTTCAACTTCATGTTTGAAAGAAATGCTTTTGGTGGTATAGAATTTGAGGTTGATTTTTTTCCCCTTGATATTAAAAAAAGTTGCACCAGTTTGTATTATTTCTGATGTCTATTGCCTGTTGTCATTTACCAATTTTTAGTCTATTTTGTAACGTGTTCTTTTCTCCTAGATACTTTTTTCTGTTTCCCCGCTTCATCTTTTTTTGAGCCTCCATTTCACTAAGTTACACTGAGTAAGTTATTTCACAGCTCAGTAATCCCCTGTTCCTTTTTTTCTTTTTCTTTTTGCCTCATTTTTTCTTTATCTTGTATTTTTAATAACTTCTATTGCTCTGTCTTCAGGATCACTAATCTTTTCTTCTTTAGTATTTAATATGCTTTTAATCCCAGTCACTATAATTCTTTTCTTCTCTAGACATTTAAATTGTTGTATGTATGTATGTATGTATGTTTTTATAGATCTTCCATGTCTGTCCTATGTGCATGTTCTCTTCTACCTTTTGGAATATATGTAGCATATAGCGTTAATCACTGTCTTGAAATTCTTGTCTACTAATTCTATTATCTCCAGCATTTCTGAGTATATTTATGATTGATTCTTGTCCTGTGTATACAGGTTATGTTTATTGCATCTTTGTGTGCATGGTAATTTTTTATTGGATCCCAGACATTGTCTTTTTACATCTTTGAATGCTGGAGGATGCTTTTTAAGTATTTTTCATCTTTCTTCTGGGACAACTTAGAAGTAGCTTGATCCTTTTGTGGCTTGTTTCAACAATTGGTTTGGCTGAAGACTTACTTGATGCCCAGTACATTAGGACTTTTCACTCTGTCTGATGATAATACAAACTCTTCCTAACCCTGTGTGTGTTCCAGGTGTTGTTATGCCTATTCCTTTCTAATAGCCTTTCCTGAACTCCAGTAGTTTGCTCATGGTGGATCTGAGTGATACTTAGCTGAACAATTGAAAGGAATCATTTGCTCTGTGTATAGTTCTCTTTAACCCATTACTCTGCCTTATAAATTCTATCTGTTTGGGATTCTCTGATCTCCAAATTTGTCTCCTCAACTCTGTGATATGTCAGTCTCTGTTTCAGTTCCTCTACCCTGCAATGAACCTGTAAAATCCTCCTGGAAAGCAGGCTGGAGCAATCATAGGTCTCATCTTGTTTGTTTTACTTCTATCAAGGGTCACTGTCTTGAACTGCTTGTTCTCCAGAGTCTGATCACCATGGTTGTCCAGGTTTGCTTGTTTGCTTGCTTGTTTTAGTTGTTTTCAACTGGGGAGAGGGACATGGTAAATCTGGTTCTTCTTATTCAGTTATGGCTATAAATGGAATTCCTTTATTATATACCTGTTGAATGTTAACACTCTTAGTAGGAATAACCATCAGCAGCAGCAGCAGCAGCAGCAGCAGCAAATATGTACAGTGAGGCCTAAAAATAGTAAAAACAACTTCCATGCATGACTGCCTTGCCATCATGGAATAATTGATGTGTCATGAAATTGATATTTATGGGAAAATGAAATAACAAGACTGAGGGAAAGGTAATGATATGAAACAGGGAAAAGTATCCAAAGTTTGATAAGACAAGGAATAAGAAGACACAGAGGGCTAAAGACTTATATATGTCTCTATCATATATACATGTATATATATGTATATGTATATACAGCTCTCCCACATATCACCTGACATATATGTGTATATATATACACATATATATTATATATTATGTATAATATATATATATACATATATATATGTGTGTGTATATATATATATATATTTAGGTCTCCCATATAATTCCTCAGAACATAAGAGATGACCACTACATTGAACTTCATGCATAAGTGCCATGGACTTCGGCACTGTCAAACCAAAAAGAAAGTTTGCTGTCCCAAAGAGGGGAAGAGACGATTATATAGCACCAAGAATATCTACAAACATTTATATTGCATTTACTATGTCCTAGTAATGGTTCTAAGCACTTAACATTTAGTAATCATTTAATCCTACAATGACACTGTGACATAGATACTATCATTAATCCCCATTTAATAGATGAGAAGAGCACAGGGTGATTGAATAACTTGCCCAAAGTCAGACAACTAATAAGTGACATAGCTGGGACATCAAACTCATCATTTGAGGGATATATTAAGAATCCCCACTAATTCGCAAATGTTACAGTCTGTAAGTAAATAAGAAGGATGGAAAGAGTGAAGGATGGATGGATGGATGGATGGATGGATGGATGGAAGGAAAGAGGGAAGGAGGGATGGAAGGGATAGAGAAAGAAAGAAGGAAGAAGAAGGAAAGGGAAAAGGGAGGAAGGAGAGAGAAAGCACATTAGAAATGAGATTAGAAATTCACAGAATTTAGAAATGCTCTGTAATCATGCTGATTCCAAGAAGACCAGGGTACGGCTGAAATCAAATCAGTGTTGCTAGGATTTGGGGAATGGTCATAGAAAAGGTGATGACCTGAAAAAAGGTTGTACCACCAACTGGATTGTAAATATGTAAGGGAAAACAGTTCAACAGAAGGAAAGATGTTATCCATCTAGAAGAAGGTAAGCCAAAGGGATTTACCCAATATTTTAGACCTACCCAGGCTATCCGAAGGTGACAGTGGTAGCCTATCTGTTCATGGAGAGAGGAGCTGAAGGTTGGCATAGATGGCTACATGCCTTAATGGACCTTCAATTATTTTTTGCTAAAGCTATATGCTCACCATTTGTTTCTTCATTTGCCAATCCACTCCCTCCTCTAGAGTCTTGCTACACAAATTACAGTCTGTGGAGTAGGCTGGCCATTACCTGCAAGCTTGTTTGAAATGCAGAATTTGAAGACCTATTCCAGACCTCCTGAATGTGAACTTAAATTTTAATGAGACATCCAGGAGATTCTATAGGCATGTGAAATGCTGGGGAGGGTCTGGGGAGGAAGGGGCCACAGGACAGACAAGGTCCCTGTCCAACCCCTACACCATTGTATTCTCAGGGCCTAGTCCAGATCGTCACACAAAAGACTGCCACCCTTTTTAAAAATAAATTATGGCTACTATCAGTCACACATCAAGTCTGAAAACCAGCACTGGCTTTTTCCCTGTCTCTGTCAACTTTGAGCTCTTCCCTACTAAACTCCTGCAGAGTTACTGAATGTGCATCTCCACTGGCACTGATGAGTATTATGTCATGTTTTGCTGGCTACCTTTCCATGTGCATGTGGCATTGTATGTAGGACATCTCTCAAGCTATCTAGAACATGCATACCCATGAAGGACAGCCTATAAAACAAACTGAAAAGACCTATATACTGCAGGGTATGGTAATGAAGTAGGAGCTTAGATGCTAAACTAACCTGAGGTCAATTCTGACTTCTGCTATTTCTGCATGGAACACATCATACACTCAAGCCCACTAAGCCTCAGGTTTCCATCTTTAGGATGGAGGTAATGGCACATTTCAGAGAGAGGATCTTCTATATGCACATAGGTAAAACAGCTAGTGCTATAACCCATCAGCTACTCCTACTCTACTACCTTTGGAGCTTTTAGCCCAAGGTGTGAAAGAGTAATGTAGAAAAGGATTATTATGCCATAAACCAGACAAGAAAATTAAATATTTTTGTTTTGACCATGTGTAGACAAGAGGAAAGATCAGAGGCTGCTACTGTATCTGATCACCTGTTTTTTGCAGAGAGTTTAATAGTTCAGCTAAGACTTCCTTTACATTGACAGAGACATGATTCACACTGTAATGTATCTACCAGTTCTCTTCAAGGGCGGCCTTTTGTTTTTATGAATACGTATGTACAAAGGTTAAAGGTTGGTGCTGTGCAGATGTAACATCAACCACACATATTTAATTCCTTGGAAAGGGTTTATTGTGACTGGACAGACAGAAGAGGACAAAGTTTGAAATGAGCAAATTACAAGGGAAGGATGAGATTGCAAAATTTCTTTCCATATAAGAGGACTACACTATTATTCTAATAAAATATTTTAATATTTTTTCCTCTTAGAGCATCAATTAGTTAGAGACTCTCTGGAGTTGATTATTTCCTCTTTTGAAATGTAAATGAACACTTGAAAGTTGAGTTTTATTCAATCTGTCTGCAATAACTTTTTTAAAAATTTTTTATTTTTTATAAACATATATTTTTTATCCCCAGGGGTACAGGTCTGTGAATCACCAGGTTTACACACTTCACAGCACTCACCATAGCACATACCCTCCCCAATGTCCATAACCCCACCCCCCAACCCCCCTCCCCCCATCAACCCTCAGTTTGTTTTGTGAGATTAAGAGTCACTTATGGTTTGTCTCCCTCAATCCCATCTTGTTTCATTTATTCTTCTCCTACCCCCGTAGCCCCCCGTGTTGCATCTCCACTTCCTCATATCAGGGAGATCATATGATAGTTGTCTTTCTCCAATTGACTTATTTCGCTAAGCATGATACCCTCTAGTTCCATCCACGTTGTTGCAAATAGCAAGATTTCATTTCTTTTGATGGCTTGTCTGCAATAACTTTTACCAGCTAATCAGATCCACACCTAGTTGAGAGTCCTCATGTGGGAAATGACTGAAAAAGAAGAGGAAATACATGGAACCAGGTGATGGGCTTTCAGTGTTTCTCAATGGTGAAGAATGGTAGGTCATTTTTTTATCATGCAGGATCTTCCTTGTGCAACACCATGTTTAGTACTCAGGGCTCCTCTCCTTCATATGATAGTGATGCTGCCCAGTCATTATGGCAACCCAAAGGATTCCTCTTGAGAACCACCTTTTGCTTTATCAAGAGAAAATAAGTACATCAGAAATTAACCTTGTTTACTATATTTTGCAATTTTGTCAAGGCTGGCCCTAAACCATCTCTTGGACCCCTGAAATAGCTCATTGACATGTAAATGCCCTAGTTAAGATACAAAGGATGTATGGGGACTGTCCTGAGCCTGATTTTCCTCCATTCCAGTCAAGCTAAACTGGTTCCAACTTTCAATATCCAATACCTTTCCTTCCTGATCTCATTGCCTTTTTCACTGTTCACATATTCACCCTCTAACTCAACACTAGGAGGGAAAAGGAATGGAGAGAAGTGAAGAAACATTTCCTCTGTTTCCTCTTTTCATCATCATGGTGCAATACACTTTGTCTTTCCTATGCAGGATATGTTCTCTGCCATCAGCCTTTCTCTTGTGGTTCAATATCTTCTGAAAAGTGCTGGAATGAATTACACTGCATATCAGCACACACTGTTCTTCACTATATTCTTATTATCACATCCTCTGTTTGCATTTCATTTTGACTGCCTATATAGGATTTTAAGATACATTAACTCTGTACTCAGATGGCACTTAGAAATGGTGAGAGCCAAATGATAAATGACTGAGATTATCAGAATGTATCCCAGCGTTTCTCAAAGGTGGTTTGTAGACTACCAGGTCCAGGGCTCTGCTAACAGACACTACCTAGAAAATAATTCTGTTGTCAAGTAAGTTTGAAGAAGGCTGGGCTGAACAAGTTACTTTAGTGCATGCACAGCTTTACAGAGTCTTTACTGTGTGAGTGTGGTAGGATCTCAACGCAGAGATACAGAGTGATTTCAGTGTTTCCCAAATGTATTTGTCCAGGGAGCCAACTTTCCCACCTATTACTAGAGCAATAAACAAGAAACAAATGATTCTAGTCTCTATGCCATTTAAGCTATGGGAATGCAGACTTTCAAGGCTGCTGAGGCGGCCTCCAGGCCATGCACTACATGACTACAGGAGGCGGTGCCTTTTATATGATGCAATGTAAAGGATGCTATCTTTCAGTCAGAGATCAACCAAGGAGGAGAACTGCTGGGAGGCTCATACAGTAAGGAATCTGTCTCCAGGATTTGACCTTACACAATCTGGTGAGCTGGTTAAACTCTAGAAAGCTGCTGGTTTTGCTTCTCATGTAGCTTGAAGTTGGAAGAGAGAGTAGTCGGGAAGAGAAGCGTCCATGTGAAGTAGAGGAGGACAGGATAAGCTGGAGTACCTGTGTCTGTTCTCACTCCCTCCTGATGAAGGGGCTGTCCTACAGGAAAAGTTAGTGCCCCTGACCATCAGGTGGTCACTGATAAACACACAACCACCCAGGAGATGATGGAGCCACAGAAAAATGTAGGGGAAAATGGAAAGTTGCAGAATGGCAGCTGTCCACACCAAGGAAGTGAGCCAGCAGGTACGGAGCAACAAATCGGCAGAAAATATACCAGTGGCTACTCTAACCTTCCCAGTGAAAGGTGGTCTTTCAAATCTCCTACAAAAATATCTTCTGTGGCCCATTCTAACTGGAAATACACAAGGAAAGGAATTCTAGGACACAGAGTTCAGCATAGCTAAGCTGACATATTTACACAGTCACCTCAGGCACCCAGAAGTTCTAAAGTGCCCAGCCTACAGAACTGCATGAACCGGCCTGAGGCCATTAACCACACGATGGTTCCATTCCTACCGTGATAAGAGCTGCAAAGACGAAGTACACTGGGATGGAACAGACCATCCTAATGACACCATGCGCTCATAGTGGGCCAGCTGGCAACTGGGAGAAATGAGCTGGCAGTGATGAAAGTTTTCCTTTCAGTGATCCTACTTAAAGATCCATGAGGCCGGAATGTAAATCCCAACCCTGCCGCTTATTAGTATGAAATGAACAAATTCATAATGATTTTGTTTCCTTCCACCTTCCACAATAACAAAAAATCTCAGGGTTTTTTCTTAAATATGTGACTTATAATTCAAGAAGAAGAACCTGGTACTTTTTATTTCCCCAAAAAGCAAAGAAGATGACATTTTCAATCTACTCGGTGAAAGGAGAAATCTCCCCCTTTGTCACCTTCACCTATTCCCTCCCATATGCAACCATTGTTTTTGTAAGTCTCTGCCCACTAAAATTTTCTTATCTCTTGTCTGGAAAACCCATTTCCCCCCTTAGAATTTATACATTAACAATTATATTCTTAGATCACTGCGGCATTACCTATGTAGGTCCTGTGTGGTTTTAACTTTATTAATTTCCTAATTCATGGATATACTGATATTCTTTTCCAATTAGTCTCTATGGCTCTTCAAAGAATTATTTTATCTGAGATAACATCAAATAAAACAGCTTACAATTTTTTATTTGCTTTATAGTTCTTTAAAGGATACAAAGACATCATTTGTGAATAGCTGATCAAATGTTAGAATTTCTCTTTGGATCCAAAAGTCCTGTTAAACTGAAATTGTATTTGAAGTTCAGTTTATTTAAATGTCCTGCTTTAAGACTGACCCATGAGAGGTGGTCTAGAGAAAAGAATGATCAAGATAAGATTTTTTTTTCTTTCTCTCTCTTGGGTTTAAAAAAAAAAGTGTCCCTCACTGATGTAGGTAGAAGACCAAGTACAGTATGAAAGAAATTATAGTTGTCTGCCCTACTTGGCAGAGAACATCTTGGAACTACAAAAGCAGAGACATAGCCAAAAGATGACAAAGAATGGGACAAAACTGGAGGAAAAGAACTGCATGCAAAAAAAAAGAGAAACATTTCCAGATGTTAACATTTAGGGTAAATTTTACTGACATAATATATTGATTACAGAGGACTTCGTTTTAAGCATCGTCATACCTCCATCAATAATATCTATTAGTTTGCATAATCATTTTAAATAATTATTAAGAATTTAGCAAAAGCTACTGTACTGTAAGAATCAATAAATCAATATCTTCTTATTAATAAATAATTTTAAAGTAATTTCTAATACAAACTCAGTAAACAACATTCTATATTACTGCAATCACTGTCATCCAAGTATCTCAAAATATCTAGGTTTTGAGTGAGAGAGCAACACTGCCATTCCTGGAATTGATTTTTTAAATAAAATAAACTGAGTTTGCAAATGTACTAAAAGTTCAGTATCTTTAAAAAAAACAATAGTCTACATTTACAGGAAGGCAGTATGCCTCTTCATCTCTACAATATAATTTTGAGAGGTTAAGGGGGTAGTGTCTTGTCTTACTGTCTTTTTCTCCTTTAGAGGGTTTTCCAGCAGATTTTAGTTGATCAAAGACCTCATAGTAGTCAAATATAAAGATGAGACAGTTGTAAACTCCATCTGGATACCAACTAGTCCTTTAAAGGTAAATTTGTATGTTACAGGATAAAATTGACTCTGCAAGCTAATGGGTGGTATTTTTTTAAGTTGTATTTTCTTTTTTTTTTTTTTTTAAGATTTTATTTATTTATTTGAGAGAAAGAGAGCTCAAAAGCTGGGAGGGAGGTATCAGAGGGAATGAGACAAGCAGACTCTGCACTAAGCTTAGAGTCCAACATGGGGCCAATCCTAGGACCCTGAGATCATGACCTGAGCTGAAACCAAGAGTCAGACACTTAACCAACTGAGCCACCCAAGTGCCCCCAAATTTTATGTTCTTTTATTTAAGATTTTATTTATTTATTTTCTGAGAGAGAGAGAGAGTGAAACAAGCAGGGGGAGTGGAAGAGGGACTGGGAGAAGCAGGCTCCTCACTAAGCAGGGAGCCAGATGCAGGGCTCAATCCCAGGACCCCAAGATCATGATCCAAGCAGAAGGAAGATGCTTAACCAACTGAGTCACCCAGGCACCCCATATATATTCTAATCACAGTTTTATTTAAGATATTTCTCATTTTTCCCTTAAAATGTTTAAATTTGATAAAGGCTAAACCCACAAATGGTGAAATCACAAACTTGCATACAACTGTTCCTAACAGCTTTATCTGTGCTATCCATAATGGAAAACCACTCCAATACCCATCAACAGGTGAACAGATCAACACACTATGTTATGCCAGACAATGGAAAGCAATAAAAATAAATGCACTATTGATACAACAATAGGAATAAATCTCAAGATCATTGAACTGAACAAAAAGGAGTTAGCAAAATAGAATACACTCTGTAGGCTTCTATTTAGATTGAGTTCTAGAAAATGCAAACTCCTCTGCAGGGAATGACAAAAAGAAGATCAGTGTTTGTGTGGCGATAGTGGTGAAGGGAGGGTTGGATTACAAAGGAAAGAGTAAACTTCCGGGTTGATGCAGATGTTGGTTATTTTGATTCCAGTGATAGTTTTATGGGTAAATATGTAGTCAAAGCTGACTACCACATGTTTTAAATATGTGCCATGTGTTGTATACTTCAGCTATATCTCAAGAAAGTTGAAGAACAAATCACTCAGAATAAACATACTTGCTAAGTCTTCATTCAGCATTTACTATAGCCCAGGATTCTTTCCAGGTTCTTTATATTCTTTAATATTTACCCACCCCCAAACAACTCTGAGGTAGATAACATTATTATTATATCTATAATACAGAGGAGGATAATGGGATGGAGAAGTTGCCCGCTTTGCTCTCCCTCAGCTGCCCAATTTCTCCATTTTCCCACAAGCCAACCAGGCCTCCCTAGATGATTTAGACAACCCTCACTAACTTAAACTGCGAAATCCTAATGACTGAATCCTAATTCAAACTTTGGGAGTGAGGATATTGGATTGACCAGATTGAATCACCTATTTCTGACATAATCCATTATGGCCAAGGAACAAGGTCACCGAGTGCTGCTAGACCCACCCCTGCGAGTGATGGAGGTCATTATCTAGGAAGAATGCCATTCTAAATAGGGATCCCAAAGTACAGACTACATTGGTAAACTAACTCATCTTACAGCTCTCAGGAGAGTAGAGGGAATGGAGGTATAGAGCAAGGCTATGTGTTCAGAACAACAAAACACATAACATTCCTATTTTTCCATCACTGATATTAATTAGGCCTTTGAGCCCACGTTTCTGATGACGATGAAAAACAAACTTACAAATTCAAGTTAGCTCAGTCTCTTCCAGCTTCAAAGAGAGGCTTTCAGGCTATATACAATTCCCTTTGGCTTTCCCTCTGAGAGCAAATACAGTACATGATAGTCCTCTGTCATTGCTGCTCTTCACTTAGCTAGCACTTCCTGATTGCCTTTGGGGATCATCTCATTTTTCACTATTTCTTCTCTCAAAGTTAGTAACCCCTCCATTGCCACTAGCTTGTATTGTCCATGCAGCATCCATTAATGGCACCACTTACTGTGACTAAGGGCTTTGCTCCTATTTGCTGGCCCTTGGCACTTCTCTCAGATTTGGAGGAAGTTAGGGATTCTCTCCAGGTTGTCCTCCAAATACATCATAGGATGAAAAATACTCGAGTCTTTCCATCTAGTTCTCCATCTGCTATTGATACTTAGATGGCACGTTGGATGCAGAGATTTTTTCCTAAGTCTTGAAAACCGCTAGAGTGCTTCTAGGAGAGTGGGCAAAAATCTATTCTGCTACTCTTCTCCAAATCACCTGGAGATCCTACCATCCCTATCTTTCTAGGACTATCTAAGACAATAATGCTCCAAATTCCTTTTTAATGAACTTTCAGCATCTAAACCATAGTCAGACATCCCCTTCAAACTTCCTTCCTACTCACTTGTCAAAATTTAATTTGGTGGGGTGATTAGCTCAAGCACTACTTTTAAGCAATTTTGTATTTTTACCTAATATGTGATTTATGGCTTAAATGTGATCTTAATTTTTTGGTACTTATCATAAAAAGGACTTGCTTTCAAAACTACTGATTCTTCTATGAACTTAAAATAAAGTGAAATTTGAATCACAAAGATAAGTCACCCTTTGTTCTAGGTTCATCTGCCCCATACCAGGGGATGAGAAAGAAAGTTATCTCTGATGTCTTCTTGATTAGAAGGACAGTGGTAAAGGAATTTTTAAAATTCTTTCTACTTTTGGTCACAATGGAATAAATGGTACTGTACTTGCATTACTTCATATATAGTTATAAAACCAGACAAAATAAATGGGGAAGCTATTTTTCAACATTGGACAATAGGCAGAACTCTACTGTAATTCTTGAAAGTAGGAAAACACAAAAAATAAACTATACATTTGCTCTATCTCTTGTCTTGGCAGCACTTTCCCTACCATAGTGCAAGTAGGTGGAATGCACATAGAGTAGCAGATGTGCTCAACTGAAGAGGCAGAGACTGAAGTTTGGACTGTTGAAGTGCCTAGAATTTTCAGGGCAGGATTCTGGAGATGAGAGAGCAGCATGAAGTAGGGAAGGGTAAGAGTTCAACACTAGTACTCTTGGCTAAGGTCCTGGCTATGCATGCACAGGATAAGACACTGAATATCTTGCAAAAAGTAACTTTTGTGGGGCTGAGCAATTAATGTGGCTACCATGGTTTATATAGCATTAGAAGGCCCCTGGCCCAACTAGAGTGGACATATCTCACCGACCACTTTGGACATTTAGTTAAGACCTAGGAAAGCACATAACTTGGCCATAACAACAAGATCTTTTAACATAAGCTACATCATAAAACTAAGAAGAGAACTGAAATTGACCCACCCTAACAAAACATAAAACCAAGCCTGTAGGATACAAAATATGTGTCAGGAATTTAACTGTTTGTTAGAATAAAATTCAACATTCTCTCAAAGAATACAGCATAGTGTAAGACTCTCTCATATCGTCTAAAATGTCAAGGGTATAATAAAAAATGATTGCACACTTGAAGAATCAAGAAAATGTAACCTATAACCAAGAAAACAGTCATTAGAAGTTACAGATGTTGGAGTTACCAGATAACGACTTTAAACTAGCTATAACAGATACAATCAAGAAATTGAAGGAAAAGATGGTGATAATGACAGATAGGTGTTATCAGCAAAGAAGTGGAAGCTGTTAGAAATGACCAAATAGAATGTAAATTCTAGTATACCTAAAATGAAGATATACCTATAATTAAAAATATATCAAGTTGCCTTAAGAGTAGATTAAGGACTATAGAAGAAAGTGTTACTGACCTTGAAGGCAAATCTACAGAAATTATTCAATCGGAAGAATAGGGAGCAAAAACTGGGAAAACATGAGCAGAGCCTCTGTGACCTGTGTGAAAATATTAAGAAGTCTAACATAAGTTAGACTTATGGGAATGTTAGAGGGAAAGAAAAGAGGGAAGAGGGCAGAAAAATATCTGAAGAAATAATGGCCCCAAATATCCATCATAGTTAGTCTGCTGAAAACCAAAGAAAAAGAAAAGAAAATTAATGTGATCAGAGAGGGGAAAAGGCATGTTAGATGTAGGAAGGAGGGAAGGAAGGAAGAAAGGAAAGGAGGGAGGCAGTTGGGGAGGAAAAAACTGGCAGTCAAGAATTCTATATCTAGGATAAATATCCTTCACAAATGGGAGTAAACTAAAAGGTTTCTATATAAAGTTGAGTCTGTCACCAGTTGAGCTGAACTTCAAGGAATGGTTAAAAAACAACAACAATAATGACAAAAACAAACTGAAACCAAAAAAAAAAAAAAAAAAGGCAAACCAAAACCAAAACAACAACAAAATAGCTCTTTAGGTTGAAGAAGAATGAAATCAAATGAAAACTAAGGTCTACTGAAAGAAAGAAATGGCAACTGCGTGGGTTAACATTAAAAGAATCATCTTTGGGCGCCTGGGTGGCTCAGTGGGTTAGGCCGCTGCCTTCGGCTCGGGTCGTGATCTCAGGGTCCTGGGATCGAGCCCCGCTTCGGGCTCTCTGCTCAGCAGGGAGCCTGCTTCCTCCTCTCTCTCTGCCTGCCTCTCTGCCTGCTTGTGATCTCTCTCTGTCAAATAAATAAATAAATAAAATCTTTAAAAAAAAAAAAAAGAATCATCTTTTTTTTTCTTTTCCTAATTTCTTTAAAAGACAACTGACCATTTAAACACACACACACACACACACACACACACTGCCTGTCAGTTCGTGACATTTGTAGAGTACAATATATGAAAATAATAGTTTAAAGAAGTGTGTAAGCAGAATTATGTGGTTATAAATTTATTACATTTAACATGAAGTGGAACAATATTTACACTAAGTGGGCTGCATTAAGTTAAGGATGCATATCATAATTCTGAGGAACCAAAAATCTTCGTAATAAACCCACTAGTGAGTGTCGTTGACATGTTTGATCTTTTCTCAATGCCAGACAACATCTAACTCAGTAAAAAGAACTCTATAAGATATAAAAATAATTTGGTAAAGGTAAACAGCTCTTTTTAATGATCTGGCATGAAACAAGTATAAAACTTAATGTATTTTATATCCCTGAGTGTTATTTCTTAAACCTTAACTTTTGATGAGATGTAACATCTAATAAATCCATGAATTGGTATGCCTGTGGTGTTAGCTGTAACCTTTCCCTGGGAAAGCCTGTGTTTCAAATATGGAACTTTCTTCTTGTTTTATTTACCTTTGCCTCTGATGTTTTGAACCAATGTTTATTTACTCCATGTGCATTTTTGTACTGAGGCCAAAAAATCCCAAAGAGAATGTTAAAAACACAAAATATTTGATGACATATATTGATCATTAGAATAGTTATTGAAACATTTTAAGTAACTGTATAAATAATATAGAGATTCTAAATTAGATTATTAATTATAAATTAGAGTATTTAGATTCTCTAAATAATATAGAGATTCCATTCTATAGCAGAAAACATACTGCCAAAGAATAGCACAACTTCCTATCACTTTTCTACTTGGATCCAATCCACTAATCCTTCAGTAAAACTCTGCTCTACAAATTATATACCTTAAATCCAAAAATCTGCATTGGTGACTTCTCTCCACATTGATTAATATCATAGTGACCCATTACACATACAATTTCATTGTTTTAGAAAAAACAGCAAGTAACAATATAGTGATCTTAGAGACAACAAAAAAGACTAACTGACAGCACATAATTATTTGGTAGTTTGTAAGTTTCTAGGAATCTGTCCATTTTTTCCAGGTTGGACAGTTTGTTGGCATATAATTTTTCATAGTATTCTCTTATAATTATTTGTATTTCTGTGGTGTTGATTGTAATCTCTCTTCCTTCATTCATGATTTCATCAGTTAGGGTCTTTTCTCTTTTCTTTTTGGTAAGCCTGGCTAGGGCATTATCAATTTTATTAATTCTTTTGGAGAACCAACTCCTAGTTTTGTTAATCCATTCTACTGGTTTTTGTTTGCTTGTTTGTTTTTATATTATTTATTTCTGCTGGCTTTAGGCTTTATTTGTTGTTCTTAAGGTGTAAAGTTAGGTTGTGTATTTGAGACTTTTTTTGCTTCTTGAGATAGGCCTGTGTGGTAATATACTTCCCTCTTAGTACTGCCTTTGCTGCTGAGAGCACATAATTATTCATCTGTTAAGGAAGTCTCTAGCTTCATGCATTCAATATTACTGTTTTATTTTTACAGAAACAAGAACATGAAACTTACACAATGATTACAGGTTTTTCTCTTGGCAAAGATTGCCTTCTGCTGGATAGTTTGTCCTTTAAGTTTCTACCTTTAATCAGATTTTGACCAGGAACCAGAAATACTGATGCATGATCAAAATAAAAGGAATGGAATTATAAGACGAGCACATTCACACTATCCTTATTTAGAAAAGAAAACCCAAACAGAATTTAACAAGACAACTTGAGCCTCGAAATCACATCCTTGGGTTTGAATTGTTTAGCTCATTATTTTAAGTGGACACAATGAACACAATCTGGGTGGGGGGGTTCTTTTTCAAATACGTTCTCTTTGAATTCTAGTCAAACCAGCCCATCTTCTGAGGCTGGTTTGTCACTTCTACTTTCATTTTGGACCACCTATTGTTTCCATGCTAGGACTGAGATTCATTAGACTTGGTCTCTCTTCATTTCCTACCATCAATTATGATTTATTCCATTCATCCCAAGGCTCAGTGCAGCTCAAGAGACTGTTTTGTGGCCCAAGGACATCTCTAGGTGAATGAATGAATAAATGGTTTGAAGGTTGGCATGGGTATGCACTACCCCTAATGCAACGTCTTGCTCTCAAGGACACTAGGGATACACAATTTGACACAGGAAAAAGAACTGCTTATTCTTACCATCTTTACTGATAAAATAGATGGAGGAAATTGAATATGATACTTATTAACATCTATAGGTCTCATGATGATGGCTATAGCAAAGACAAGAATAGAATTTAAAATGAGCTGTGTGATTTCAAAAAAAATGGTGCTCCTCCAAATAAAACAAAATTCCACACAGAAAATTCAAGTAATGTCAAACACTCCTAAAGATCAAAGCCAACTGAAAAGGCAAAGGCAAAATCAGAGGGCAGTGAGAGGCTCAGCAAAGAAAATGGAAAAAAACAAAATAGTACATATTCCAAGCATTAGAACATGTTGAAAATAATATTGGCTAAAATTAGGTAATTCCAAATTAGAAATGGATTTTATCTTCATAAAAATTCCCTCCTCAGGACAACTCTTGCAAAGGGATTTTAAAGTTTGCAATTTATGTAACACTGGCTCTCAAATAATTATATCACAGTAACTGCAAAAATGAAATGAGTAGAAAGGATGTAGATAGCAAGGATAATCAGAGAATAAACCAGAAGCAAGAGTAATCTGTAATCTCCAAAGTAAGAAACATAGACAGGAGTTTGGGTTATAGACTGCCCTTGGGAGAGATAACTAGAAAGCAGTTTAGATGAATTAAATAAAATACATAAAGATGACCGCAGAATCTGACCCTGGAAGCATCACAGGCTCACAGGTTAAAATGGGTTCCCTGCCTTAGAACTACACGGAAAAAGAGGTTAGATGACTTATAACCCTAGAAAGATCCAAACTTCATTTTGAATCTTAAGAAAAAAAAAGTTTTATTAACCATATAGTCTGATACAAAAATATAACTGAAAATAAGCAGGGAGGAATAATACATTCAAACAGTGTTCCTGCTCTTTTATTATTCTCTTCTGGTTGCTTGACTCTCTCTTCTCCACTAGCTGTTTATACCTTACTTTTTCTTACCTTCCACGTTGTCTCTGTTCACTGTTTAAGAAGCACCCACTATTATCTACCAAATTTCTTCCAGACCCACTAATATATAAGCTTTTAGATAAATTTAGATATATTACCGTACGGGCCTATCTCAAGAAGCAATTGTCCTTTTCCAAAGGACAATGCCTAAAATATTAAGGAAATTAGACGAGGTCATCAGTGAATCAGTAAGGGACATAAAATGCTACAATAGAACATACCCATTTAACAGTGAAAATCTCTTTCTTCATCCTTCCCCTAACCTAACACTTTCCTGAACAATTTAATGAGTCCATTGTCCATTTTAATTTTCTTTTACTGAGAAGCCCACTTTTCCAATGATGGGCCCTCTTCTTCATGGTCACAGGCCAATAAATCCAACTTCGTTGGAAAAAAAAAAAAAAAAGTGCCCTAACTATAGGAAAGAGACAACCTAAAGGCATTTTGTAATAGGTGTATCCTAAGAATTTGGGACAAAGGAAAACACCATCAATTGTATGTGCTGGTTTTATTTCATTATTACTGTAGAATATACATTTTCAATCCAGATACATATTATCTGTGAGGCTTTTATGCTATAGAATGCTCTCCTTTATAGGCAAGAAGACTACATAATTTGAGGAGAGGTACTTTTTAAATAATAATCATAAAAAGAAATGCATGCTGTAGGAAGTAATGTCTACAAATAGAATCACCATTCACTGCAATTAGAGAAGCCACACACTGAACAAGATACAGAAAATGCTGAGATTTAGGCTGAGTCCTCATGGGGTTCATAGTCTTGGGAGGAAGATAAGACGGGTTTACGTGAGACCAAAGTGGAGATGATTATACCAGGAGCCCCAAGTGGAATCAGAACAAGGAGCAGTCATTTCCAGGGGAGAGGCATCAAGAAGGCTTCAAGGTGGGAGTGGAAATGGAATTTTGAGGATATATTTCTGGAATGTTAATAACAGAAATGGGCAAGTTTAAGGAATAAGAGCATTGCAATTAGTTTGGAGTAAAAGGTTAGGCACCTGGAGAACTATTAAAACTCAAAGCCACAGGGGACGCCTGGGTGGCTCAGTTGGTTAAGCGGCTGCCTTCGGCTCAGGTCATGATCCCAGCGTCCCGGGATCGAGTTCCGCATCAGGCTCCTTGCTCCGCAGGGAGCCTGCTTCTCCCTCTGCCACTCTGCCTATGCTCACTCTCTCTCTCTCTCTCTCTCTCTCTGACAAATAAATATAAAATCTTTAAAAAAAAAGAAAAAACTCGAAGCCACAGTTTAAACACGATGCTGAATAGAATCTGACCATTTGAGGTATTCCTTAGCTGCCTGAAGAATTTTATCTCATTGCTAATGAGAGGAAGTGAAAGTTGTCCCAGTATGAAAATTGGATCATCAAGGGAGTTTTTAAAGATGATGAAACAGGAAGCAAAGTACAAGAAATGTAGTTGGTGAAGGTGATGAAATGGGTACAAGGTGATCAGAAAGCAGACAGTTGTCCGGGGACACTGGAGGAGGAACACCACTTTGGGCCAAAAAATAAAGATTATTTTCCATGATGGAAAAGAAAAAAAAAAAAGACAACATTTAGGGGGCGCCTGGGTGGCTTAGTGGGTTAAGCCTCCGCCTTAGGCTCAGGTCATGGTCCCAGGGTCCTGGGATCGAGCCCCGCATTGGGCTCTCTGCTCAGCGGGGAGCCTGCTTTCCCTTCTCTCTCTGCCTTCCTCTCTGTCTACTTGTGATCTCTCTCTCTGTGTGTCAAATAAATAAATAAAATCTTAAAAAAAAAAAAGACAACATTTAGGAATGATGGACCATTTATCATCATGCGTAACTAAGGATTATACATTGTGTTGTTAACTTGTGGTTGAAAACTGTATGATCTTTGACTAAGAATTTAATGACAAATCTTCTTTTAGAATGTTTCTCCAAATCTTTTTTGGATTATGTGGAGACTCTCAGAAGAAAAAAAAAATTGAAATGTTTCTTGTTGCCTAAAAAATGTTAGAAAAACTTGCCTTTCAAAATGTCAGCTGCAGGATGGACTTCTAGAGAATAAAACTTTGTAGAGATTTCCCTTCCTTTTCTTTTAACCCACATAGTCCATGTCTATTTTTCAGTATGTTTTTTCCACACATCCTTTACAATTAACCCCCTAAGTGATGAATGGTGGGTATGGAAGGACAGGGACTGGAGAAACAGTCAATTTGAAAAGAGTTCATTATTGTACCCTATCTTGCAAAGTGTCATTTTAAATAAGTGCTAGCCTGGAAAAGGTTTTTATTGTTTTGAACCACAGGCTTTCTATTACCTTTAAAAAAAAAAAAAAAAAAAAAAAAAACCTCTCAGCCGCAAGTTAGATGCTTCTGGCAGCAAGACAAATCTAGCACCACCCAGGGAGGGAGCATATTTGCTTCTTCGCTCACTTCTGGCAGGGTGGAGGAATGCTGGACATCCAGAAACAACAAGGAAGGCTGCCCAGAGCATCTCCAGGCTGCTCCCCCATCCTGCGCCTTGGGCCTCCTCCTTTGGGAACAGGCAGGTAAGTTACACTGAGGTGCTAATTTAAGTGGAGCGTCCTAGCTCACCGCAAACAAGCCACTCAAGTCAAGCGCAAATGCACTGAAAGGGCATGACTGGTCTTAGCACCTTCCGGGAGCTCTACTTGGCCTGACTTAGGTCGTAAGGTTCTCACTGGATCCAGTAAATTGCTGAAAAGGTCCTTTTGAGTTTTATTATTGGTTGTATCTTTGTATATCACTTTGCAGCGAGCTTTTTTATAGACTATAAAAAAGACATTAAAACAGCAACTGATTTTTTTTTTTTAACAAATCTGTGACAGTTGTTAATCTGTTATTCTTTTGAATGTGGAAATTATTAGATCTTATAGCCATCTTTACTGCTGGAAAATGAACCATCATATAAAGTTTAGTTCTCACTGTCAATGTTTTAAAATACTACAAATGGATAAAATGTTAGACTTAACATTAGATAGCGAGCTGAAAGAATATAGAGATAAAATTTTCCTATAATATTGCAGTAGTCTCTAAATATAAAGCTCAATGTTATAAATTTGGGTTCTTAATGAAATTTTTATATCACAAATTCTGTTTCCACTTAGATGTCAGAAACTGAGCTGGAAAAGATAAAAGTAAGAACAGCTGAGCATTTCGAAAATGATAAAAATAACATTTCTTGGTTAAAAGAAGGTAAGTCCTCTTGATGTTGATTTTCTATCAATGTGAAAAAATTGTGCTTTTGTTTATTAGTGAGAGGTAGTGTGGGACAGAAGGAGGAAAATGTCCCAGAAGTTCAAATAATGTTAGTACTTTGGGTTTTCTTTGTTTCTTCCTTTTTTTTTTTTTTTTTTTGGCCTAAGTGGTAGTTTGAGTGTCTTTAGTATTAAAATGCTTCCTATATTCCCTATGCTGCAGTAAACACTGATTATTTTGTTGATGAGAGAATATACATTTTCAAGTTAGATTCGTATAATCTGTGAGTTTCTTATGCTGGAGAATGCTCTCCTTTATAGCCAAGAAGACTAAATAATTTGAGGAGAAGTATTTTTTAAATAATAATCACAGAAAAAAATGCATGCTGTAGGAAGTAATGTCTACAAATAGAATCACCATTCAATGCAATTAGAGAAGCCACCTTCCCAGGGGAGAATGCTGTCCGCCACGGGCCTTGCATGGGTAGGATGGTTGCTTGAGATACACAAATCGATATGTTCTCCTAAAATGAGTACAAATTTGTCCACTTTTGAAAATATGAAGAAACTCGTGATTGTTTACTAGAAGGTATGGTTTTATAATCTTTTCCATTTATGACTATCTTTAATGCCTTTTTAAGAAAACTGAATTAACATTTTATTTCTATAGATGTGGGCCTTGTAGACTATTGCATGAATCTATCCAACTGTAAAGAGACTTTTAAGTAGCTGCCATTCCTCAAGAGTGTTGTATAAGGTCATGGGGGACTTGAATGTTTATGTCGAGGAAGTTCTAGGATACCCAAACAATAATACTGACATCAACCACACTGACGATGCGTATCCAGGATTATGCTGAGTCATCATACCAACCTGAGGAAGCAGTAGCTGTTCCTAATTTTCAGATGAGGGAAGAGAATTTCAGAGAGCTCAAGAACAGTTGCCTCAGATCACACAATCAGCAAGCAACAGAGCTGGGATTTGATCCCAGAATGTGGGGACTCCATAGTATATGAATTTTACCACCGCCTTGCGCAGCGTTTCAAAGGAAAGACACTTAAGTTACTCATCAGGGCGTAGAAGAGCTCAGATGTTTTTTTTCCTACAGTGTTTAAATCAACACCTTCACCTTCACACCTTCACATCTGCTCTTATTCTTTATCCCACTCCCATTCAGAAAGTGTTGACTTGGTAAAAAAAGATCCCCTCCACCCACTTCCTTCCCCCCCCCCCCCCACCCCCCCGTCGGATGACCCAGTGATGGAAATTAATGGCTGGAGCTCATCTCTCCTGCAGACTCTGTCTCTGAATAAGGGCTAGTACAGACTCAGAACTATTCCAAAAAGCCACGGGGCAAGAAAATTCTCTAACTTCTTTCTACTAAATATTTTTAAATAGGATGTTTTAAAATACGATGGGGAAATTAAAAAAATTAAACTTGAGTCCGAGATCCCCCTTGGTTTTTCTTGGGAACCCCACACCCATGAAAACACGGGTGTTCTTCACTACCACTTAGAGTGAAGTTTATATTATTTATTTTTGCTTTTGTTGCCCCAGGCTATACCTGTCTCATATAGAACAGTAAAATTGATAGAACAGTCAATTGTGTCCTGAAGAATTTTTTTTTTTAAATTGCATCCATTAAGTGAGATTTAGGCATTGAATTCTTGTAATCTATAAAATCTAATTTCCCAGGTGACCTGTTTTATCCCATTTGGACACTTCATTTAAGCTATACTCAAATTATGTTTACTATATTTCATAAAAGGAAATTGAGCCAGATGCCAGATGACAACATCTTAATTGGGAATTATCAGGATGAGTTAGTTTTCGAACATAAATGTCTTTTTTTTTTTTAATGTTAAGAAAAAGTGTATGTGCTGGCTTTTTTTTTTTTTTTTTTTAAGGCAAACTGGTGCAGTAGGAAGAACAGAGCATTTAAAGCAGGCAGGTGTGGTTTTTAAATCTCAGCTCAGCTATTTATTAGCTTGTGTGATTGTGGCAGTTTATCTAACCTCCCGAGCCTCAGACTCCTTACTTAGCCAGGGACCATGATACCTACTTGGTGAGATGATAGGCATAAGAGTTCATTACTCCTGTGGGGTTTCTTTCCCTTTTTAAAGTATGATTCAAAATAATGTTGCTGGCTGCTGTGTTTTTTGAGATCTTGATTCACACTTTGAACAATGTGTAAGAGTACCAGCACTCTATGTTTTCATAGTATTACATATAAATTCCTTCATTTAGTCCCTATAATAATTGGTGGTGCTACAGCGTTGTCCCCATTTTACAGATTAAAAGACTGAAGTTCAGAGAGATGTTGGATCTGTTCAAACTTTCAGAATAGATATGTGGCAGCCTGAATCTTTCTTTCTTTTTTTTTTCCTAAAGATTTATTTGAGAGAGAGTGAGAGAGTGCATGAGCAGGGAGGAGGAGCAGAGAAAGAGGGAGAAGCAGACTCCCTGCAGAGTAGGAAGCCAGATGCAGGACTCCATCCCAGGACCAAGTTGAAGGCAGATGCTTAACCTACCGAGCCACCCAGGCGCCCATGGCAACTTGAATCTTGAAACCCATTCTAAACTCCATCCTTGGCCTTCATGCACTTTGTCACAGTGATTCCGCCAGTGGTTATCAATCCATATTTTAAATTTATCAACCCCTCACTTTCAAAGAAATGAAATCTGATGCTTTAAGGTTGTTCAAAAAAATTTTTTTCACAAATGATAAAAGTACTTGCTTCTCACATCAGTGTGTCTTTTGCCTTCCCTTGCAACTCCTGCTGACCGCTCCCTGTTGTTACAATGGAGGGAATCCTAGCAATGCGTAATTTGGGTTGGGGCAAGCCTGCCCTGGGGTCACCTGCAGAAAACAATGATCTCAGTGTCTGGCCTCAAGAGTGAGCATGTAACCCACAGGAGTTACCACAGTCATTGCCAACCTGAGAACTGAGAGTCCTTCTAACTTCTCAACTTCAAACATTAATTTGGTTCATCCTATATGATTCACATTTCTTTTTCTTTTTTTTAAGATTTTATTTATTTATTTGACAGACAGAGATCACAAGTAGGCAGAGAGGCAGGCAGAGGGGGAGGGGAAGCAGGCTCCCTGCTGAGCAGAGAGCCCAATGTGGGGCTCCATCCCACGACCCAGGGACCAAGACCTGAGCCGAAGGCAGAGGCTTTAACCCATTGAGCCACCCAGATGCCCCGTGATTCATATTTCGTATTCATGGCATTACTGGAGACAAGGCATAAGCGTGGTAGAGAACCATTTAAAAAAAAAAAAGTGGAGGTTATCTACTTGTCTTATTGTCTTGCTTTTGCCTGAAAGGCAAAGAGGCTCTTATTTACCTTCCACTTGCTTTCAGATGGGGATGGATCTCATGTGCCTGAAGGCCTCAGCCGTGGGGTCAAAGAGCTGGTAAAAGCCACACCCAGAGCTGCTATCAACAATTAGAGTAAAAAGGTTTTGAGAAACAGGCTGGCAGGCCTGAAAATGCACTCACTGTAAAATGAACTGAATCTTATTTGATTTCTTATCAAACCATCAGGCAGTCTTGTGTACCACTATTCGTCATCTTGCCTTTAAATGCCAGACTTTCCAAATCTGAGATTTATCGGATTCCCGGGCCCCTACTTAAAGAATCTGGGAAATATGGGAAGCCCAGGCAAAAATGCTGAAGAGCAAGACGGGTGATTCTGAAGTAAGGTGTGCACAGAACTTACGTGGAAACACTCGGTTTTAAGACCATCAGAGAAGCACAATATAATTTTGAAATATGTACGAGGCATGATGAACCATGATACACAAGTGTGGACCAAAATAGGTGAGAAAGGAGGTCTTAAAGGAGCTCAGGGCCTATTTGCACAGGTGGGGAGGAGACAGACAGGTGGGAGCAGGGGCTTCAGGGCTGGAAGACGTGTGCTTTGGTGCAAGGGAAATGGTCCTGTTAGTTAGTCATCTGTGTACGGATTAACACAAACTGTGGGGAATGGACAGACTGAGTTCCCAATACAGGATAAGTCGCTGGACGCCAGTTCTGGGTTGTCATGACAGGCCTCAGGGCAGGGACAAATATACTGAAGGGGGGTTTGGGGATATAATCTGTCACTGCTGTGCAGAGCAGGAAGGCACAGGCAGAGGCAAGGTTAAAGCAGGAGAGATGGTAATGGCCAAGACAGCAAGGTATTCATTCAGTAGCCCGGAAGTGAGAAAAACAACCTGGATAAAAGTCATAACAAGGAGAGGAAGAAAATAGGCCCAAATGTGAAAAACTTTATGAAGGAAAAATTGATAGAACATAGAAATTGGGGGGAAAATTACAGGTGGAATAAGATGGCATGTAATACCCCATTAGGCCAGGGAGCATTCTGGGTAAGCATTTCAGTGCTTGTGCCTTACACCATTTGATACGGAAGAGAAACATCAAAATGAAGGGATGGAAGCCTTTAAATTGTTGCCATTTGCAGTTTAAAATCATAGCATCACCAGTGTTTGAATGGCACACAATTTTTTACAGCATCTCCGGATTTTTCAGGAGAAGATAGAAATCCGGATTTCTATGTGGAATCTCCAGATTTCCCAAGATGCAGTAAAAATAACAACAACAACAATAATAAAGCACTGGGCAGGACAAGTGAAGGCAGGTTCTATGAGTCTGTTGTAGTCCAGAGGCTACCAGTTTGGAACTTCTGTCCCAAGAGCTTGTATCTCCAAACAAAATCTATTACAATTTCCTAAAAGGCACATTCCCGTAAAATTTGCTGCACTGGCACAGATCTATATAAATAAACACACAGATTTATAGGTATGAACGAAGACAAGTGTGTGACCTAAAAAAGGTAAAATTAAGAACCTTGAAATAAAACTTTGTCCTTCGAAAGAATAGCTGTCTGTAATTGTTTTAGTGAAACATTCTTTTTACGGCTGTAGTAAGAAGAGGGAAGAACAGAATCAACCCAAGTTGTTAAGTGTGCTCTCAGCATAACAAGGCACAGTTTCCTAATCTAACTGGGTGTTCCCTCCCTCCAACAGTTGTTAAATTGGGAGAAGCTCCAATGAGAAATTACACACTTCAAAATCAGGTGTGGTCATATAAAAGGAGAGAGGAAGGCAATGTACAAGCTTTGCTCTCGTCTTCCATAAATGCCAGGAAGAAAAGAGCGTGAAAAATAAGAATTCTGTAGTTATTTTGAATTAAGTATCACTCCTTTCCTAGAGATAGTTACCCGGTGACTATACTCTTTGGTGATTTCAAAATCATTACTAAATACATTTTAAAGTAAGCTTCCCTAAACTTATTTAGCATTGAAATGGAGGGGTTAGGTCACCAATGACTTGGCAACTTGACAGCACTGGTTATCATTTAATCAGAATTCATGAATATTAGAGGTTAGTAATCCAAGATACTGAAAACAGCCTAGAGGTCCCCAAAGCCATGTTCCCCAAATTCCCTTTTCAATAAAATGCTAAACCTCAAATCCATAATCCAAGAATCCCATCTCACTCCTGATCAATGTTTGTTTGCAAATGAGACAGCAAACAAGTGAGACTCTTATGTTTATTGGCATTCACACATTCACTGCCCTTCCCCTGATTCTAAGTGAAGACAGTTTACTTCTTTTGCTCAAAAAATAATTTCAGATCATGGGCATTAAAACAGTTCCAAAATGCATATTTTATTCAACTCAGTAACCCATTTGATGAAGCTCTTCTTGAACTCACAGACAGTATGTGAGGCAAGGAAATAAAGATGCCAAAGACAGAAGAAGCCACAGTCTCTGCCCCCCGGGAGCTCATGTATTTAGGTGCTTTACTATAAAGACTAATGTTAATTGACGTTAATTCTTTCTCTTGAATAATTCTCATTTCTTTTTTTTTTTTTAAGATTTTATTTATTTATTTGACAGACAGAGATCACATGTAGGCAGAGAGGCAGGCAGAGAGAGAGAGAGAGAGAGAGAGGAGGAAGCAGGCTCTCCACTGAGCAGAGAGCCCGATGCGGGGCCCGATCCCAGGACCCTGAGATCATGACCTGAGCCGAAGGCAGAGGCTTTAACCACTGAGCT